>NW_005054349.1:4879771-4881162 GCF_000277835.1 Geospiza fortis | reverse complement strand
CACCTGCGTCACGGGCCGGGCGCCAGCTCCTCACCTGATCCGCCGAGGCTCGGCACAAAGACGCTTTTATTCACCCAGGAACAAGGACACCCGGGAGTCCCGACAGACGGGGCACGGAGGGGGTGGCCCACCCGGCACCCCCGGCCTTCCAAACGGCTCCAGCCGGCTCCAAACTGCCAGCGGCCTCACAATGTGCCCAAACCCAGCTCCTGGATGTGCCAAATGAAGGACAAATGACACAGAGTCACTGACTCTGCCGGGCTGGCAGGGACTTGCAGGGATCACGGAGCCCAGCGCCTGGCCCTGCACAGCAGCATCCCCCAAAATCCCACCCTGGCCCTGAGGCGCTGTCCAAACACTCCTGCAGCTCGGGTCACGCCGTTCCTGTTGGGAACTGGACAGGGATGGAGGCAGAGCTTGGCCTCTCCCTGCTCCGCGGCTCGGGAAGGCTCCGGTGGTGACCGCACGGTGCCCGCGGTGTCACCGGCAGCGCCCTGCACGCCTGAGCATCGTGGGGGTGAATTCAAAAAGATGCTCTTGGGGTTTTCCGGGCTGGAAATGAGCGTCGGGATGACCCAGCTGTCCGACGCATCACTGCAAGGCAGTGTTGAGTCCACTCGCTGCTGAAATGCATAAAAATCACAGCTGAATTCTAAGACATCCATAAAAAATACCTTTAAAAAGGTACTTCTACAAAATGCATTTCCAAAGTGCATGGGGAAAATAGTTGTTTTCTATCACTCTGATATTTTATATAATGTATTTTATAATGTGCATTATCCCATATGACCTTAACATGATGATAATAAAGTATACAACAACTATAATACCAATATAATATCAAATCAATAATATCAACACAGGGACAGCCAAGGGAGGTTTAGCAAAGGTCAGGCAGCTCTGAAGGGACTAGAATTCCTTCCCTCCAATGCCATCTGATGGATGTACATAAAGGGGGGCTCCAGCATCTCTGCAAAACAAGTTTAATTTTGTTCTCTGTAACCATCAATTAAAAAAAAAAAAGAAAAAAAAGAAAAAAGAGAAAAAGCCTTTTTGTCCCTGGGGTTTGGAGGATGAGTGTTGTGTTAAAATGGAGATATTCATTCCCATCAGAGAGGAAATGCCACTGGAATCAGCACAATAAAGTGAAATGTCAAATAAGTCAGCAGATTAATGAGGGGAAAAGTCAAAATAGAATGACAGAATCCCGGAATCATTAACGCTGGAAAAGGCCTCCCAGACCACTGAGTCCAACCTGTGCCCAATGCTCACCTTGTCCCCAGCCCAGAGCACTGAGTGCCACCTCCAGTCCTTCCTTGGACATCTCCATGGGCGAGGATTCCACCTCCCAGGGCAGGTCCTTCCAATGTCTGACCACCCTTTCCAGGAAG
>NW_005054349.1:4843818-4879730 GCF_000277835.1 Geospiza fortis | reverse complement strand
GCCCCTGGCCAAGCGCAGATCCCCCCCTCGGCAGCTCTACACAAACCCAGCCCCATCCACCCCCAAAATCCCTGTTTAAACAATGTTATCACTGCTATTTATCAAGGGCAAGAGCAGAGGAGTAATTCCTTGTTTCCCATGAAATATCCCTTAGGTAACAGGTACAACCTTCCCCTGGAGCTGTCACCCCCTGAACCCACCCCTGTCCCACAGTGGCTGAGGGACCTCGTCCAGAGCCTCCTCCTCCTCCCCTGCTTCTTTCATGGCATTTTTAGCCATTTCACAGCACTTTCAGGCATATTACCCTTCTTCCAAGAAATCATTAGCTACTTCTACCCTTTTTTCCCAGAAAAATGGGATTTTGGAGCCAGACTGGATGGTGATGGGGGTGAGGGTCTCCATCCCATCCTGCTCAAGACCTTCACAGTGTATAAAAGTTTCTCTATCCATTTATAAATAAAGTTTCTAAATCCAGTTTATAAAACTTCCAATTAAAACTATAAAATTAGCCAGTTACATCAGAAAGCAAATTTTTTTAACCTTAAAACCTCCATTCTACCTACCTTTTTTTTTATTTTTTACCTTCCAATGTATCAACTACTCAGGAAGCAATGCAAAACCAAAGTAACAGTTTCTCTTTTTATTTTTTTTTATTAAGACAATCCCACAGCTGGAAAATGAAACATCCTAGATTACATCAGTGACTTCAAAAAAACTCTAGAAAAAAATCTTTACAAATTTACATTTGTACAATACAAAAAACTAACAGCTCATTGCATATAAATATTACATTTGGTCTGCCAACATGTGGCATCAAAATCCCTGAAGTATTCATTAAAGGGACCTGAGATAGCGGATGTGAAGATATGGGCATAAATATCACCTGAAAAAAATAATATAGAAAGTAGACATAATTCTAATAATTTTGTGCATTTTTGGAGTATTTTAAATCTAGAACACGACCTGGAGAGCCTAAATCATGTGAATTTTGCTCTGACATCAAGTGGTATTTCTACATGAAATCTGCTCTAATGACTCATGGAGGAATGAAGAGCCTGAATTAGTATTTCTACAGAAAAATAATCCTCAGACATTGAGTTCTGAACACACCCGAGCAGCCACCACTCTCTGAGGAAGAATTTTAGGAAGAGAAATGGCAGATTTGGATTTTACCTGTGAATATTCCGGCAGGATTTCACCCCCCTGCCTCCCAAACAGCTCCTCACAGACCCCAAACCCAGCAAGATCCGCAATGCTTGCCAGTGAAAACCCCCAAACCCAGGAACTGCTCCTGATTTCCCACTGGTGGAATTATTTCCCAACTATTTACACATTTGCCAGCTCCCCAGCATGGCTGCAGTTACTACCAGCAGTAGTAACTCCAAGTGCTTGGTTTGCCTTGGAAGTCTCACAGACTCGGATCAGGTACCCACATCCACACACAAAAATGTATTTCAGCACCATTTTTAGAACACTAGAGTTAAGGCTGTGACAGCAATTCCCACTGGAAATCTAAATTTTTCAGGGATTCATAGCACAGTTGTGTGAGTTCGCTGTGGGCCGAACACGACGTAGTAAAAATATACAAGCTTCCAACAGGTCTTTGCATTTCTAAGACTAAAAAAAGACGAGTTTTAGACTAAATTTTGCAGGCTGTTACTTACTGTACATAAAGGAGTTTTTTTACCATGTGTAAACCTCGGATATATTGAAGAGTTGAAAAGTCTCTGTCGCTCATGCGCAGGGATTTGCTATAATACACATTGTAAGAACACAACAACAGCTCCCTACCTATTAAATATAGAGTTAGCCTTGGAGGGTTAACTGCTCCTTCAGGAAATCATCAGTACTTTACAAAATTCTGCAGGATGTGTTTTAAATAAAAAGATAAAATTAAGACATGTAAACACACAAAGACGTTTTTAACCCATGGAATTCATGACAGGACGCTCCAGATATCAGGACACAATATCCTCAAACGTGCAGCTGTTCACTCTTCCCTGGTGTTCACCACTCAAAGATGGAATGAATCAAGTTTTTATCAAAAATTAGTGATTTAAAATGATTTTTTTTTTACATTGATATTCTGTTATTTGGAGCACAGAGACATTCCTGATAGATCCAAATGCTTTGCAAGGGTCATCTTGTTTTTGGGAGTCAAGAGAGCCTCCAAATATTTTAATTTTTAAAAATTAATTAAAAACTCTGGTGCCAGCTCCTTTCCATGCTCTCTCAACTACTCAGTCCTTCTGCTTCCCCACAGGAAAAGCAGCTGAGATAGACATTGAGGAAAACATTCCAGGAAAATGAAACTATGCAAACAGGATGCAGAATTTGAAGTAGCCAAAAATCCTCCAAAAATTATTTCTCCACAATTCTTTTTAGTTTTTGTGTCTGCAGGGTGGGGGTGGTTGGGATTAGGGGGTGGCCTCTGCTTGGCTGATGGAGAAAGGAGTGATGGAAAGAGGGAGGAGGGATAAAACTGCCCAAATCCATCCAAGTTCAAGCACCAACAGAAAGATTTGGATTAAACCTAACAGCCTGGCAGCCGAAATAAAATTCATCACGATACCCAAAGTTTCCAACAGAATAAATAAACAGTCTATAAAAGGAAACTACAGGACAGAGGTGAGGCATGGCAAAGAGGAAAATAAACGGTGATGGAGAAAATAAAAAGCAGGTGAAGTTTGGGCTGAATAATGGAATTATTAAGGTTGGAAAAGGCTCCAAGATCATCAAGTCCAACCTTCAACCACATCCCATCCCGGCCACTGAACCACCAAGGGCCACATGTGCTCAGTTCTTCAATGGTGACTCTGCCACCTCCCTGGGCAGCCTGTTCCAATGCCTGACCACTCTTTCCATGAAAAAATTTCCTTAATGTCCAAGACAATAGCACCTCACTACTGCCAAACAAGCTCTGCCATCCATGCCCTGGTCTGGAGAGAAAGGGGAGCTGCAGGGACAGTGGATTGGGGCTGGGAGAAGCTGAGAGCAAAGACACCCAGGATTTCAGTCCTGTCTCTGCAGGATGGAGTGTGGGGGCCTGGGGCCTTTCCCAAGGTGTCCCCAAGGGCCCTGAGGTGCCCCAGCAGTCGGGATTGGATCTGCCAGTGGGACATCTCAAGGGAACAGAGGCACCAATGCCCAAACATCTGCAGGAACTGAGGAGCTCCTGGCCTGCCTGCTCACCCCAGGAACCCATTCACAATCAGACCTTAAATCCCATTCCTTGGGCAGAGTCTGGAGTTTTTTGTTGAGAGTGCAAGGAAAGACAGCACATTCCTGACTCTGCAGTCTGCCCAGAGCTCAGCTTTTGGTTGGTTTAAATCACTTTAAATCCTGCTTCTGCTGCACCTGGTGGGCTAATCCTAAGTTTACCACACCGATAAGTGGCTCCTGATAGGATTTGGGATTTGAGAGCATCCAAGTTCCTACAAAAGTGTAATTATTCCACAGAACTATGAGAAATCAACTGCCCAACTCAGAGAAAGAATCCAGACACAAATCCAAGCAAAAAGAACAGCTCTAAACCCAAGTTATTTGTCATGCTTATAAAAGGTTCTCATGCACAAAAAAAAGAAGCTTTTTTTTCAATTTTTACACTAAATTTTGCTGTCCCAGCACCCCCTGCTCTAGCTCATAGTCATGGGACACAGTAATACTTACGCCACAGCAAAGTGATGCTTCACTGGTATCTTCACAGTACAGAGAAAAGATACAGTTAAGAACATATTTAATCTTACTCTAATTGCTGCTAAAATACACCAACTTATAAAATGATTTCTCTGGAATCCCTGTGGTTTCTCTCTCCCCGACCCCTACACAAAATAAATAAGGAATAAGTGGATTTTCGGCCAGTCAGAAATAGAGGAAAAAAGCATTTCTTTTGCATTTCAAGCTTTTCAGGCTTTAGGATAGAACCCATAGTGTTTACATTAGTTCACAGGACTGATCTAAGGGATATGATTCCAACTATGGACTGATGCATACATGCTATTCCTGGTTACCATATGTAAAAAGACCAATCAGTCAAACAAATAATACATTTCTTATAAATATAAATGCGTGTATATATATACAGATATATGAGAGAGATGACAGGACAGGTGTTTATACTTTAAAGCCCAACACAGAACTAGGAGAGCCTCTGTACTTGGTTTTTTCCCCACCCCCCATCAAAAACCAAATCAAGTCTAGCAATGGATTACAGCTGATTCCAAACATTCCTTACAAAATAAAAAGTGTGGGTTTTGTACTGTACCATAAACTCATATTAATGAGCAATTTAGGATATACTCTCCTCCATCACAAAACTAAACCTCTGCTTTTTTTATTTTCAAGTCATTTTTGCATCTATCTAGGATTTTTTTTGGAAAGCGAGATAAAATAGCTAGTGCTTAATATAGAAAGTCAAAAATTAAATTCCTTCTGCATCTGAGAATATACATGGGTCACTCTTTGCTGCCTGAGGTTTTCCAGAATTATTGACCAAGCTGTGCACAGAAGAACTTCAGGATATTGGATGAAAGCTTAAAAAAAACCTAAAAACCTTGAAAAAACTCCACTGGAACTTTGTAGTCTGTTCTCTCTGTAACCTGGCTCTCAACTGTCAGACACGGGGAGGAAACTGGAATCCCACATCTATTCCAGGAGAGCCCAGGAAGGAAGGAAGAGGCTGCTCACCTCCAGCTCAGCCCACGCCACCGCCGAGGTCAACGAGGAGCCAGAGCAGGGATCTCCTCACCAACTGCACTACCACTGCCAGAGGATTTCAAGTCAGCATTTCCCAGGACAACAAGAGCACAGTGCAACAGGAATTCTCTTCTGGAAGCTTGAGACACAAGAGTCAGTCTGGGGAGGGCGACAGCTCCCTCAGCCCCTCCGAGGGGCCAGCGGGCCCAAACCACATTTGCATGGAGCACGGGGCAGTGGGGCCAAGCAGCCCCTCTGCACAAGCAAATCCCCACCTGCCCCAAACATCTCTGAGAACCACTGCATTTGTTTTCATGGTGGCAACACAAGGAAGATACAGCTACTCACAACTTCCACCCCTCTACGCTCCTTCTCGCCTCTTCACCATGCTCTGAATAACAGCATCTATTTTCTTTTCAGTTTCCAGTAGTTGTAAATAAGAGGTAGCTGAGCTACTATTAAAAATCATGCTTTGAAGAGGAGGAACCTTTCAAATGTTGAAGTCACCCCTTTAGCTGCACAATCTCGATTAATACTATAAAAATATGAGAGGACAAAAAGAAAATAGATGCAAGTAACTTTTGCATTTGGCACCTTTTGTCTAGATATTCATACTTCTCAAGTATTCTCTTTTTAATAAAGTTAATGCACACATAGGACACACCACATCAAAGGTTTGCTACATATTTACAAGGCACCAACCCTTTGTCACTGTTTATACACGGATAAAGAACCGATAGAAAGCACATCAGGACCCCCAAAACTGTAGTATGAACATACTTCAGTTCAGCACAATTCCATCAACGTTTGGCCTGGGAAGATTAAAATAATCCAGATCCTTCTTACAATATAGAAACTGTAAACATTTTATAGCTGCCTTTAGGATTGGTGTATTGTGCAAAAGTTATAATTATTACTGTGTCTAAGGATTTATGGCAGAAACCACATAAAAACTCTGTAAGAAGGTGCTATTTCTATAATACAAAAACAAAATGAGGGAGAGAAGTCATAAGCGTGACTCGAAAATGTCATGTTCTTACTGAGAAGCTGGAAGCCTCTGTAATGTGATGAACTCGTAGTGTGTGGGGAAGAATTTCTGTAATTTAAGGCCTAATGACTAAGGCTTGTTTTGACCAATGAAGTGTGGAGATCTGAAGCTTTAAAACAAACACAAACTGACAGGATGGAAAAGCACCACTGTGAAACATGAGTGGAGTCCCCGCACAACTTGCTTGGTAGAATTTCTGGTAAAATCCCTGCAGTAGAAGGCCATTGAAGTTCTTTTAAAATTGTTCCAAAGTTTTCCATCTGTCAATAATTCCATCCCATGAGATGGCTGACCCTGGCTTTTTCTGTCATTTTCCGCACCCTGCCTGACCTGGAAGTACCAAGGTTCAAAGGATCCTCGGTGTGCACAAAATTGTCATTGTCGGAGTCGTCGTTGTACAGGACAGTTCTCCTGCCCTCGTTCCTGGTTTTGATCCGAGGAGGTCGGCTGAACCTCCCTCCGAACACATTCTCCCCAAACTGTCCCCCAAAGAGGTTTTCAAACTCATCGTCGGCCAGCCGGGCGCGTTTTGCTCTGGTGGCTCCTCGCGAGGCCCCTCGGCCTCCTCGGCCTCTCCGTCCTCCCCGGCCGCCACCTCTTCCTCTGCCGCAGCCTCTTCCACCTCTGCCCCCTCGTCCCCCTCTGCTCCACCTGCCCCACCTGCCCCATCTGCCCCTCCTCCCTGTGCCTCGGCCCTGCCAATTCCGTTTGCCCCCGGTGAGTTTCCGTTTGATTTTGCGTTTGGGTTTTTTGGATTGCACAACTTTGCTGTAGTCGTGGTCGCCGTCGATGTAATCCTGGTCTGTCCTGGAGGTCGATTCCGAGTCGGAATCAGAGCCACTTCTGCTGTCAGAACTGGAGCTGGATCCCGATTCCCCACTTTCTGATGAAGACAAACCAGACTTTTCCTTTAATTCTCTCTTCTTTTCCTCCTCCTCCTCTGCCTCTTCCAGGTGCTCATCCTCTTCGGAGGCGCTCAGCAGCTTCCTCTTGACTCCTGCCCGGGGTTCTCTGCCATCCCCGTTGGTGAGGGGCCCATCAGGAGAGTGATCTAAGCAAAATAACAAAATAACCCCATCAGCATTACACCACAGCCAAACAGGACACAAAAAGTGGGATTTGCTGCAGTTGCCTTTGGGATTCTCTTTGGCTGTCTCTGAGGTGTGCTCAGGAATGATCCACTGGGAATTACTCACCCTTTATGTGCTGTGGACACAAGCAGGTGCTCTAAGAGGAAAATCTACTGAAGTAAACACAGTTTTTACCTGGAAGCAATGACTGTAAACTCTCCTGAGCAAGAATTCAGTGAAGATCCAGGCAAAACAGGAGCCTGGAGTGACCAGGTTGGACACAAACATCTAAAACTCAGTCAGGTGAATCCTACCTGGGGTGCCAAGGCAGGAAAACTCTAAAATCCATTTCAAAACTATACATACACATAAATAACACTGTGCAAGCAGCATTTATTCCCTATCAAATGCACGTTCTCAAAAGGCTTAGTCCAGAGAATATTAATGGAAAGCATAACTCAAGAAAGTCAATGACACAAGAAAGCTCACAAGGATTGCTGAACACCTTAAATGAAAAGTCAATAAAGTATCTTGCTGGCTTGGGACCCAAAATCCTCCATGTTTTCAGGGTTATGAATGTGACAATGAAGATCAAATATCTTCTTTAAGACAGGAAAAGCTCACCTGCAGCATTCAGCACTGCTACAGCACAGGAGTGTGGACTTGGGAAAGGCTCCAAGGTTTAGGAAATGCCCATGTAGTGCCCACCCTGGTGGAAACTGAGTAACTCATCCCCCAGATTACCACACCTGAACTGTTTCCCTTCTTCTGTTTTGCATGTGAGAAAAATATTTAAATATTTTTGTAAACTTTTTTTCGTCTTTGGTTTCAGCTTGATTAATAAAAGGTGAAGGTTTTGGGATGGGGATTCTCTTGGTTTGTTTGCTTTCTGTAATTCCTGAGGGAACTGTAGGAGCTTGAGAGCAATCAAGTTTTCCATCAGGAAAGATTTTAAAGGACTTTAAAGTTTTAAAGGACTTTTTAAGATGTACATGGAATCATCTGCATTCCACACCTCAGAAAAGACACCACAGAGAAAAGGAGCAAAGTAAATTCAATTTTTTGGTATGGTTTAGGAATATAAACAATGCTACACTGAGGCAATAAACATCAGACAGAAGCAAGATCTTTCATCTCTAGTGAAACCAGTCAGTCACAGCACAGAATTATTATTTCTCACCTTGTTTCACTGGTGTAGATTTGCTCCTGACTGGTCTGCTTTTCCCTGGGTCTATGGCATTTCCACTCCGGCTCTGTGCATTTGAGCCTGATGAAGATGGTTGACCCTCCAGCTCTTCACCAGTGGCTGAACCCAGAGGTTCTTCTGCTGTATCTGAAACTTCAGACAGGACAGCACAAGGGGACAGGGTGATTTTTATGCTGTTTACAGGGCTGTGTCTGGGGAGGTTCTGTCAACAGCTCAAGTCAGGGTAACCTCACCAAGCTGCTCTGCTTGGTGATTCCTCCTGAGTGTAACCCCAAGTAGGATTAATTTAATTAATTATCCTTCACTGCTGTAGGAGAGAGGCCCATACACAGGAAGTCTGAGCATCTGTCACTGGAATAATTCCTATCATGGCCAGACCCAGATTCCCAATTCCCTGATCCTTCCCGAGGACTTCCCAACAGCCAAACTCAGCTAAAGCAACCTACAGACAACACATTTGAGGACCTTGCTCCTTCAACAGGCAGGTTTTGCATGTATCTCATGAGGACAAGACTCAAGCTGCACAGACAAGCTGCTCTAAGAGAAAGGCTGGATTTCCTCACCATGAGATGAGACTGAAGAGTTAGTCCTGGTCAGGGGCAGTGAGGTATTTTGGTTGGGTTTAGGTTGAATCTTCACTTGCTTCTGTTTCCCTTTTGGGCTGCAAACATAGAATACCCCAAAGAGAGAAATCTGTTATCACCACAGACTCAAATATAAAACTGATTTCTCCTGCAAAGTGATCCCTTCTTCCCAGGTGTGATAACACTGAAAATAGTTACACCACATTGCTGTCTGCTAAAGATATAGGAGTTTGCAGGGACAAGGTCTTATCCCCCCTTTTAAAACCATCAGTTTACTTAGATAACGTATCAGATGAAGGCAGGGAAGTGTTACACAACATTTTTTCATCAGCTAAAAGGTAAAGAGACAACTGATCTTTCATTTCCTCCAGAGGGAACACTTGTAACCACATCATCTTTCACTTGCCAGAATTAGAAACTACAAATTTGAGCATGATTTTATCTCCCAAAAGAGCAAGTTCATCAGGAAATGAGCAAGACTGCTGCTGGTTATTCCCAGAAGCACATCTACCCATTCCTCTGGAATGGCAGTGCCAGCCAGGCTCCCCATCACCATCCCTGCTTTACCTGGATGCTCTGCTGGTTGAAGGGGAGCTGCTGCTGCTCCTCAGCCGTTTTCGGTACCGAGGCCTTTTCCTCTTCTGGCATTGCATTGCTGACTTGTACTCAGAGATGATGTTTTTCATGTGATTCTCAAATAAGGCAGAGAGTCGAAGGGTCATGCTGTAAATCTGCAGTGAGGAAAAATGGTCAGGCTTATTAGAGTTGAATAACTTGAAGATCAACCAAAAAACCATCAGAGAGATGGCC
The DNA here is from genome assembly GCF_000277835.1 of Geospiza fortis. Lineage (NCBI taxonomy): Eukaryota > Metazoa > Chordata > Aves > Passeriformes > Thraupidae > Geospiza > Geospiza fortis. The sequence goes on along the minus strand of NW_005054349.1, from coordinate 4,870,316 downwards.
AGACTTTGTAGCACAAATGAAAAATTCACACTGATGTTCCACTATGAGGCTCTTTACAGATTATTTCCTTCCATGGTCCATGTGTACTCTTGCAACAGAAAGTGTTTTCTTAAAAGGATTTAGTAACAGTACAAAGTATTTCCAGAGTTGAAAGAAAATGATTTCTGGATTACTGGAATACAATCCCCTTTGTCAATCCCCATGAAGCATGGAAGCAGGCCTTAAGATAACTTGAATACCGAGGGAAAAACAATTGGATTTCACATCTCCTCATCTTTGTTTTTGCACAGTTCACATCCCTGGTGAACTGTCCTTACACCACCCTTACAGAGCTACAGAGAAGCAACCCAAAATGTCCTCATTTCTAATTTCTGTAAACCAGATGTCAAAATCTTTAAACCACTTTCCTGTCCTCTTTCTAGGCCTTGCTTTTGTGTAGCCTCATCCACAACATGTGCAGTTATCAAGCTGATAACTTTGTTTACAGGGATAAATTATTGAAAAAAATAAAAGCAACTGGTGACCAGTTTTCTGTTACAAATATTGCAAGGAACAGCTGCAAAAGTACCATCGTCCCAGATGAAAATGGATGTTAGAAGTCATCTGGGAGAGCAGAACAAAGCAAGTTGATAACCACAGAATTGGTGTATCCTGGTTATTTTTATTACACCAAACAGTGCTTTGCTCTTCAGACCTTATTTCATGTATTTTATTCATGTAGGGCCAAGGTCTTTGTTAAAAAACCAGACATTAAAATTTATCACTTACACGAGACTTTTTATTAGGAGTGTAAGCTTTAGAGTTGCAGAATATTAAACGAATATCTTTGTAGAATTCCAAGGGACTGGTGTAGTTTCCTGCTTCCAAGGTTTCTTTCACAGTGCTGAAGTCCATGGGAGTGTCTACAATATCTCGATAATCCTGTGAGAACATACAAGAGAAAAATCAAAGCTCTCAAATCCCACAGCACTAACATCACCTCAGTGCTCATCCAGTGGCCCAAGTCATTAGTTTACTTTCAGAGCTGTTGCAGATAATTCCCTGAAAACATCAGCTAATAAAGGGAGAGGACAGAGCCATGCCCAGCATGGATGTTCCGCCAAAGGAGGAACAATTCTGGGTGTGGAAGCTGCACTTACAGGGTAAGAGAAGAGATCAACAGGCTGCCTGAAAGGCTCTGAGTCCTCTCGTTCATAAATCAGGTTTAAGAGCTGCTGGCACTGCTCCTTCCAAGCATCAGCACTGGCTTTCATGGGCTGCCTCTTCACCCTTCGTCTCACCTGCAGGGAAACAGGTATTGCAGATGGTATCACAATATTCACATTGCTCCCTTGAAGTTCCTACTAATCTCCCAGCATTCTGCAATTAAAGCATTACCCAATTAAAAACAGAAATCCAGGAAGATTAAAGCAGAGCTGATGGCACAGCAATATGCAAATGAGACAAATCAAACAAATTTGCCTTCTCTGGTCATATATAACTCTCAAACCCATGAGAAGCTGCAATATTTCAGCTCCAGCCTTGTTATATTTATCAGCTGCATCGAAATTTGATTGCTGGAGATATTTTCTTACAATCGAATTTAAAAAAAATGACCACAGCAGAAATTTCACTCACTCGTCTCTTCCCAGAGGAAGTGCCTGGAGCATCAGAATCCACATCCACTTCTGCCACCTAAAGGCAAAGGGAATGATCACACACAGGCAGGTCTGGAAAACCCTCAGCCATGGAAAAAGGGTTAAAAACCAGCCAGCAACAACCACAGGGCACTTGCCAACAGGAACTACAGCACATTTCAAACTGCACTGAAGGGGAGGAAGAAGGTGTCAGGAGAGGGAAGCAGCTCAAGGCAGTGATATCCACCCTGGATTCTACCTGACATTTCACCCCAGGGATTAACTGATGGGAAATGACACAGAATTACATAAGGAAATCAGCTCTGCTGCCTCGTTGACAATGGAGAGCTGTTGTCCTTCTGACTGAGTAACAGCTCCACTTCCCGGCTCCCCTCATTACTCATCCTTCCCACAAAACATCATGTACTGAGACAAGATTAAAGACAGGCAGTTCCAAGAAGCATTTTTACTTCAGGGAGCTTATTGTCTCAGGTGAGCCTAAACAGCCTCATCTCCAAAACTCAGTGCAATTACCCATAAAATAAAGACTCAACAAAAATCAACATTTCTTTCATGTGCTGAATTTTAAAAAGGAAGGAAATGATCTTACCTCCTCTTCCTCATCAGTACTGCTCAGGTCTTCTGCTTTCACCTTGTTGTAGATTTCTAATATATCAGTACAGCTCTGATCTCTGCAGGACAATGACAAAAACCAAGGAACACAATGAAGGATCCCAGGAATTGGAGCTGTGGGGTCTGTGAGGTCCAAACTCACCCAATGAAGCGGAGCAGGACATCTGTCACAATTTTGGCTGCTTTGACTATGGGGCTGTCTGGCTCGTTGAAAGTCCTGGCATTGTGTTCAATGTATCTTACCTCCCACATCAGAGCAGAGATTCTCCTGAAAAATAAACAAAATTTAAGGAATGGGATGGACAGGAAGGTGTATGTTATTTTTCTTTGATAAAAAATGGAATTGGGAATTCAGATCAAGCAGAAACAGGTTGTCTTCAGAGGGGAAAATAAGAGCAGGACATTATTTATTCCCAAATTAACTGGGAAAGCTGAGATTTCCAGCATCATTCAGTCTCCTTCTGGCAACTGCAATACAAGCAAAGCCCCTGCTCAAAGGCAGCAGGGATGGAAACAAAGCAAACGTGCTCTGCCTCCAACACAGAGCCAGACTCAGGGCGTTCAACCAACACTCCAGATCCAGCTACAGCAGCTTTTGCCTTAACATGGCCAGCAGAATTTATTATTCAGGAAGACTCACTTTGCCCAAGGCCAATCTGATCTTCTGCAGTTGCTGAAGGGACCTTAAACAGCATTCAGCTCCACATAATAATAATAAATGCAATAAATGTCAGCTACAAACCCAAACTCACCTATAAAACCTGTTTTCAAGCCTCCTCCTGATGGTGGTGAGGTCAGTTGGATAAGCAACAACAGTGCAATACATGGGATAGGCACTAAGGTCCACTGGAACAGCAAAGGGATTAGAAATGTCTGCAAGAGAAAAGACCACAGTGATTTAGATGCCTCCAAGGGATGTTCCACCAAGATTCCTTTTACTGGTTTCTGGGGTTTCTTTCGAAGAATTCAGCAAAAGCAACACAGATCTACAGCTGAGAATGTCATTACCCACAGGGCAGGGTTCCTCCTCTTGTACCATCTATTCCTGCTCTTGAAAAAGCACTTTTTGTTTAAATATCACTTCTGAGATTTGTGTGCCAGCAGCCAATCTGACTGAAAGGAACGAGGCATTTGCATTTACAACAGGAATACTACAACATGCAACACTGAGTAAGGACACAGACACGTCCTGGGTGTAAACAGAGGCAGAATTTAAAGCACAGTGTGCTATTAAATAGTTACAAATCAGTTACAAGAAATTTGGAGGTGAGGGTATTTAGGGAGGATTTGCTGGTTGGGTTTGAGGGGCTTAATTATGTTTTGCTCTTTCACCTTTAGATATGACCCACTGGGGAAGCTCCACTGAAAGAAATCAGGTGAAGCCCCAGGAAAAAAGGGACTTTAGCTTGGAAACTGAAATATGAAATTTAAAAGGCTCTTTTCAGTAATTTAGTTGAGTACATTCCAAGTCCCAGCACTCTCCAGTCCTGTGCCACCTCCCTGATATTGTTAATCCTTCCCCCTTTTCTCTCCAAACATACCAAGGGAAAGAAGCTGCTCAATCCCTCGGATTACTCGTTCACATTCTTCATCTCTGGAATGGGCCCCCCACTCTCCCTCCTGGGGCTTGTAGAGAAGAGCTGTCAGCTCCTCTGGGGTCACAGGAACTCCAGCACCGACCTCCTCCGGATAAGCAGCTGCAGAGGAACAATTCCAGAGCGTAAATGCAGGGCCCCAGAGCTGTTTGCTTTGTGCAGGGACAGGAATCCAACACACACTTACTTCCTTCTGGGATTGGCTCCATGTCCCATGGACTCATCCTCTCTCTTTCATTGTTGTCCCAGCTATTAAAAAATTCATTCAAATGCACAAGTTAGAGCTGAATATAAAGACACACCTTTTCTTTTATTTGACCCAAAAGGTCACTCTAGTTAGGAATCAAGACATTCCAACTCCTTATTTTCCTCTTGTGTCTCCTATACAGTCACTGCACTGCTGTTTATACCAGAATTGTTGCTTTAGGAATAAATTCAAAAATTAAATAAGTAAATATTCAAAATATTCTAAAATAAATAAATAGTAAGTAACAATTAAGAAGTACAATATGTGAAATTAAATAAGTAAATAAAGTGTCTGGTTATGTATTTAAATGGAAAAAGGGATTCTAATTCTTGAGGTTCTTGATCCCATTTCTGAAGTTCTCTGAGTTGTGCAGGAGCCCCAGGACATGGCAATACTCACTGGACACTGTAGCACTGGAAGGAACTATCAGGATATTCTGCCTGGAAAGGCTGCTGACTCTCCACAGTCCCAAACCACCAGGCATCATCAATGATACTGCGAAACCGATCCCCTGCAAGGGCAAACATTGCACTCAGAAAAGAACAACATCAAGAATTGCTAAATATTTCCTTTCAGAGAATCAGCTCCCTCTTTTGTGAACACTCTACTTCCATCCCTGCATTTTGCACCCCAGGAGTTGAGCCCTTGCCCTCAGGGCAGGATTTGCCCATCTCTGGGAATTACCCACAGCTGCCTCACACCTCAGATCCCAACAGATCAGGAGATTCTCCTGCTATCACTGCTCTTGGAACAGTTTCTCTCATTTCTCTTTTTTTCTTTTCTAGAGGAATTGCAGCAAACATCAAATAAAAGTTTCCAATAATCTTTACAATATCACGTGTGTATAGTCCTTTACATCATGTAATAAAGACAGTGTGTCCCATTAAACAGCTGCAGAAATGGTGCAAAACACATGGAATTGGGAAAAAAAAAACCTCACCTATTTGCCAGTTCCTTTCTTTGGCTTCATTATAAAACTGATGCAGCACAAGGAAATCAATAACATCTGGCATATCATGGTACCTTCAGGAAATAAGACCAAAAAAAGTTATTATTATCTAGAAATGCAGTTCTAGATGAACTGCACAGTCCTCAGATTCCATGCATTTGGGATAACCATTACTGCCATCATCATGCCTTGCACAGGAAATCAGAAAGGAGGAGGGGGCAGCTTCTACACTGCAAGGAAAGCTCTTGAAGAATGTCACCAGCATTCCAGTGACTTACTTTATGGAAAAGGATTCTCCTGTCATTTTGCCTGTGATTGGATCCAGGAATGCAAGCTTCAAGCAGCAGAGTGTGGGAGGCCCAACTTCATATTTAATTCCTACAGTCTTCACAAATTCTTGTTCCTAGTTAGCAAGAAGCACGGAACAGCATTATTTTACCTTGCCAACAACAAAAATACCAATTTTTAAGTGAAACATATTAATAAAACCCAAGTATGTTTCCACTCTACAGCACAGGTAATTTCACCCATTAATTTTTCTTTCCCAAATACTACAATCAATCACTGTCATCCCAAAAAGAAAAATGAAGAAGCTCATTCCCTTGGCAGGTTTGTGAACAGGATTCCTACAAATTATTTAAGAAGGTTCTAAGGAACAAACCAAGTTTTAAGCACACCAAAGGTTCTCCCTGACCTACCCCAGGGCCCTTCAACTCTTGCACAGTGGGAAAAAAGGAAATTCTTCCTCTGAAAATGGAAATTCCACAATAGCCTTTATATTCATGTCCTGTCAAAGCCCATCCTAAGTGAACAGCTATTTCCTTTTCCTCACAAACTGATGTTGCCTTGGAAAATTACAGCTGGAATCACTGAATATCTGGGACTGGTAACTGGGCATTTTCCCAGTAAAGCAATTACTTTCATTAATAGAATCACTGGCATGGTTAAATGACTATGAGCACGTATATGGGCTCTTCTCTTGACATGAAATCTGAGGAAAGCAGGTAAAAATAAGGCAACACTGTGGATGAAGGCTTGGGAACTCATCCAAAGCAAGATCCAGTGTTTCAGAGAACTCCTGCAAACATTTAGGTGTTTACACCATGATTTCTTACCACAGCATTAAAAACAAGAAACAGAACCCAAATGCTCAGGTCACTGTAGAGTGGTGAGAGAACCACAAACAGCTCTGCAGTGCTGGGTTCTGAATTAATTCAGTGTTCAGGAAAAAATAATTTGTGTGGAAAGAGATCCCTGAGAATCAAATCCAAAACCCGGAAGTGAACAGATGTAAAGACTTTGTGTTAATAAAAACTAACTTTAGTATTTACAATTAAAACTTTGATATTAGCATTTTAAAGCAATCCTTTCTTTACATTTTTCATGTTAATTTTTCATGTCAGTTTAACATTACAGAGACATGCAGCTCTTTGAAGTATTTCTTGAACTTACCCTGAGTTCCATTTTGTTCCATGGTTGTTTTTGCATGTTAATACTGTAAATTTTGGCTTTCCTCACTGCCCTCACATAAGCTTCATGGCCCTGCCTAAAGTAGATGATCTTGAAAGAGAAAAAAAAGGAGAAAATTAAGAGAGAAAAAAAGAGCAAATGAGAAAAGTAGAGCAAATTATTTTAATGATTGTGCTCCTCCTGTTCATAATACCAGGTCTTACCCCTTTGAGAACACATTGCACACTTATTTATTTCATCATAAAACACTCTTCTAATTAAAAATATTTCTATCAGCCAAATTGGCACTTGCTCTGTGCTTTAAAACTGGGATCATTAACAAATGTGCAGGTGAAGATGCACAACTGATTTTTCACGTTAATCCCAATTTACCCGTGCAGAAAAAGGGACACAAGACATCAATCTGTAAACAACTGACTGGCTGGGAATTAACAAAGTTATCAAAACTCAGCCTGTCCCGAGCACAATTCCCTGCAAATACTGGTGGGTAGAAGAGTCCAAAGCAAGCAGAGCTGCTGACTGGAATGTGGGAACTGCTGAGGGTGTCTTGGGCTGGAAATGGGGGTGTGTATTCTATTCCATCTGTCAGAGGTGGGGCAGCCATCTTCTGTAATTTGGGCAGTTTTCTTTATCTCTTCCACACTCAGTCCTCCCTCCAGGAGATCTCTTCTGTTAATGGACCATTAATTATTAATTATCTTCTGTTCATGGTCCAGTGAGTGTCCCTGCAGGGCTGATAAAATTCCAGCATCCCATGGGGAGATGCTCCGCCCAGGGGAGGAGCCAAGCATTCCTACCTGGATCCAATCTGGGGGCACCACAGCAGCCTTTGCCCCCTGCATTGCCAGAGGAGCAGCTTTCTGCTGCCCTGCATTGCCAGAGGGAGCCCAGGCCCATCTGCAGCAGCCCTGGAGCTGCAGAGGAAAACTCCCCCCTTGTGCAGGATCCCTGCTCCAGCAGCAGCACAGCTGGCACTGCAGGAGGGCTGAGCCCCCATGGGATGGGGCTGTGCCACCCCCTGACACACAGGGGGCAGGGCATAGTCTGACTCTGGCAGTGTTGTTTTGTATTCCTGCATTTTTATTTTAATTTTTTCTCTTCCCTAGTAAAGAACTGTTATTCCCGCTCCCGTACCTTTGCCTGAGAGCCCTTTAATTTTAAAAATTACAACAACTTGGAGGGAGGGGGGAGTTTACATTTCCCATTTCAGGGGAGGCTCCTGCCTCCCTTAGTAGACACCTGGCTTTCCAAACCAGGACAGGGCAGTACCTCATCCCCCATCTGGGGCACGAAGGGCGAGCGGCGGGGAATGGTGTCCAGGATCCACTGTGGGGCCAGCCACTCCTCACTGGGCTCCCCTTCCAGGGACAGCAGCCCACTGGCTTTCTAAACACAACACCAGGAGATTACACAGTAAGTTACATAGAGAAGTTAAATATCTGCATTAATTTAGAATGCAATCAACACAATATTCAGAGTACAGTTAATTACTATGGAAAACTCATCGTGCAGCAGTTACTGCAGGTAAGATACAAGGAAGAGCAAATTGTGGAGTGTTGTCCTTCCCAAAATCTCCACTAAATAGCAGAGAATAAGACAGGTTTGTTCTAAATATTACTGGAAATTAAAACCTTCATAAATCATTAAAATGCCTTAAAACATTCACAAATCATTAGAACACCCATGGCAGGAGGGTGGGATAAGATGATCTTTAAGACCTCTCCAACTCAAGCCAGTCTGTGGTTCTGTAATAAAGAAATAAATTGTATTTTTAAAAATGTTCTAAATGTCTTTTAAAAAAATACCAGGAAAAAGACATCTGACCATGTCAATACAATACAGATCCATTATAATTTTACAACAAAACCACCCTGTTGTAAACCTGACTGTGGTGAAGAGCATAAATCTGAGAGGAAAAAAAGTGGAATTTGAAATGAAGAACCACCTGTGGGAAACATGGAAGCTCAATAAAACAAACAGTAAAATTTCTTTGTACCACTGGTAGCACAATTACTGTGATCTCTATAAATATTTTTTTACTCTATGCCCATTTATAAAATACTTGGAATACCACCACTAAAACCTAAATTTATATTCACAAAGTACAAAAGACACTAAGAATTACATGTGCTGACCTTCTTCCTTGGCTGTTTCAGTTTCCTTCGCTTTGGCTCCAGCCCTTTTGTTCCCTTCATATTTTCATCTTCAGAACTACTACAGATTTTCCGAGCTGCCTGCCTGGTTTGTCTCTTTGGAGGCTGCAGATTAATCCCAGCATCTGCTGTCCAGTCTGAATATTCACTTGATGAATCACTGTAGATAATAAAAAAGTTGTAAGAAAGAGAACAGAAAACTTCAGTTTCCCCACAGTGGATTGAAAAGTCCAAACACTCAACCTGCTCTCCTGGTTCTGCTCAGGATTAGCACAGAATTTTGTTATCATGTGAATTTAGAGCAAAACAAGTGCTCTCTGATTTGTGATTTCAGTAAATTCTTTTATCAATTTGAAACTCACAGTAAAACTACATCTATGGTTGATATCAATTCTTATTATCTCACTGACTCACAGACTGACTTCACAAGAACTGGCAGCAAAAACTGCATGAAACATTTAAAGAACTAGAGCACTTCCCTAAAAATCCAGTTCTGACTTCTTCAATACCAAATAATACAAGTAGAGGATTTAAATGGCAAACTGGCATTAATTTTTTAAGTAGTTCTTAATTAAAGCCAATATCTTCTTATAAAATGGTTTTTTAGAATTGTTTTTGACTTTGAAAAGAAAAAGAACAGAAAAAAAATCACAGTATGTGATTGCAAAATGTTTCATGACTAACTGATTAAAAATCAATCTTCAAAATGAAGTCTGAGTATCTCAGTATCAACTGTCCTACTTAAATCCCATAATAAACCAGGGTTCCCAATTCAGAGCCCAGTGGAGGTACCTGGAACTGCTTTCACTCTGCCAGGCTGCCACAGGATCATCCATGGATGCATCACTGGTGCCAACAGTCTCATCTTCCTGTAGTGAAAACAAGGGGATTCACTCTGGGGCCAAGGGTAAAATGCATCATTTTTGTTTGCAAGCAAGTTGTGTCACATGAGGAAAGCTTTCCATTCAAGGCTGGTTTAGCTTTAAAGAAATAAATCCGCAATTTCTTCCTATACCTTAATTAATATTATAATATATCCTTATATAGCTCCTTTAAAACAAGTGTGAATTTTAATTATAGCAGAACTACAGAATGAGTTGTTCTTTAAGTGTTTGATTTTAGTGCCCAGGGCCCAGTTTTTTGAGCTGTTCTCTATTTTCAATGCTTTTACAAAGCAGCAATGTTCACTCTCTTCCTTAAGGAGAACCAGTTATATTTATCTGGTATATTTTAAGTTCTTCCCTTGCCAAAATCAATGATAAATACCAATACTCAATCTCTTTCAACGGCAGTCTACAGATGTAGATGAAATCAAAGCACTGCAAAATGAAATCAAAGTCCTGACCCAGAATCCATGTGCTGCATGAAATCCCAAAATAGCAAGTGGTTTAACACAACCCAGTTAAATTTACTTGAAAATGTTTCAGGTTTCCAAAAATACAGGAGCTGTTTTAAGCTACTTTTGAACCCTGTCCTGGCGTTTAGGTAAATGATCCTTCACTCTCCAAGACCAACATGCCACAGGAACACCACAAATCCCAGGGACTCAATGACCTGAGTGTTTCTTCCCATGTGGAGAATCACAGAATATCCTGAGCTGGAAGGGACCCACGAGGATCAGAGCTCAGCTCCTTGTCCTGCCCAACAATCCCACCCTGTGCATCCCTGGCAAGGCTGTCCAAACCCTCCTGGAGCTCTGGCAGCCTTGGAGCTGTGCCCTGGGAGCCTGGGCCGTGCCCAGCACCCTTTGGGGGAAGAACCTTTCCTATCTCCAGCCTGAGCCTGCCCTGGCACAGCTCCAGCCATTCCCTGGGTCCTGTCCCTGCCACAACCTCTCTGAATTCCCAAGACTGCTCAAAAAATCATAAAGAGAGGCTCTGTGATAGCATCAGCAGCAATTCGAGGATTCTTGGACGCATTCTCTCAGCCCCATTGATTTGTAGGGATGCAGCTGGAGCAGCAGATCCCACACAAGCTCAGGGCTGACTGGGAATTGATCACTCTCAGTCATGGTCCACCAGCTTAGAGCACTGGGACCCCCTTGCTCCATCGTCCATGTCGAAGAGGGAGACAAAGGATGTGCCTAATCCCTCTGCCCTGTCCCTGTTTGTGAGGTGACCATCCCCATCCTGGATGGGCCAATATTATTTTTACACTGCCTTTTGCCACTGATACATTTGAAAAACCTCTTTTTACTGCCCCCACCCCAGTCCTGGCAGCTCCAGCTCAAACTGAGCTTCGGCTGCACAAACTTCCTCCCTCCAGCTGACACGCGGAACCTGAACGTGGATTTGGGAAGGGGGAAGCTGCTGGAGGCTGCTGGGAGGCTCAGACCTCAGAGGAGCTGTCGGACTCGTGGCGGGCACAGGGGTTGTGGCTGGCTCCCTGCTGGCTGTGCTCGATGGTGGAGCGGGTCTGGTACGCGTGCTGCCGCTTCCGCTGGTTCCTGCGCAGCGAGCGCCCGCCGCCCGCCTGCAGCTCGCTCTGCCAGGGCACAAACAGGGACACGTCAGCGAGCCACTCATCAGTCACACACTGAAAAAGGGCCTGGTTACAGTGGCTGAGCGTTGCACCCCAGTTGATTGTGTTGCACCACAATTAAGCAGTAAGAAATCACTGTAGAATTAGACAACATCTCTGACACATCGCGGATGTTTTAGGTGTGGATTTTTGGTCCAACAGAAATTCTACTTTATAAAGTAGCAGTCTTTGGAAAGGAAATGATTGAAAATACCATTCTTTTCTATAAAATTCCTGCAGTCTCTGCATAAGATAAATCTAGCCCTTGTAAAAGTTTGGCATCTCTGCTTTCCACAAGTCAAACTGAAAACCCATCGTGGCTCTGCGATTTTCCTTTCCCAGCATCTTGCCACCGCTGAAACCCCAAGGATACAGATTTACCACTATTTGGATATTACAGACAGCCAAATCACAGTTACAGAAGGAAGAAGACAGTGAGCCAGAGAAACAATTAGGACTATTGATCTTCTAAATAATTCAATAAAATTGGTTTGGGGTTTTTTGCTGGTCTTATTTTTGTTGCTCAGAACTGCTTCCCACCCAGGCTGTCTGTTTCAGGGCACTAACTCACCCGTTGTAATGTATGGGATGGCTTTCTCTTCTTGTCAGCAGTGTATAAACTGATTTCTATTTCACCTTTGGCAGCTCGACATTCTTCCTGGACCCTAATTATACACAAGAAACACACATTATTCTCATTAAATCATCGTGGAACTCAACAGCCTCCTTAATATACACATTAAAATACTTGTGCTGCTCTAAGAAATCTGTGCATAAATCCCCCTAGCAGCATCCATCCATTCGCTCCTGGAACCACAAATTAAAGAACTAAATTCGCCAGTTGAGCAGCCAAAATTATTTTCAAATGTATTAAAATTATTTTCAAGTCTTTTTTAAATAAATCTTGAGGAAAATGTGGTACTTGGAGTACTGAAGAAAGATTGAATTGTGAAAAGAAGGAATTACCATTCTCAACTCCATTCTGATCCCAACATTTCAAACAACCCAACCAACCAAGCGCCAAAGCTGAAAACGCATCCCAGGAGTATGGAAGGATCATTCCGCATAACACAACTGAATCTCTCATCCCACTCTGAGCCTCTTACTTGCTGATGCCTGGAGGGAGCTCGTTGACCACCACCCTCCTGCTCCAGGCCATGAGGTCCCTCTCGGTGGCCATCTGGCTGCGCGGCGCGTTGAGGTGCATCTGCCGCACGCCCTCGATCTGCCCGCTGCGCCGCAGCCCCACGTTGGGAGGAGAGGCCACCTCCAAGCCCGGGCTGCGAAGAGCTGGGAGAGAGAAAGAAAGAGCTTCTTCACTTCCATGGACCACCAATAACATCGTGGACTCACAGGGTGGTTGGGTGAGGAGGGATTTTAGAGATGAAACAGTGCCAGCCTCTGCCATGGGACACCTTCCACTAGCCCAGGGTGCTCCAAGCCCTGTCCAGCCTGGCCTTGGGCACTGCCAGGGATACAGGGGCACCCACAGCTTCTCTGGGCAGCCTCCCCACCCTGACAGGGAATAATTCCTTCCCTGTATCCCATCCACAATTTAAAGGCACAAAGATTGATAAACAAAGGTTGATAATAATGGAATCACTGCCATCATTGTCCTTACTTTTCCTTCACAATTCCCACAGGCTTAAATACTGTATATCAAATGATAATATTGCATTTATGGTTGTGCAAAGCTATATAAAAATATCTGGCTGTTTAAATACTTTAAACATACTCCAATTAACTTACTCAAATGGGCAGTTCATGTGAGCAAAGTCACGGATCAATGCAAGCTCCAGAAGGGAACTGCTTTGATTTTCACACTACCCATATCTGGAAACTCCTTTACACAACTACAGGGACACACAAGTAACTGGGAACTGGGGCTGTACAACATATCAACATATCCTAAGCAGCAGAAAAGACTTTGTGTGAGCTGAAGCTGCTTTTTAGGTAACCTTTTTGAAATATCAACTTAGATCAAAGCAAAATTGCATTTTCATATTTTTCCCTGATATTTTTCTTACTCCTTCTTGGATTGAAACACAAACAATTCCACATCCAAATCCTAATGAGCTTTGCCAGGAAATCTACTTCAAACACATGTAATCAGTCACTTAACCTAGAAGTGATTTATTAGCAGCTGTGAATTCTCCCAAGGCTCAGGCTGACTTGCAGCACAGTGCTGGGCATCTGCTCCCTCCCATCAGCTGCACTCACTCAGCTGCTCACATCTGATTGAGTGTGGTTTCAATTTTTAATCACTCTGTGTATTAAAAATAAAATCACAGTAGCAGAACACTTACCAGGAGAATAATCTCAAGCTTTCTAAGGAAACACTAAGACAGAGCAACATGTTTATTTTATTAGCACTGATGCTCAGCCTTGTGCTGCAGCAGGAAACCATTAGTCTGTCACAACACTGTATTCCACTGACAGCCCCTAATTATATGTTTTCATTTTGGCATTTTGCAGTTATGAAGTTTCATCTCTGCACTGATATCAACACAATGCAGTGAACTTCATGCTTATTTTTCAGGAAACTGGTTTATAGCAGGAATAATTCCAGTCTAATAACTCCAAACAATCAGATACAGCCCAGTTAGACCATTGGGTGCCCCCAGTTGCCCCTTAAATTTATAATTCCCCTGTTGGAATCCACAGAACATCCCAGTGCTCCACAGGGTTAACAAGGTGTACAAGAAGAGGAGAAAAAAGCATCTTCAAAGACAATGTGTCAGAATTGACATTAACATTTTGATCAGTCCTTCCTGTGATAAGGAAGGAACTAATGAAGATAAGGCTGGACACTGACCTCCATTAACAGAGTGGGATCTGTTGAGTGGAGGGTTTGGAAGAGTTTCTCCTTCATTAATTAGTCTCAGATCTTGTTCCCTCTGGAGCTCTCTGATCATTCCATCAAGGATACTCTCATCTTGGTCATTGGTTTGCTGCCCGATGACTTGTTCGACCACCTCACCATCCCCTTGACAAGAACAAAGCCACAAATGCTGATTAAATGATGGATTTCTATATTAGCAAACACCATAGAAATAATCCCATTTAAAACTCTGCACCACAATTTGTCTGCTCTGCAAAACATCTGATCACCAGCTGGCTTTCTGCTCTCATGTAATAAATGGAGGCAAAGTTTAGAAGAGAAGTTACAATAAAATCCTAGAACTCCAGACCACATGTAGAACATAAACACAAGCCATTAGAAACAGCAGAAAGAAATAATGCTTCAGTAGGTACGAATGGAAGGTCTTTTTTGAGATCAACATTTTGCTGAAGTTTGTGTATAAAAGAAAAATAACTCTTTTACAAAACAAAAGCTGGCTTTCTATGTCCTCCCCACCTTCCTGCTTGCTTTCTCACATCCACAGTTACAGAGGTTAATAGACAATGCTTTAAACATCTGCCATATACCTGGGAAAAATTCACAGATTTTGGAATACTCTTTCCTCCAGTCATTTTGAGTCCACACATAACCCCACCCCACCCTCTCTTCTACCTGTATATTGAATTGAAACCATTAATTTATACATCCTCATAGCACCATCCCAGGAGCTGGTGCTCAATACTGTGCCACACTTGTATTTATTCATGAGCTTCAGACAGAATACCATTAGCCACATATCCCAGCTGAGGAATAAGTTGTTCATCCTTGCAATTTTCCCTCCCTGGCACCAGCCTCTGGAATCTCGTGGGATGAGGATTTCCATCAACATCCACCAGGAATGGAGGAGGCATAAGGTGTGGAGCCTGTTGAGTCTGCTCATCCAGCACATAATTATTGGCATCCCGGATCAGGGGCCGGTAATCCGTGTGGAAGAACATCTGATCAGGAATCTGAAAGAAAAGCAATTCAGGAAATAAATCAATGGCCATTTGCAGCTGTCTTGCTGCTCTGGAATGGCTCCCATAAAGCACAACTCCTCCACTTGGGATCAGCACAAGGAATGTTATGACAGAGAACAGATTCCTACCACAAATGGGGTTTATTACCAAGGCCTGATGCAGAAATTCAACAGTAGAATAGGCCAAGAGAGGTGGACAGAGAAGTTAATGCTTTTCTCCTTTATCTATAGAGTCTCTTGTCTAAATCTTTTTGATTTAGATAAACAGCAACTGCTCCATGACCTAATTATTATTTTGTCTAGGGCATGTTGAGGGAATAAATTGTAACACAAATACTTCTAAGACAAAATCAGGTCAAGACAGGGAAGAGTTTAAAATTCATACAACCCACCTTTTCATAATATTTATTGCATCCAAAACCAAATAGTAGCAGATGTCCATGAGAGTCTGTGCAGGCAAAATGCTGCCCATCTGGTGAGAACTTGCAATCAAAAACAGCTCCATGGCCTTGGCCCTCAATCTGTACCAAGCACAGAGAATTCCTTTCACAACCAGACACTCTCCATAAGAGCATTTTCACAAACATTTCCCCTGTGCTCCAACATGTACTGAATTCTCATTCTGTGACTTCTCATCTTGCTCAAGACTGATTTACACTTTTATTTATAAGAGTTAAACTGAATAACGAAGTAAAACTTCACATTTTCTCTCTGTCCTGAAATTTCAGCCCAACTTTTAATGTATGTTCTGGAACAACCACCTGGAAGTCTACATTTTATCTTAATGGCAGTCATAGGGCAAGATCACGAAAGATGTCAGAGCTGTACTGGCTGTGGAGGTATTTAATGAAATCTGCTTTTGTCTCAAGACCAGTTTTGTGAAAAAAGAAAAAACCAAACCTTCAGTGATCCTTCTTACCATGTTAAAGTAATTGCGAATTTTTGTTCCTTTGTCTATATCCCAAACAAAAATATTCCCATCATGTCCCGCCGAAAGCACAATCCTTTGGTCAAAGGGATGAGCCTCCAGAACAAAAACTTCATCATCATGACCCTGCAATGACAGCAGGGGAAAAAGAAGAAGTTTTATTTCTCCATGTGGTATCTCCAGATGTGCTGGGAGTCACTGAGAGGACATCCCACATCAGGGAGTCACCCAGGACACTTCAGTTTACTGCAACTGTGCTTGGTCACCATTCCTACCACAGGCTTGGCAGTGTCACTGCTCAGCACTGCTGAGATGGGGAGGGATGGGGAGGAAGGAGAAACCAGGGCACACATGGAACCTCCAAAGGGTTCCCAGCAACCACCAGGATCCTGCACATCAGCTCCTGTCCCCATGGTGCGCCCTCCTTCCAACAGGCAGGGACAGCTGGATACTTCAACACCAAACCCTTGTCATGGGAATGGTGATGAGTTCAGCCTCAAATCAATCTCAGAGTAAACTACATCCATTTGGGATTGCCCCCTGGAATTGTACTCACAGATAAGCTATGGAGAAGCTGCCCTGTGGATGAGTTCCACACTTTGAGGAGGAAATTGTTGACTGCAGTGATGACGGTGGCATCGTATCGATCCCAAGCCACCATGGTAACCTTCAGCTTGGTGACCTTGTCCTCTCCAGATGCCACATTGTTTCTTAGGAAATCAGCAATTTAAAAAGGAATAAATCAGTAACTACATATGGAAACACTTAGGAGAGCTAATTCAGTATGAAATTTGGGGGAGGATGGATCACAGGCACCTCTGTGACTCTGGCTAAGGCAGGAGAATGAAGGATGGTTCTGCAGTGGTAAAAACCGAATACAGGAAATATTCAGTGCCACTGAGATTTATAGAGCTCTATTTCCTTAAAAAGGACATTTTCTCCTCTGTTCCTAAGCCATCATCCTTCCCTACCCCAATTTTTCCTTTCAGCTCTATTAGGCTTTTTCCTACAAGGCATTTTTCTTATCAGTCATCAATATCAGTAAACTCCACAATGAGCAGGAACCTGCTAAATAAATCCAACTCACACTTCCGAGTGCAAACACTGCAAATGCAACCACTGAAATATGAAGAATTCTGCAAAGCAAGTGCCTAATGGATTTCTCCATTTCTGCTCTTTGTTGTTGTGAATATTCAATTACAATTCAATTACAAGGCACTTAAAGAAGTCACTTGAGGATCTCAAAAAAAAAAAAACTCAAAACCCTAATTGAACCTGAGAACCAAACACTAATTTCACCTCTTACTTGGAAACCTAAGGTAGAAATACAATGTTAAGAACCATGTTGGATATATATATGTATGTGTGTATATATATATATATATATTAGCAAATGATCACTGGGGCTCAATCAAAACCTCCTTCTGTGAGACATACAATCATTTGACATTCTTATTTCATGTGTAAAATACTAAATATTCCTCAAACATTATGATAGGGAAGTACCAACACATTATTATTTATTTGGGGGTGAATTAACTGTGTAAGTTGACAAAGCTATGATATTTTCAATAAATGCATGGAAATCAATTAGAAATGGAAGCAAATAACCAGTTTGCAATATAATGGAGGATTTAGCTCGCAGGTAAATGTGCCCATGAGGTATGTTCTGCTTGTTCTGCTTTACCCTGTCATTTTTGTAGCCATATCCAGGACCAGACTCTTCCAGTCATGCTGATGGTAGTGCCAGATTCTTGCTGTTCCATCCCTGCTTCCACTGACAAACCTTAAGCTGCGGGGCAAAGGGAAAAAAAAAAACCCATGAAATTCTGAATAAAGATGGTTTCATCCCCACATGGACACCAATAAATTAAATATATACACTTGGAAGTGTGTACTCGTGCATCTCTACTTCTTTCACTCATCAGGTTACAATTTTCCTCTCAGATACTGTAGGGTACAAGAGAGTTTCTGGCCCACAACATTAATTACATTTGGCTCCAGCAGCAGATGGCCTTGGAATGACTTCAATGTCGTAATTCATACGAGCTGCACATTCCCTTTTTAATGACATCAGCAAATCCCTGGAGCAGCTCAGAGTGGCAGCAAAGAAAGGGAAACTCAGTGCCAGGAGTCTGGCATAAATTATAATGCATTAACTTAGGGACAGGGTGAAGACAGGCAAGGGAAAGAGCCAAATGGAGCACAAGGAGGTTGCCCTGCCTATGGAGTTGAACAGGAATATTTTCATTTTCAAACACCTCCTTATTTAAAAATTTCATGTATGCAGCAAATGTATTTAACCACATCATAATGCTCTGGCCATCGATGTCACTGAAATAATTTTTGTTGAGAAACTGGGGAAAAAGCTCCTCAAGTAATACATTTTGGAAGTATATTCCATTTTATACATAATTACACTTAAAAAGCAAATCTATTCAATTTTATGAAGTAATTGTTTCACCTTTTCAGTTTCCCTGATCTGATTTTTTTCACTGTGATGAAAAAGGGCTTGAAAATGCTTGTGACAAATTAATTTTCTTCTTAATTTTACTTCTTTATATTAAAATAAAAAGGAAGGTACACCTTTTCCATTCAAAGCATTGTTAGAGAATTTCATTTTCAGTGAGTATGTGACCTCCTTCCCTCTCACATGGCTTGGAAGGAACTGGTGGTACAATTATCCCAGCACATTCCCACATAATTCCACATGACAAAGCTCTCCAAGTACAGGTGCACAGCTACAGTTAGGCTTGGAAGGCTCATCCCTTAAAGGCACATCCCTTAAACCACCTGCCCAGCAAAATAAGGAATAGGAGCAAATCTGAGATAAAAACATCTATATTTACTAACTTTTGCTTTAGACTACATTGATTACAATGCTCTTCCTCCACAGGCAACTCCTCTGGGGGCTACCTGGGAAGGTTCTTACACAGAAAAGTTATAAAATTTGGGTTCCAATCTGCTGTTTGAAAGAAAAACCAAATTAAAAGCACAGTTACAGAACATTCTTGTTGTTACAGCAGAGGACAACGAGTTTGAGTTTGTGGACATGACACACATCTTGCAACACACTGCAATAATTTGTCCAAGATTAAGCCAAGCCCACGGGCAAGCTTCCTGTTGTGCCAAATTTTCCATGAAATGTTGTCTGGAAAATTAAATACCATCATTGTCAGGTACAAAACCCAGCACTCACCTGTCACCGTTGTTACAGAACTGCACTGCAACCACTTTGTCCTAAACAGGAGGGAGGAGAACAACAGAAGTGAAAAACTCAGCCTAAAAGATCTCCATGATGAGATTTTTACTTAGCAAATAAAAAAGAGTCAAAAATTCAAGTACAGAAAAGTTGTATTTGAAGTTAAAACTTCACCAGACAAATTGTGTTAAACACTGAAATAGAAAACTTCAGAGCGGTGATGGCTTCCTGCAATTTTTACACCTAACATGAAAGTGCATAAAAAAATTTAACCTTGGCTTTATTAGCACTCACAAATCATTGAGAACAAATGTTATGGTTTAGACATAGTTTTGTCTTTTTTTTAATTTGCCCAGTACTCGTGCTGGCTCCGTGATTTGCTCTCCTTACTCCCACTGATGTCTCTATCTCCTGGTAACTGGGATTTGTTTTAGGGGGGGCTGACAGCTGTCTGCAGGATTAAGAGTGGATTTAAAGAAATTAAAGGAATTACATCTTCCTCCAAACCTGTTCAATACAGAAAACATCCTTTTCTTTTGTGAGCAAAATACTTGTTAGATGAGTTGGCTTGGAGACTTCAATGTGAGAGCCACGACTCCCACTGAAGTTCAGGGAATCAATTTAGACCTTGGGCTTAATCCATAAAATGTTCCTGAGGTGGTAAATTTGTAGTTTGAATTTTTATGGGAACTTTTCTGCACTATCTGAAAAAAAATATGCTTTTAAGCTTTATTTTCTAAATGAAGTTACCATCATGATCCAAATTCTGACAGCGCAGTCCAAATTCTGAATTACTTTGTTTCATGTGGATTTACTAAACATTCAACAGCAAGTTTAATAGGAAAAAATGACACTGTGCATTAAAACTGTTTTAATTCCTCATTCCAACACAGAATTCTTTCAAGAATAAGGGAAAATCACCTGGTCCTTCAGTTTCATGTGGAATACATGAAGCCTACTTTGCACAAACCTCTTGCCTCAGAGGGATTTAAAAACAAACATCCCACAAATTTCCAAGCATTTAAATACCACAACACTGAAAGCCAAATAAATTCTAGACAGTAAATAAAAAAAAAAAATAGGATGTACAGAAATCAAGTTCCTGAAATGAGGAAAAGGAAGGAGGGAAAAAGAGATTTTCTTTTGGATTTGCCCCTTACCGTGTGAGATTCCAGCTCAGCCATTTTCTCTGGAGATTCTGAGCCCAAATAATAAATTCTTATCACATGGTCAGTACTCCCTGTTGCAATGAACATGCCACCTATAACAGAGAATTCTCTGTGAGAAGAAAAGTCATCCATGGAACAACTTATTTTAACTTGATTTATTTTAATTTGCTGCTTTCTTGTCAAAGCAGCAAACTAGTTTTAAACAGAAAATTTCAATGTAAACAGGTAAATGTTGAATAAAATATTTAAAAGCAGTTTCAGTATCTGCTTGACACATATCAGAGAAATTATTGCTGAGTTGGGATGCAATGACTAAGGTATTTTATTGCAATTTCTTTACAATATTGCTCAAAAAGGGCACTATTGTGTCATTTACTGCATTGAAATGGGTTTAGTTAATTCAGGATTTCTGGCTTTAAAAAAGGAGTGTGGCTCTACAAAAATTCTCAATTTCAAAAAGCAAATTTAATGAGTAATTACGTAATTTTCTTTGTAAAAATCAGTATTTTTGCTCATTCAAAGCTGCAAAGGAGGTTTGTTAAGCTGAGATTTTCCAATACATTGAATTGATCCTCTTAGAACTCAGCCAAATTTGGAAGACTAGCAAAAGTGTAATCTTTGACAGAGGATTTCCACAACTTTGCACTCAAAAACTTTACAAGATGAAGTCTTAAAAGGATGTTACAGAGAAATATTTCTGATGTGCAAAACAAAAGACTGAAAGCCTTGGAACTGGTCAAGATATTTTAGTTTAAATTATAGGAAAAAAGAGAAAGAGCAGCTTGAGGCAGACACTTTGCAGGGAAGATTTCCAATAATCACAATTTGACAGGAATAAAATTACTGGAAAAGGGTTTAACACTATTTGTATTTAAAGAGAAGTAACAGAACTGTCACCAAAGCCCCAGATTCATGAAACAGCTGATGCTGGACACATACCAGAACTGAAGGATGAACAGGAGATCTGAACACCAGGCCTGGACCTCTCTGCAAACTTCACAGGACGATCCCTACATGCAAAACACAATATTTTTATTTTTCCTTCTTTATTCAACACAAACAGCGCCCTGCAGGTTGAGGTCAAACTCATCTTAAGTCTCTTAATTTTATAATTCTCACATAAGTTTGCTGGAATTTATTTTTCATATTAGGAATTTCCTTCCTTAGTTCAATAAGTAAACAGCAATTCTCTAAACTGAGAAGATTGTTGAACTGATTTATCATTATCCTCACCAATTCAAATCTATCTGAAACAGACCCTGCCAAACCATTATTCCAATAGCATTTCCCCCTGATTAAATATGGATTTGATGACATCTACATACGTACATTCTTCTGATTAAAAGCAAATGAATTCTTCTGTCTGTACATCTTGGACAGGGATTTAATCCTGAATGTAAAAGATGGAATTTCTTCCACAACTTTGGCTTGCAAAGCACAAACCTCAGAAATAACAATCTCAATCTCTGGAACCCCTTTGGGTTCCAACACCACAGAACCCCAAAGCGCTCCTGCCCCACACACCAGCTTATTGAGCAAGAAAACACCCTTATTTCATTATCCCAGCATTCTTCTCCATGCCAAAATTAAAAATAAATTCCTCCTTGAGTTCAAACAATTGTAATTCTCTCAAGAGTCTCACTTGAATTTCATGGTGTTTGCATGCCACTGCCAGAAGCAGATTGTTCCGTCGGCACCAGTGGAAGTGAGGTATCGAGTTGTTCCTTTCCTTGCTGGAGAGAACTAAAAATAAAAGTTGTAACAATTAAACCCGCTCCTATTTTCTCTTCTTTCATGCTGGAAACTTGTTGACAATAATGTTTTGAAATAACATGTTAGTTTCTCCCCTGGAGTATAAAGAGCAGGGGTAAGCACAGAACCTGAACTTCCATAAAAACAAAGCTGAGGAAATGGAAAACACCTACATTTTGGTTAGGAATTCTTTGTTTTTACCACACAAAGGAAGTTGGAGAAATGAAACAAGCCCAAAGCCTGTAAATGGGGCAAAACCAGTTCTTTCTAGGATAGAACTGGATCAAACATGGCAAACACAACTATTCCTGCATCCAAGCCCAATGAAGAACAGCTGCACAGCAGGATCCCCTCTCCTCTATCTTCCTAAACCTCTCCAAGGAGTGGGAAAGCTTTTTATTCTTGATTTCATAACTGCAGCAATACCTTTAATCCTGAGGCCACCTGGTAATTTGATAAAGGAATCCAGCACTGCTTCCTCAAAAAGCAGTGACTGATCATATTTTAAATTATATTATAAAACTCTCAGTTTTACAAAGAGCTAAATAGAAACACACACACAAACACACAAACACACACACACATATATATATTCACACATAAACATGTAGACAAATAATACACCAGTTATAAAACCATTTATAACACAATCACCTTTACATGGTTGAAATCAGACAGAACTGGAAGTGTAAGGAAGATGGGGAGAAATGAGACTCCTGGGGAATACTGGCACGATAGAGAAGCCTGCGCTCAATCCAAGGCAGCACCACTCCAGGAGAGAGGGATTCTGAGCCAAACAGCCCCACTTACTCTCCCCTCTATGTGCATCACCTGCCAAATTGCAGGGATTGTCTTTTTCATCCTGGAATTTTGGTTTTTTTTGGAGGCTTCTGCCTGGAAGTTGTGAAGTTGTTTTCAAGAAAATCTGCATTTGCTACAACATCCACAGCAGCTCTTTAAAACTAAGATAACAAGGAAACAAGAAATGGGGATTAAGGAATTGTAACTGATCCTTCTGCAAAACAAATATTCTCAGTGAACACAAGAGTGTTGGGTCAGGTGCTGTGCCAGGAGCACCACCAAAGATGCCAAACATGAGCTGAGCCAAGAAGGTGCTGCTGCTCTGAGTTGCTCTAGAAGAGCATCAGATCTCCCATTTTGTAGACCTGAGGAAGCAGCAGTGGGATCACACAGCTAAAAGCACATGGAAACAGGAGGATGATCCCCCAGGCATCACAGGATTGAGGTAACCAGGAAAAACACCCTGAGTTGGGACAAATCACAGCCAAAAAGATCAAATTTATCCTTGACCGTCACAACTCTTACTCCCATTCTAATACAAGGTTTTAGGGGAAAAGCCCATCAGTCCCTACCTGTATGGAAGTGATGGAAGCTGAGTGGCCCTGCAGGACTGCCAGGGGGGCACAGGTCCTGAGGCACCACACCCTGACCACCTTGTCACAGCTGCCCGCGGCCAGCAGCGTGTTCTCGTAGTTGACGGCCATGTCCGAGATCTCGGCCGAGTGGCCCCGCAGGGTGGACAGCAGGCGCCCGTCATCCGTGGCCCAGATCTTCACCAAACAGTCATCTGACCCCTGGAATGGCACAGGAATTCCCAAAGGTTACAGAAAATATGGGACAGGTTCCATGCATGTCACACATGGATCACAGGGATGGACAGGATCCCAACCCCTGTGAACTGACAGGACAACTCTGTGGGATCCCACTGAGGTCCAATTTTAGGAAGAAATTCTTCCCTGTGAGGGTGGTGAGGCCCTGACAGAGGTTGCCAAGAGAAGCTGTGGCTGCCCCTGGATCCCTGGAACTGTCCAAGGCCAGGCTGGACAGAGCTCAGAGCACCCTGGGCTAGTGGAAGGTGTCCCTGCCCATGGCAGGGGTGGCACTGGAAGACTTTGAAATATTCCATCATATCCAAACCATTCTGGGATTCTATGAGTCTATGAACTGTGGAGCCTAGAGATCATCTTATGGAGTCAAGGATTTCAATTTAATAAAAGAAAATCATAGAATCACAGGATGGTTTATGCTGGAAATGGATCTATTTGGAAGGCACGGACACCTTCCACTGTCCCAGGTTGCTCCAAGCCCCATCCAACCTGGCTCCAGGGATGGGGCAGCCACAGCTCTGTGGGCACCTTGTGCCAGGCCTTCAGTATCCTCATAGAGAAGGATTTCTTCCCAATATGCCACCCAACCCTCTCCTCTGGCAGTGGGAATTCCTCCTTGTCCTGTCACTCCATGCACAGGGATTAACGTCAACAGCTGAAAATGCAACATTCATTTGAAAAGTCCGTTGATTTTTAAATATGCCCAACAAAAAGCAAGGGCATCACCACAGAAATGGATGTCAATGCATTCTCAAGAAAACCTTAAAATAATTGTCACTGACACACTACAAATCCAGGAAGGTAAATTTAGTGGAAAAGCAACTTGCAGCTGAACAAAGTCACATCTCCATCTCAATCAGCGACTGTTGAGGAACTCAAGAAAGAAAGAAATCAAACCAAACAAAGCAATCTTCAAAAAGAAAAAGGTCCAAATATTAAACTTACTGTAAAAATTCTCCTCCCACTGCGATCAAAGGCTATGCAATAAACAGAGGAGAGGTGCCCCAAAATCCTCTTGTGCATCTTCATGTGTTGGTAGGTGGATGTTGGGAACAAGTGGCTGAAACGGCCACATCCAGTTAATTGCCTGGCAGAAAGGATATGAACTGGGAGAGAAAAAAGAAGCAAAAAGAAGAGTGAGACATGAATTTTGTCCAGAACTCAGAGTAAATAAATATTAAATCAAATATAGTATTTATTAATGACTTTATTATTAGAATCAGTAATAGATCTGAACCTCTTCCACCTTATCAGAACATTCTGTCCAGTGTTATAAAAAGAAATCCCACTCCTGATGGAGCCTTTCAGTACCCACCACAGGCTGCACCTGCTTCCTTACCAAAAATATAAGCAGAATGAAAAGTTCCCACCACAACTGGGAGTTATTCCAATGTTCAATTCATGAACAGGTAACAGATACATTTATCCTACATGGACGTGGAAAATCTTTAAGGAAAATCTTTGAAGGAAGAAAGGAAATTCAGGAAATTTAGGAAATTACATGTTACTAGTATCAATTAGAAAAAGAGCATAATATTTTATTTTAAGTGGGGGTTTTTTTGTGATAAAAGAAGTGATAAAAAGTGATAAAAATCTTTCCTTGGAATGGCTTTCAGATCTCATGTGAGGGCCAAAGCACTTCCACATCCACATCCTTGCATTCCCATGGCAGTGGAATTGAAGAACAAGAAACAGGTGGCACTGATGGAAAACTCCCAGTGGAGGAATGGCAGGTAGAAAGAACTGCAACCACAACAAACTCCTTCCCATAGCCAGCAGCCCTTCCAAGAACAGCCTAAAACCTGAATGCCACCTAAACAACCTAAAACCAACCCACCCTGTAAAAAAAGCCTTTGGCTGGATGCACAATTTGAGACCATTTTGGGGTATTAAGTCCACCAATTCTCTCCTGTTTCTATTTTCCCTAACCTATCCTCTCTCACAGCACTTGAACTTTGGATTTGAAAGTTTTGAGAGGGTTTTTCAGAGGTACTTGAGGATCTAACAGAGCTGTGCTGGTGGGTTTGTGGAGTCCCTGTGATAGCAGATCCCCTGGAGCAATTCCTTATCTTCCCCTGCACCTTGATGTGGGCTGGGCTTCACAGAAGCCCCACAAAGCTCTTTAGTGCCTTTCACTCCTTCAGCTTAAAAAGCAAAAAACTCGAGCCATGTCTTAATTGTCTCATGATATCGCTGCCAATCTACCCAAAAAAAGATCAGGGAATACGTTAAAAAATTAATCTACAAAGTCAAGAAGTGCCATTTCAAAGAGCTCCTAACCCGTAACTCCTGCTGTAAATTGATACCATTGAAGTATTTACACACAAGCAAGTAAGAGAAATTGTTTCCAGCTTTAAAGAAAGCATTTTTGTGTCTCAGTTTTAGGCTCTGAAATGTGGATTATTTTTAATCACTCAAAGCAATTGAAACATGACACAAGGGGAAAAAAGCTGCATAAAAGATGCTTGCAAAAGCCATCAGGCTCCAGCATAACCTCACCTTCAATCAATATTTGCTTTGCATGTAAAAACACACATTCAGCAATACTAAAAAGCAAAACACACTAAAGCAAATTAATTTACTACCTACCTACTATTCAACTGATACCTAATATTACACAGGGTTGTTAAACCAAACTGTCACCCTGAGCAATATAAAACTGAAATTTTATACTCTTTTTTCCTACCTCTAACACAGAGATCACGCAGTGATAAATTCTCAAGGTACCTCAGCTTTGCCTACACATTATTTTATTTACTCTTTGAGTATGACAGCT
>NW_005054349.1:4830238-4843768 GCF_000277835.1 Geospiza fortis | reverse complement strand
GACGTGGAGTCATTCAGTAACATGGTGATTCTGCTGTGCCTTTCAAGCTTTCAGCCATTTCAATATACATATATATTTATATATTTAAATACATAATAACAGTGTATCTGTCTGTAAGCAATTTCAAATGGCTTTGAATATTTTTTTAACCACACAAAGAACTGTGTGAATCAAAAAGATACATTCTCATGTCAAAATATTTCTAACAATCATAGTATTTTCTGTGTCCCCTTGCATTCTTCTGAACATTTACCACTGCTGTTTGTTGTAAATCCCATGAAGGAAGCACCAAAAGGCCCCAAAATCCCACAATTCTGGAACCTCACTGTTCCAGTCGATTCCCAGCCTTGCAATCAGTTCAGCTTCAGCGGATATGAAAGTAATTTTTTTTTTCTGTGTTTATTTCCCTATTTGCACAATGGGGATAAAACTTCTCTATCTCCCATGGATAATTACCAAATAAAAAGCCCTGTTTATGAAATGCTTCAATCAGAGACATCCAGAGCTATTGTTGAGCCATGAGGAGCAACAACTTCATCAAGGCAACAGCATCTTTGGACAAAAAAAACCTATCACTGCTTCAAAGGAACAAAGCAAACATTCTCCATTCCTGTATTTTTAGGAAGATTAATACACAATATCTAAATAGGGAATTACCCCCACATGACAAAAATCCCTGTCAAGTTTCCTTTCTACAGCACAATGAAGTTATTGTCCTCCTAAGGCCCCAAAGCACTAAAACCCAACAATTCCCACATGGAGAAATAGCAACTTAGTAACCCCAAAAAATTTTACTAACCTATCTCATTAACCGATGTATTTCATGCCACACTGGATGTAAAAGCTGCCAAGTCCACCCCCTCACCATTCCCTGCCAGGAAAAACTTTCAAGACAGTTATTTCCCATAAAAAGGGAGGAGATCCAGCCTTCTTGATAAGAAAAGTTAATTTTGTCCCAACACTGAAAGGCCACCTCAGCTCCTCCAACTACCAACTTGTAAAATACAGGCATTTTTCTCTTTTTTTCCCTCAGTCCCTGGTCCTGGAAGGCCACACCTTGAGGAAAATTGCAGTGCTCAAAAACTGACAACAGCAATTCCCAAATCACAACTTAGCTCACATTGTACTATAGATAACAGCACAATGTAAGAACCCTTGCAAGAAAGCTCACCTAGGAAGGATAAACCCCAAACCCAGCAACAACAACCCACCAGTGAAAGCTGGATTTAGAAAACAATCATCAGACAAAGCCCAGAGTTCAAAGTTAAATCACAACCTCAGAAGGAATTTAAGCATTTCAGTGAGGCAAAGTCACTGAGCAGCACCAGCTGGAATTCCTGCTCTCCCTAAAAACCCTTGTCTGGATCCACTTTTTGCAAGGAAAATTAGAAAATGGGAAAACTGGCGCAAATGTCTGTTTCAAAATCAGTTTCTCAGGGGTGATGAGCTCCCATCAGACTGTTTCACCTTTGCAAGAAGCAGTGTGACTTTGTACTGAGGATCTGGATTCTGCTTTCATCACAAACCCGAGCAGGGATCGGGTACCACTCCCGGGAGAGGCACAAGGTTTCACAGGAATGCCAGGAAACAAACAGAGCTGGCTCCCACATGGAAAACACCTTCTCAGAGAGTGGCTGTGGGGCCACAAAGAGCCTGGACCCAGGAAAAGCACTGAAAGCACAGCATGTTCCAGATCTGAGAGCTGCTGACCTCATGGAACTCATTTCCAGCACAACCATCATCGATTCCTGACCTCATCCCTCATCCCAGCGCTGCTCCTTGGCAGGACCAAGGTACCTGCATCACCTTGGCTGTGAATTTCCACCCAGCTGAAATGCTTATTCACTGAGACTGTGCTGAAAACCTTCTGCTTCCAAATTTTGCATTGTTTTCACTAACAACAGCTGCCCACAGAAAGATTTCCATCCTCAGGTTAGAGCAGCTCTTAAAGAGTGAAAACAACCTTCTTTCTAATCTGCTCTGAGCTGCTTGTACAAAAAAAAAAAAAAAAAAAAAAAAAAAAAAAAAAAAAAAAACCAGCCCTGACAAAATCGAAGTAGCATCAAAAGCTGGTTTATCAAAGGGGAATCACTCCCAGACCTGAGGTACTGCATGACCAGTCTTTCCACTTTCTGTCTGGGAGAGCACAAAGGGAGCCCTGAAAGTTCCACTACAGCAAAAGCTGCCCAGAAAGGCTCCAGCAGACTCTGCTCCTCCTCCATGGCATCCTGTTGGCAGCAGGAAGCTCTGCCAGTGTTTTCCCTCCCTGTCCCCCTCCAGCAGATCACCACAGCCCTGGGAATGACTTCCACAGCTCAGCACTTTCCCAGAGACTCCCCCAGCCAGAAGATGCCCAGCTCTGCACAAACACGCTGGGAAAAGGCAACAAGGATTTCCTGCTCCAGTTCCACTGTGCAGGATCTTTTATTTTGGATTATGGACCACAAGGTTCCATCCCAACCACATGGAAAGGAAACCACTGCAACTCCCAACTCTTGCAGCTGGGCCCTCCCAGTTAATCCCATCAGCGACCCCATTCTCTCAGCATTTATGGTGGAAAGCTTAAATCCTTATCACTGGAAAGGAAATGATGTGAGAATACTCCTGGCTGCTCGTTCTATACCTTATTTATCACTTTGCACAGGTACTTAAACAATCACCTCACTCCTGAATACACATTAATTGGAGTCTTTTATTTCAGCCCAACTCCTTCAGCAAGCAATTCCAGAAAAGTCCATCTGCCTGAGCCAGCACAGTGTGGGAATTCAGTTATGCCAAAATACCAAAGAGGTCGGGCACACTTCATCTTGTGCCTGACACACACTGCAGCATCACCAGGAAAAAAACCACCCATTTTGCACAAATACACAAAGAATTTTCTGACTTCCTCTTCAGGATGAACAAGGAATCCCAAAATCAAACTCCTGCCTGAAGTCAATTCCTTATTTTAGTATTTATGTAGATTTTCCTCTCCTAGTAGTAGTTTATGTAGCTACACCTAGGACTCAATTCTTCCAGGAATCAATACTTATATAAATTATTTCCTGGCTATGAAAGACCCTTTTCCATATAATACCTTTGCATTTCTTAAAAAAAAAAAAGAAACAATTATTAAAACATCCAAACAAAACAATTGTTCTGTTCTTTAATTCACTATATAGTTACCAAGCAAGCAGCACAGTCCTTTGCCATGAAAGCATGACAAATGCTGAAGTCCAATCTGCCAGGATGCCTCATTAATAATACCACATATTCCAAAAACACCCAGTCTGATGAAAGAATTGATCCAAGAATCCGTGCAGAATACAACCAAAGGATTGTGTTCAATAAATCTACAATTCAGACTATTAGTAATCCATCAGCACAACTGCTCACAGTAAAGTAACTGCAGAACCAGCCTAAAATAATAAATACACAGATAGAAAACTGCCAGCACCATCCCCGCTTCTCCAAAGAGAGGGAGGACCCATAAGTGAAAGGAGTCCCTGACAAACCAGGAAAATGTATCCATTTGCACAGAGATAAAATGCCCTAAAAAGAAACAAACCAGGATTTACTTTTATGCCTGCAAGAATCAATTTTTTTTGCTATAAAAGCAGTTAATGAAAGTTCAAACCATACAAGGCAAACACTTGAGTTTATATAAAACAGAGCAGCTCTGTGATGAGATGTAAGCTGAGAGCCCACATATATCTGAGTTTTATACAAGTTCTTTATCTAATTGTGTGGACAACTGAGGCTGAAGGAACACAAATGTTGCTTTGGTGATTATTTCCTTTTTGGAGAGGGATATTGCAAGCAGTCTGTTTTCTGTCATAATCCAACCGAAAGGAATTCTTGAGTCAAAAAAGTTCCCTGGGAGCCAGACGCTTTGTTCTGGCCAGGATTCCATGATGATTCCAGGATTCTATGCTCCTGTGACCATGCCCATCCAATCTTACAACCACATGTACATATTATGGAGGCATATGATAAAAAAAATACTCCAGCCCACTGCCCTCCAAACAACCAAAACATGGCTACACACACTGAGGAAAATCCAAGCCAGAATAACACCAAAATGATCCTATTGTCAGGGAGAGACCTATTTTAGATTAATTCATTATGAAATGTCGGAGAAAACATTAATGCAAACCCAGAGCAGTGTTTTAGTCAGTGACAGGAACTTTCTGTGGGGCAGGAATAAATACAGAGAGGAGAAGAGGGCCTTTTATGGACTTCCAGACTCACCCACGTTTGGTGGTTTCCCGTAGTTCACCGGGAGTTCGGGGGGTCGGCCCCTGTGCAGAGCTGCAAATGCAGATCCTTTCCATAGCGTGTGTCTGAAGTCTGCACCAGCAAGAGTGACAAGGGACAAGAAATAATCAATACATTAAATAATCAAGAGATCAAGCACCACTCCCACCAGCCCAGAACAGGATCTGTCTGATTGAACACTTTGTCAGATTCCTCATGGAAAGACTGTGACTCTGATTTCCAGTTCCCCAGCAGTATCACTGAAAATGGTTTCAACTTATTTTTGCTTAATTTGGGTGATTATTGACTCTAAATCCATGGAGAGAAAAAGTGAATTTTAAAAGTGGGTGCACTTTATACTGAGGCCCAACTGAACTCTGCCGTGTTTTCCTTCTGCAATGCCAACACTCAAAGTACCTCTGCTTAGGAACTGCACATTTGAGATTTCACATTTTGCTGCCTAAAAGTGAGAGAAGTGAGGGTTTTTTCCAATAAATCTGTTTTCTTGCAATATGTGGCAATGTGCCCTCCTTTCAGATTTTCCTCTGCACCCCACCCCCCCCAAAAAAATCATTGTTTTAAAGTGAAGACTGTTCTCTTTAAAGACTCTCCAGCCCGCTGCTGCCAACTGGCCTCAGAGAGGCTCCTCTCTAGAACAATAGTGATTTTTCTGAGACTGTTCAAAGTGCCTCAGAAATTAGACCTGGATTTCTTCCATTTCTGGCCATCTGGAGGGAGAGAAATGAGCTTCCACGGTGAGTAAGTGCTGAAACAGAAGGACAGTGCCGCAGGTTGGTGGATCTGTGTAGCACCATGTAGGTCTCTGAACACAAAGTGCACAAGCTGAGGTGACTCAGAGGCTCCTGAGAGCACCTTCTGATTAAACCCCAAGCTGCTGCAAGGAGTATTAAATGATACTCATTAAAAACAGCACTCAGACTTCCTAAAATAGATCCATCCACCTAAACCCTTCTGTTCCCCTGCAGAAAAATGTTTATTTTCTCTTTACATCTTGCTGCTGTTTGCTTCTAAGCTGCAAACTGAGTGTGAAGGGAAGGAATGTTTCTCTGCAAACCTGAATTTCTGCACCTAATTACAGCAAAGCAGAGGCAAAACAAGACTCAGTCCCAAAACTCTGTAGGGCAATGTGTTTGGGAACAGCTCATCCCTCCAGGAGATATCCAATGGATCAGCAGATGCTCGTCAGCATCACGGTGTGACTTCACAGGATGCAGGGAATTAAGTGCTCAATTGCCACCAAAACAGGAAGGTCCCGCTCTGCCATCCCTCCTCCCCTCCCAGGATGATGCTCCTCCTCCTGTGTCACCTCCAGCCCTGTGATCCTTCTCCACCAGCTCATTTAATTCACTACAACAAAATTTTGCAACATCTCAGCTCTCTGAATCAGCACATCAGAGGATCAAGGAAGTTCTGGCTCCTGCAGGGAGGAAGTGGCAGGGGCATGGAGTGAGGAGGGAAAGGAGGAATCACTTCAATAGCAGATGGCTCTCAGATCTCTTTAGTTCTAACACAAAACTGCTCTCAGGATCATTCTCTCAAGCAGAGAGAGTTTTTCAAAGGGAAAAGGACTGGTGTTCTCTTCATGAAAGGAATGGGGGCTTTTAAATTAACTTGAAGCAAGGACAAGCAGGAATTGTCACTGAAGAATCAGCCTGGCCTTCTGCTACTCCCTAAATGCTGCCCCAAATGCCACCACCCTGTCCTGTGTCTGCACAGCCAGGGAGTCAAAGAATGGAAAAAGCCAGGCTGAAAAATAGCCCAGCTCTGTGATTTTAGACACAGGTGTGTGTAAATGTATATGGAAAAAATGGCATTTTTCAGACACATCAAACCCCTAATCCCATTCACATCATTTACACAAACACCAACACACTGGGGAAGGAGGCAGAGGAAGTAATAATATCAGGCAACTGTAGGCAAGAATTGCTTAAAATGGCATTTTCAACCCAAGAAAATATATCCAACAGGGCCAGCAACAACTGCATTTTAGGAAGAAAAAAGCTGGCAAGCACAGGAGACAAAGCAGGGCAAATGCAAACACAAACACAAACACACAGATATCCCAACAGGAATGGCAACAAAAGGGGGTTAATCATTAAAACAGAATTCAAGCCCAGATAAATTGAGAATCTCACCTTTTGCTGCCCTCAGGAGAGACTGGCGCCCGACACCCAGCAAAGTCTGCACCCCCAGCACACTCTGGGGGATTTCCTTGTCCAAGAGGGGTCCAAGCCTCTCACAGATCCTAAGAAGATAATCTGGGGGGATGTGTGCATTGACAGCCACCTAAACACACAAACAACACAGGCATTTGAAAACTGCTTTATTTTTCCTTCTACTGGTAGTACTTTGCTTCATATTTAGGTGTAAAGTTACTGCAACCAAGCCTAAGCCCCCTGAAAATCCCTTCAAAATTAATTATACTGCATGTTAAAGTGATGTGGAGTGTTGCAAAAGCCATACCAGATATTTCAGGTTGTAACAGCTTAATTTAGGATAGATTTAGGATATCCCTTAATAAGAAACAAAAATCCCCAGTGCAGTGCTCTGCTCAAACGACTTTTTTTAAGCCTTTTTCACCTTTCAGTTCATTTTCTTCCCATTTTTTGCTTAACTGAAACACCCTTGAATTGACATCACAGTATAAAGCACACGTGCAAAAGAATAAAAACCTTAAAAATTACCTAAAATCCCTAAAATCAATACTCAGTCTCCACTTCCCAGCTCCTGGGAGTAGGTACCTTTAAGACCCACATGTGCAGGCTCCAATTTTGTCATGTTGGGAGAACATCCTTAATTTTTCCCTTTGGACAG
Organism: Geospiza fortis; assembly: GCF_000277835.1. Taxonomy (NCBI): domain Eukaryota; kingdom Metazoa; phylum Chordata; class Aves; order Passeriformes; family Thraupidae; genus Geospiza; species Geospiza fortis. The sequence goes on along the minus strand of NW_005054349.1, from coordinate 4,836,697 downwards.
AGACTGAGTGACAACAGTTTTTCTGACAGGCTGTTCAAACAACAAATAAATTGTGCCTCATTATCCAGAATGTCCTGCACTGCCTGCCTCCCATATTTACAAACTGGCAGGTAAAGCTGCCCATCAGAGCTCCTCTGACACAGCACACACAGCTCCATCCACCTCTGTCCATGGATCAGCTCCTGCCTACCCAGGTGCCAGGGATGTGCCCAGCTCCTGCCCCAGCACACCACAGGGAGGGAGTGTCAGGCATCAGGAAGGAGGAAAAGGTCTGTAATTCCCTCAGCCCTGCTGCCAAAACATTGTTCACTCAACTGTGTCATCAAACAGATTATTAGCACACGTCATTGGGAATTTTTTTTATTCTAATTGGGCAACAGCAGTGGAGCCACAGAACCCAGCACAGCCAGGCAGGGCTGGATAATGTCACCACCTGCACCATGAGATGGATCAAGACTGTCCCATAATTCAGATTTTAACCAAAAAGAAAAGGGAAATATATCTAATTAAATATACAAATTAGCAGTTAATTAAATATGACTAAAAAATCTTCCAATGTGAATGGAACTCTTGGCGGAGAGACAGGTTCTTCCTTCTACTCATCTCTCAGTCACTGCTGGTTAAAGAATCATCTCATCAATCATGATGATTCTAAAGATCCAGAATCATCATTTTTTCAGTGCAGGAATGAGAAACCTGCTGAGTGCATTACCAAGTTCTCATTCCAAGACTTTTCATCCTGTGAGTGAGCATCAAGGAATGACCCCGTGAATGCTCTCCCGCACTGACAGGGTTCTCCAGTCATTTTAGCTTTTTTCCCTAAAATCAGAGTTCTGAAATTATACTGGCACCTTCCCAGTGGTACAACCAGTGAAGTTCAGTGTATGAGCATGAATTGTCTCTCACTGTAAATTATGGGATATAACAGAAGTTGAAATGAGAGAAAAGGATTATCCAAACTTTGGTATTTGCCTCTGATTCCGACTCATTCCTGAAACACTGTAAATGTGTTTAGGCTACAAAATATTTTATGATGCTGCAGCAGCCTCCCTTCAGTGTAAGATTTCTGAAAGGGAAGCTCTAGAGAGAGAATCTGCAGTTAAGTAAAATCTGAATATGAAATTCTTACTTCCATCTCTGATAACCAGCAACAATTCCCTCAGTCACCAACTGCCAACACACAGTGATGTATCAACCTTCAGACTAAAAGATCAAAAAGAGCAACCAAGAAACTCTGAAGTTTTACTTCCAGAGCACCAAAAAAACCCCAAACCATACCATTCTCACTGGAAATGTAAAAAATCCAAACCATTTTCCCAGTGTAGCACAGCAAACACTCCACTGTTCACCCTGAAGCTGGTTTGGGAGTTTCACCCTATTCCATGCCTTGGAAGGTGCTGAATTAAGCCTGGCAGCAAATACCCCACTGCAGAGACAGAGCCCAAGGTGTTCCACAAGCATTCCTGACTACCTCCAAAATGGAAAAGGACTTGGTGGCTCAAAGATGAAGGCACAGTTTTATAGGGAACAGCAAAGAGCAAACACGGACACACGTGGGGCCTGACAGCATTCCCTGATTGCACTTATTTCCCTGCACATCTCCATGTTTCTACAACCCACAACAGCCCCAAATAAGCAGCCCTTAATCTGAATATTAGCACTGCTGTTACTAACAAACAGCTCCATAGGCAGGCAGCAAGAGCAGCAAATTCTCCTGGTGACTTTTTTCCATAATAACTTCCAGAAAAAATGCTTAAATCACAGCCCAGAGCTAAACAAGCAATTCTATTTTCAGGTTCCCAGAAGAACTTGAACCAAAAATCCTTCTTTTCACCTCTGAGAGAGTTGCAAATGGATTTTAAGTATTTTTCTAGAACATGAAAGCTGCAAACATCCAGATGAAAAAACCAACATTTCCCAGATCAGATTTTCCTTAAAAGAAGGACGGAAAAAACCAAAGGTACAGCTACACCTCTTAGTGTGTGCTTGTCCAAATCCCACGTGGCAAAATGAAACAGCAGCAAGGATATTATCAGCTCCTCAAATATATTAGAAAATATTTTGAAATATAATTAGAAAATATTTTAGAAAATAATCAGAAAACTGGAAAAAATTAGAGATGAGTAATACAGGCCCAAACCATGCATGTTAAAATAACACAGAGCTGAAAACGTGCTAAGTGAGAACAAATGCTGCATCTTGGGATAAATCATAAAGAAAATATGTTTTGTTGCCTTAGGATGTGAAAAATCCTATAAAAGTTAAAATATGAGAGCACAAGAATGCAATAGAACCAGATGAGTTCTCTGACACAGCAACCACACAGGTACAACGGATCTAAAAAGTGAAAGATTAAGTGAAGCCAACCTATCCTTTTTAAAAAACTCTCCCAGTCCTGACTGCTTGAGCCAGGCTGAGATAAGCTGCTCCAGTGATAAGCACAAGGAAAGAACTATTAGTGAAGTCACATCAGGGCTGGGAGAAATTCAACCCCTAAACCTGTTCATGGTCCTGTGGTTGGAAGCATCACTCAGAGACCACGAGCAGAGAGTCCTCCCTGGAGCTGGGACAAGCAGCTTCTGGATCCCTGAAACCAAATCCCCTGGTGTGACTCTGATCCCTGTCTGGACAATGTCCTCAGGCACAGGGTGGGATTCCTGGGGTGTCTGTGTAGGGACAGGAGCTGAATTTGATGATCCTTGTGAGTTCCTTCCAAGTCAGGAGTCTGTGATTCTGCAGCTGCTGACAACTCCTCCTCCAAAGAAGGGAACAAACAACCCAAAAAAGACTCTTTGTGATTGCTACTTAAAAGTAAGATATCTGTTTTGACAGAGATGGGAACCAGGGAGCTCTGGGAACCATCTCTTTTGGGAAGCCCAGTGGAACATCTCCTCAAAGCACAGACTGGAGGCAGGAGCTGCAGACTGGAACAAGGCAGCAACGTGGCCCTTGCGAGGCTGCTCTGTCCCCATCCCTGCTGGGCAGGCCCAGCTGGGCCTCAGCACTGGATTTCTCTACTCCAGGTAGTCATCCAACACTTCCCTCATCTGCCAAAATAACCATCAATTAAGAATCCATTGACAACTGTATCAAAAAGCAGTGGAGGAGGCCAAGAGGCCAAGGCAGCTGAGCAAGCAGGAAATTACTGAAGACCTCAAATAGGGAATCTCAGCAAAAGGAAGCTCAGACACTGGACCTGCACAAGATGCCAGCAATATGCAAATAGACTGGAATTAAAAAAGCCTTTACCCACTGGGGTCCTCAGAGAGAATAGGTTGGAACAACCATGCTACAAATGACATTTTCCTGAGGTGACAAAACCATAACATCTCTGCTCTGCTAATGCTGGGATTGGCAGGATCTATAAATACCAGCACCTCGGACTCAGGGCTAGTTTTAAATCAATGCAGATGGGCAAGGCAGGAACTCGGAGCCAAATCCCATAAGCTGTTCCATACCAGCACAGCCGCTCATGGATGCAAACTCCCCACTCTCCAACAACAGCTGATTTTCTGTTTTGCCTGGAATTACATGTTTTTCAGCACAAAGACCAAACCAGGCTGAGCCAGAAGACTCAGCCCATCAGAAAGTTCTTAAAACCAGAGCAGAGCCAGTCACCTTTATCAGGAATAAACAAAGATAATGTGGAACAGCAGGTCACTGGAGACTGTGCTGATAATCGGAGTTGTTCAGCTCGACTCATCTGTAGAGCAGCTGACTCCACACCGAGCTGCTCTGGCTCATTTAAAACCAGAGCACTAATTGCCTGCAAGCTGGACACACTTCAGACCTTCAAAAGGCCGGGCTGGATGGGGCTTGGAGCAACCTGGTCTAGGGGAAAGTGTCCCTGCCCATGGCAGGGGGTGGAATGGGTTGGGCCTGAAGGTCCCTCCCAACCCAAACCAGTCTGGGATTCTGTGATTCACAGACTTTTCCCTTTACCAACACATCTCATGTCTCAAGACCACCAGCAGTCAGTGAGAAAGTAAAACCACTGTGGAGTACACCTGGGAGAATTCAGTCTGGAGAAGAGGGAACTGAGGGGAGTCATTGGGGGCTGCAGCTCCTCCTGAGGGGCAGCTCCAATCTCTCTCCCTGAGAGAGGGAACAGGATTCAAGGAATGGCTGGAGCTGTGTCAGGGACATTTAGGTGGAGATCAGGGAAAGGTTCTTTCCCCAGAGGGTGTCAGTCACTGCCCAGGCTCCCCAGGGAATGGTCACAGCCCCAAGGCTGCCAGAGCTCCAGGATGGTTTGGAAAATGCTCCCAGGGTGGGATTGTTGGGGTGTCTGTGCAGGGCCAGGAGCTGCACTGATGGTCCTTCCTGTGTGTCCCTTCCAGCTCAGGATATGCTGTGACTCTGTGATTACCTAGACAGGCAGCCACATGCTGCAGGCAAAAAAGTGTTGCAACATGAAAATAAACAGGAAAAATCAAAGGGAACACAAATGCACATAAACTTGCATTCTGTGTGGTTTTGCTCCATAGGTACAATTCTTATTAGCGTGTCTTAAATTACTTGTCTGCCCTGTGATACCTGGTATTTAAAGTAAAAGATTAAGTTTATTTAAAAAAAAAAAAAAGGAACAAAGGGATCTAGTGAGCTTTCGGATCTTGCCTAAAAACTCAAGTGAAGTGGGAGTAAACATTCCCTAGATAAAAACCATCCAGTGGCCATTGGGCTGCTCCTTCTTTATCACTCCCAAAAGCCCAGGAGCAGTAACAGCGTACTCAGTGGTCACAGTATTGGCATATTTTCTGAAAAACACCACTCAGAACCTGAACAGCTACACTGAGGATGGAAAACAAAGCTGAAACACCAGAACAAGAAATACTCTGTCTGAATATTGGGCAAACAAACAAATCAGACTTTTCTGGGTTGTAAACTCTCACAAATTCAATTACCTGCCTGACCAGAATAGCTGTACCACCCAGCTGAGATTGTAAACGATTTTGGGTTTCTGGCTGTAAAAAGCAGAAATGGGTGGAAAAAGCCCCTTTACCTCCAACTGCTGGCATCTCCAATTTAATTTTGGTTCATTATGTGCCTGAGATAATTAAAAAGAAGGTTGGAGTGCTTTGTGTCCTTCATAACCCTGGTCTGTTCTGAACATGGCATTCAGACATCCAGCCAGACCTGAAGTCGAGGAGCTCAGGTTAATAAACAATCATATGCAGCCAAAAGTCCAAATTCCAAACACAGCAAACCCTAAGCAATGAGGGAGAAAAGGCCTTTCTTCAATATCCTTAACACTCTGAGGATTCACAGACAGAAACTCAGCTCATCTCACCAGACATCAACCTGTCTCACTGTAATGATTCATTTATAATCCTGGTCCTTACTGTAAACCATGAGAAACAGTCAAATAATACTAGATAAATGGGCAAACTAAAAGCATGGGTTAGCACTGATTAGTTTAAGACACAGGAAAAAAAAATCTTAAATTTAATTATTATATGATTTTATACAGAAATAAGAAATTTCCAATTAACTCCAAAACTCACTTCAAAATGGTTTTTCTCTTGTTTCTGAAATGTTAAAGAAAAGTACATGTTCACACACATATTTAAAAAAAGCTTTTAAGGCTTTTTTATCTGTGCTATAGAGAATGAAAGGAAAGAAATTATATGTTAATCAAAGTGATATGCAAAACCACTCTGTCTGACACCAGGCTGCACAGTGGCACTGCAAATATTCCTCCTGGATACTGGGTGCAGTACCACACTAAACCTGAGACAGCCCACAGTTAGATTTTGCATTCTCTAGGAAGACCATAGAGCACCAAAATCTACTGAATGCAGAACTTAATCTATCTCTGCTCACTCAATTTACAGTCCCAGAATTATCCTCAAGAGGTGTGAGGAAGCTCAGCTTCCACCTGAAATTCTGCATAGGCTTTAGAACGGGAAAGGCAGCTGGTCCAAAGGTCTCCTGTGGGCACAAGGAGTTCTGTCCACATCTGAGCTCCTACAACGTTGCTAAAGTGGGAAACCAGCTCCCGAGCCACATGCAGAGGAGTTTGAGCAACAGTCATGGCAAAATCCCACGTCACTATTGCTCCATGGGAGCCGGGAGAGGCCAGGACGTGCTTTCCATTCCTTGCAGGTGAGTGCCAGCGCTGGGCACAGGTACCAGGGCTATAAACGCTATCGGGAAGTTTACAGCCGTACAACTGCAAAGTGCTACATCAGCGCCACACGTCATCGCCCAGAGCTCCCAGGAATGAAATCAAGGCCGCCTGGACCCTTTGGAAAAGGACTGGAACAGCTTCAGTTTTGTCACTTTCACACAGACACATCTCGGGGGGTGCGGGGCCAAGGGCCCCCCCCACCCCCGGCCTTGCGGAGGGACTGACCTTCCTCAATGACACACATTCACAGGGTTCAGCACTCAGCAAAAGCAGCCACTCCGTGTATTTCACCGGCATTTAACAGCCACAACACCACACTTCCTAACCCC
>NW_005054349.1:4816521-4828710 GCF_000277835.1 Geospiza fortis | reverse complement strand
TGGCTGAGGGAGGAGGAGGAGGAGGAAGAGGAAGGGCCGGGCCGGGAGGGGAGAGCCGGGATGTGCCCGAGGCGTTCGGCCGTTGTCACGGGGCTGCGCTGAGCCGAGCTGTGTTTCAGAGGGCCCGGTGGCCGTCACGGGGGAGCTCTAACGGCTTTTGTCCTCGTGGGTTCCGTCCTCAGCGCTCCCGGTTGTTCCTGCCTCGGCCCTCACAGCTCCGGCCCTTCCCAGCCCTCACGGCCGCAGTGTTCTTGGCCTCTGGTCGTGGCCTCCTGCCTGGGCAGCGCCTGGAAATGGAGCCCCATGTTTGCCTCATATGAAGCAGTTTTTAAGAGAATGAAGGGATTCAGGAATCTTAGAGATCCTGTTAAGGGTAGGGGGATGGAGCCCACGCCTGTGCCATGGAGGGGACCCAGGATTGCTCAGTGGGGAGGTGGCAGCCTCTTCCGGGCTCCCGGTAAATAAGGCCAGGCTGCAGGGAAGTGTCTCAGGTTGGAGTGACTTTAGGAGTTAAAGTGTTTGCTCCCCGTGACCAGGAAATTCCAATATGATGGATACAGCATCTGTTCTCAAGGAACAAAGGGGTCAGGGTCAGAATAGATAGTTTTAATGGAAATATTTTTCCTGTCAGAGCTCATGAAATTGGTGTCACTTCAGCATCAAGTGAACTGTATTTTATCTCAAATACCTGACATTTGGTGTTAGAACTCCAGTGTATAAACCACTGTCGTCATGGCATAACAAAGGACAGCCTCTCCTCTTGCCTGGAACACAGAGAGCTGAATCACTGTGAGTCGATGCTCTGGAAATATTAAGAATAAATTCAGTTTGAGCACATATTTATAGCATCTGCTCAGGACTGGGTTTGCTGTGGAGCACTGGCTCAGGGTTTTGTTGCTGTGCAGTCAGGGTGCAGTCCCTCCTGCTGGCAGCTCCACAGGATGCCTCCAGGCACCCAGGGAGAAGGATTTGGGGATTTGGCATTAAGCTGCTCCACATAATTTCACCTGTACTCACCTGCCCCTTCATCCAGCTGTGGAAGCTGTTTTGTGCCAGGAGCTTGGATTAACTGGGTGATTTGTGGACCCTGTTTCCTCTTCATCGTCCTCTAAAGTTCTTAAGTTCTCAGTGACTGTTGATAGGATCCCAGAATGGTTTGGTGGAAGGGACCTTAAAGTTCATCCCATCCCACCCCTGTCATGGGCAGGGACACTCCAAGCCCTGTCCAGCCTGGCCTTGGACGCTTCCAGGGATCCAGGGGCAGCCACAGCTGCTCTGGGCACCCTGTGCCAGGGCCTCAACCCCTTCACAATAAAAATTTCTTCCCAATATTCCACCTTTCCCCTGCCTTCTGGCAGTGGGAAGCCATTTCCCTTCATCCCAAGTCCCTTTCCATTTTTCTTACTTACTCCAAACAATTACTCTTGGAATGTTTTCAGGGCAGGTTCATTGCTCAGCTCGTCAGTGGGCAAACACAAGGTGCCACTGACAAAGCTGCAAATTCCAGTGGCTTCCCAATAGTAACAGCTCTCCCAGCTTCCCAGCAGGACCCCAAAGCTGCAGATCTTCCCCGGAGAGACAGGGTGAAACTGCTGTTCTCAGAATGAATTCCCAGCCAGGAGAAGCACACACTGATCCCACTCTCCAGAGAGGTAATGTTTGTCCCACGTGTCTTCAGAGCCCAGAGTTGCAAGCTCATCTTTTCATGCATGATGGGCAGGCAAAAGAGAAAACACGGATGATGTTTTATAATATGTCCTGAAAGTACAAATCCATCTTCCTGAGCTGAACAGAATTCCATGTCAGGGGAAAAACAGCCCCATAAATAGTGGCCAGCGCCATGTCCTGGTGCATTTTGTGCCAGCAGCTCCACATTCATGCTTAGGTGAGACCCCACCTGCAGCCCTGGGATCCCCAGCACAGGAAGGACATGGAGTTGTTGGAGCAAATCCAGTGGAGGCACCAATATGGTCAGAGGGATGGAGCAGCTCTGCTGTGAGGAAGGGCTGGGAGAATTGGGCTTGTTCAGCCTGGAGAAGAGAAGCTCCAGGGTGACCTAACTGTGGCCTCCCAGTGCCTGAGGGGAGCCCACAGGGAAAGTGGAGAGAGACTGCATGGGCCTGGAGTGCCAGGACAAGAGGGAATGGCCTCCCACTACCAGAGGGCAGGGTTAGCTGGGATGTTGGGAAGGAATTCTGCCCTGTGAGGGTGGAGAGGCCCTGGCAAAGGTTGCCCAGAGAAGCTGTGTTTGCCCCATCCCTGAAGTGTCCAAGGCCTGGCTGGATGGGGCTTGGAGCAGCCTGGGCTATTGGAAAGTGTCCCTGCCCATGACAGGGAGTGGATGGGCTTTAAGGCCCCTTCCAACCCAAACCATTCTGGGATTCCATGATTCTGTATTTCTTTAGGAATGTGACATTTCCTTGGCACCTTTTGGTGCCTTAGTGAATCTCTCCACTCATTATTTGCTTTCATTTGAGCTTGGGGGTGGCACAGGTGAAGCTGCAGCAGCACCAGGCAGGATTGTTCTCTTTGGGCCTGTCTAGAGCCCATGGGCATTTCTGCAGTAAAGCCCAGAAATGCCTGGGATAGAAAAAGCTCCCAAAGTAAGCTTGTCCATGCCTTGCTTGTGTCCTTCCTGCAGCATTCCAGCTGGGAGCCTGGCTGCTCCTTGCTTGTTCTCACTCCACAACCTTGGGTCAGTGCTCAGCCGTGCTGGGTGCTGTTCCACATCGTGGCCCAGATGGATTCTGCATCAGCAGGAGGGGAGGGTGTTGGGAATGCCCCAAGTGTGTCCTGTGTGTGCTGAGGGCACAGCTGTGCAGGTACCTGCACCAGGGGCAGGTACAACCAGCATTCCTCATTCCCAAGCAGTTCACAGGGGACTTCCCTCAGCCTGGCTATGGTTGGACTGTGCTGCCGTGCAGTCACTCCCGAGCCTCTTCCCGACATTCCTGACTCCCTGACACCTCAGCTTCCTCTCCTTAACACTCTCCCAGTTGCTTCATCTCTCCCTAAGCCTGCTACAAGGGCTGTTATCGATACCTCTTCTCATCTCTCCCGGGTTTTCCCCTCCAGGAGTCATGTCTGGTGAGTAATGCCCATCCTCTCTTTCCCCAGGAGCTCCATTTCCACACCACACGTGGATTCTGCAGCTCCATGACTCATCTTTTTCCAGATCCTCTGCATCCAAGCAGCAGCATGCTGGGGGTGATAGTAAATCTCAGAGTGAAAGCAGGATTTTATGGATGTGCTGATTCATCTTTCCTCAGAGCAGAGCTCTGTTATGTAAATGCCAGCAGCAGCTGGTGGCAGGAGGAGGGAGAACAGACTAATGAGCCACGGAAGGATTCAGGAGCAGAGATGCTTTAAGGAAGAAGCTGGATTGTAGCTGTTTCTTTCCATACTGCTCTTTAAAGAAAAAAAAAAACAAAAGTTTTTGAGGGATTTTAGGAGTAGGAACTGATGACATTCAAATGCCCATCGCTTCTCCCTCTTTGGTGTTGTAAGGAGTTTTACTCTCAGTTGTAGTTAAAAGTAAAACTCAACCCCCTGTTTAATTTGACTACAAAATTAAATTAACTTCTTCACAATCAGCTTGTAAAACCAGGTAAAGGTGTCTCTCTCATTTTTTATTTATGATTAGTCTGCCCTCATGAGTCAAATCCTGCTTTAGCTGTGTGTGAAAACAGAATTGTGGTTTACTATAACTGGAAATGTACAGTTAAAATCAAAAAAAGAAAGTTTAGAGTAGAATTGTGCAGATATAGTGGATTTACCTGCATTGTACCTTTTCAGTAAATGTAGGTAAGGATTCACATGCTTGAATTCAGCTGGATTTAAACACTGGAACAAATTATGCATTTTTGGCTTTTTTTAAAGAATATTTTCTGTGTACATTTCATAAAATACCCCCAAGTTGGAAGCAACCCATGAAGATTTCTATGAACATTCTGCTCATCTTGGGTCTTTCAATGGAGCTAAATGACAAATAAGGATGGTAGTTAAATTAAATCCAAGTTTTTGTTTAGCTGTTCAGAAGGAATCCAGGAGTTGGTGCCTTGTGCTACACAGCTGTGAGTAAAGGAATATTGAAAAGTCCAAGCTTATTTTAAGATCTTTACATAGAAAAACCTCAAATTTTGATATCATCATTTATTTAAAAAAAATAAACGAGATGCAAAATAATTAGCGCTAATTACAGTTGCTAGAGTGCAGGGTTTGTGTGTGCAAACCAACATCCTGTTTTTGCAGGAAAAATCTCCAAGTTCCCACTCCTTCCTGTGGTTCTCTTCCTCGACAAGAGCTGTTAAATAATATCTAAATAGCTGTTAGATATTACACAAGATCTGCTCTAGGATTTTTGCTATTTTTAATAATTTATTATTTAATTTCTCTGCTGCATCATTCCAATCATTCCTCTAGATGGTGCCAGACACCCAGGAGTTGGGAGCGACATTATCCCATAGGAAGGTGATGGAGGACGAGCCAGGACGCCGCTCGGCTTTGTTTCTAAATTCTGTCTTGCAGCAGTTCGTCTTGTTGATTAATTACTTGTTCTGGTGATGTAAATATGATGGGTTTTTCCTCTTGAGAATCCTAAAATCCATTCAGCCTAAATTCCACCTGCCTGGAGCAGTGTCATCCCTTGCTCCGTGGACTGATCCATATCTCACATTCCTTATGGCAGCCATTAGCTGCTGTGAGCTGTGATCAGTGCGTGCAGCCCTGCTGCGACTGGGGGAACTTAATCCGCCTGGTTTGCAAAGCAGTGACATTTCTGACTATTACCTAAACATTTTTCCTTATCTCTATTTCACCCAGAAATGCAAAATCCAGCTGTGGATGGAACATCCAGGAAAAGGGGTGGCTCTGTGTCCCTGTGTGCTCTGGGCTCTGCCAGCAGAAGGACCAGGGGAATGACATCAGTACCAGATCCATCCCCAGCATCTCTGAATTCCAACTTTGTACCTCAAAGTGCCTGAAACCCCCAAGTTTTATAGCAGCAAATTTACTACTGGGTATAAGTGACCAGGTATGTTTTGTTATTGCTGGTGTCACTACTGCACCCTGCACAATCCCTGTCTAAGGGCCTGATTCTGATCTGTGTCCCCTGGCTGGGATCAAGCTCCCTTCCCAGCCTTTTCCAGCTTCTCCTGATGTACCCTGACTGCTGCCAGTCCAGGGGTCCCTTGCACAAGGATCTCACCCCAAAAATACCATGTGATATCACTGCTGGGCTAATTCAGCAATTTTAAGTCATGCTAATTATTTGTAAATAATCCTTTGATGTTTTCTTTGTGGATTTTTAGGTTTTTAGGGCCAAATCCTGCGTTTTTGGCTTCTCCCAGAAGCCTGGGCACAAAGCATCTGACTGCAGCTGGGAATTCATCACCTCTCTCCCTGGACATGCAAATTTTACTGGAACTCCTTCAGCTAAGTAAATAATTTTATTAAAATTACATCCCTCTGTATCCCATACCCTTTTCCATAAAGTTTTGAGGATTTTTATATTTTAATTATATTTTTCATTCTACAAAAAATATTAGAAATTTTGGGAAGGAGTGCAATAGGGTTTTTTACAGCACTGCTTTTATTGAAATAAAAGGTTATAAAACATTTTGATTAATTTTTTTTATTGACATCCCTAACAGGCAGACATTGTAAATAAGCTCATTAATACTCTTTAAATACAGTCTTATAAAATTAATTCTTAATTACTGCATGAAGTGATGGATTAGAAAACTGTCCTCTGTAAATTTGCTCACAGGAGTGTGAGTTTAGATTGAACTTTCTAAGTACTAATCATGGAATCTGAGGATGGGATTTTGGAATATTTCTCAAAGCACTGTCCCATACAGGAATTCTCTTCCCATTATTTTTATTTATTGATTATAAAGCCTCTTCTTGTGATCTTCAATTTGGGATGATGTCTCCCTCTTATCCCTCATAAGGAAAAGCTTTATCATGGAAGCTTCCATAAATTCCTCTGCAGTAAAGTGATCCCATTTCATTTAATTCTTGCACTTCCATCATTGAACATTCACATTCTCCTGTAGCCTTCCAGCTTTGTATCCCTGGGAAAGGTCTTTCCCCTGATGTCCACAGGAGTTCAGATTTCAGAATCTCTTTTTATTCTTGGCCTTAAAGTATTAGGGCTTGAGACATAACCTGCTACAATATGTTTTGTGTGTCATCTTGATTTGGAGAGGCATTACATTCTTGGAAGGTCCTTTAAAGTGGTTTTTTTTTTTAATCAAAGGACTAATTTAATTTAATTTAATTTCCAGTGAGGTGGTTTTTAACACCTGCAAGTTCTTGCCCTGTTGGCTGTTCCCTTTCATTTCTCTTAAACTCTTAATAGGCTTTTATTGGTGTTATGAAGTCGGCAAGTTCTGTGTGGTTGAGTTTCTGCTGGAAAACCACCGTAGGTGGAAGGTGAAGCTGTGAAGGCACATGGACAGAACTGTGCCATCATCCTTATTTCCCTGAGCTTTTCTTTGTTATCCCTGGATTATAATGGGATATGTGTGGAATATGGTGTAGAGGTGGAAAAAAGCTTCTCCTGTTCATTCTCCACTTTGTCCTTGAAGTCTAAAGGGTCTGCCATTTCCTGTTGAGGATCCTCCTCTCTCCATGTGTTTCCTGATGTCTCTGGACATCCTTCTCCCTCCTGCTCTGTGCAGTCAGAGATCTCAGTCTCTTTTTTTTTTCCCCTCTCTTTGCTCCTTCCTCCTGCTTGCTGACTGAGGTTGTTACAGGTAACACCTTTCAGACCTTGGCTTTCTTCCACACCCATCTTCCATCTTGCCTTTGCTGCTGCCTATGGACTCTGCCAGCCCCCCATGCCCTTGTATTTGGGGGTTTTGTCCTTGCTGACTCCAGGATGCCTCTGGAATGGCTGAGGAACACTCCCATGGGAGACACAGTGCATCCTGAAATGGGACATTGAAAAATCCCATTGAGAGTGATGCTGTCCTCTTGGTGCAAGTTTCAAGCAGATATTGGAGAAATCCTGGGAGCTGAGGACTGAGGGAGGGATTATGTGAGACCAGAGGCTCGTGAGATACGTCAAGACTCTTGAAAGCATTGTTTTGTCTTTCTTGAACATGTGGAAAACAAACCAGACTGCAGCACTCCCTCGCTGTCAGGAGAAGAAAGCAGCAGGACAAAATCTGTTGCTGGAATTTCCCTCCAGCAGCACTTCCACCCCTCCCACCCAAGGGCAGTTGGGGTGAGCCATGGCCATGCTTGGGGGGACTCATCCCAGGGGATGTGGGTGTCCCAGAGCTGGGCACTCTGCTTTGTTCCCTGCAGCCCCACCCACCCCCTCAGCTAAAAATGACATTTTTCACCAACTGCTGAAGTCTCCTGCTCCTGCTTTAATGTTAATTTTGGGAGTTTTCAACTGGACTCTGAGCTACCTCATTCAGGAATCCACGTGGCAGCCCCGAGGTCCAGCCCCATCTGGGCGACAGAATTTGTTTCGTTTGGCAATACGGATTTAACAACCAGGCTTCCAGCCCTGGCAATCATTTCCCTCAAATAGCTGCAAAATAAATGATGGGACATTTTCCAGTGCAGTGCTGCAACCACCCAAAACACCACTGTAGAATTCACAGAGGCCAGGCAGAGTGAGTGCATTAAGCAAGGCTTAGGGGGATTATGGAATTAAATTGGGAGCCCCTTCCACCCTTCCCCCAGTCAAAGACATTCGGAAATAAATATTAAAAAGGGTGTTAAAACAATGGCTTTGGCTAAAACCTCTGCAAGCAAAGAGCCTTGTTGTGAGGGCTGTTACTGAGCTGTGGACTGGTGTGTCCAGGCTGTGTTCCAGAGGGTTTCCATCAGGGAGCTGGGGTGATCTCAGGAACACCCAATGTCCCTGACTGGAGTGGCTCTGCTTCCCAAATTCCCTCTGCAGAGGAGAAGTGCCCCAGCCCCTCGTACAGCACAGGACCTTGCCTCCTCTCCTCTGGACCCTGCTGCTGCCTTTGGCATTCCTTATCCTCTGCCTGCAATTCCCAGCTCTGTCCTTTTCCCGGCGTCAGGAGCATCCTGCTGCTTTCAGGGAGAGTTTGTGCAATGAAAGCTTTGCTTTAATCTGGGCTGGATTTAGCCAGATGCTGCAATCCTGGGAAGGCTTACACAGGGCTCAGGTCTGCCATGGGAATGTAGCCTTGATTTGATAATCTGGGAATGGTTTATTTAAAATTAAAAGCATAGAAAACCTTTGAAACAGCTTTTTTTTTTTTTTTTTTGAGCTCCTTTTGGCCTTGCAGTAGAACAGGCACCCTGGCTCTCAGTCACATATAGGGCCTGGCACCCATGAAATAGGTTTTAGGCTAATGAGGCACACTCTGCCTGCTTTAATTAAATTAATTAGAGCCAAAAAAAGGCATTTTCCATTAAAAGTCTTTAGCATCATAATAACACAATTTAAATATTTAATATAAAAATACATAAAATTAAATATTAATTTCCAATACACTTACAGAGCCCATTTGACCCAAATAACCCCACAAATACTCCCTTACCAGAGAACCCCATTTCTTTACATCTTTATTAACATAATTACAGACCTTTGTATTAGAATCTTTATTTTAGTGCAGTTCTCTTGGTAATAAAATAAATCCATGAGACACCTGTGCAGCAAGAAATAGGATTTACAGAGATTTTAAGCTTTTGGGGGCAAACACGGTTTATTCTTGCCCATGTCAAGGCCTGGGGTAGATGAGCACAGTGACACCAGAGGCAGCTGAGTGTATTAATTAGTGCTAATTAATAAAGCTGCTGGGTTCTTTGACCTTCTCACAGCTCACTGCACGGGTGGAGGAGGAAGGATAAGGAATGGGCAGAGGAAAATCCTTTTGGTCAGAGTTTCTCTGTGCCTGCCTCTCCTCTCTGACTCCCCAGGTCCTGTGTGCCCCCGTGCCTTAGCAGGGAGTGGTGACAGCTCATCGTGCAGGCTGGAATTCCAGGGAATCCTGCAGCCCCCTGGGAAGCTGCTGCCCAGGAAGGGGCTGGGGATGCTGACTGCTTGTGACAAGTCTTGCCTGGGAGAAAACCAACACGGCAGCGGTTGGAAACCTGAATGATGTCACTATGGCAACAAAATAACTCACCTTAAAATAAAATGTGCATTGGAAGCAACCTCATGTGCTCAGGGAATACAGGGAGGAAGGTCCTATTTTTTATATGTATATATTTTTATGTTTATGTATTTTTTAATATTTTTTCAGCTTCCTGAATTCTTGCCCTGTTACTAGATGCTGATGCAGATGTAAGAAATATTTTAATTTCTCTCAGCAATGAAATGAAACAGAACATGACCAGACCAAGTAGGAAAAACATGTTTGCTGGAGGGCAGGAAAACCCTGGGGCTGCTGATAACTACAAGTCATTCTGATGTATGTGAGATCCAGACTATCAATATCTGCAGCTCACAGCAGGGATTTGGGACTAATTATTGCTATTGCTATTTTTCATGGACATAGCCCATCCCTTTCCAACAATCCCAAACTCTATTTCCATACTTGTTCTTTCCAGACAGGTTTGTTCTCCCCTTGTTTCTGCATTAAATAAGAGCAACAGGTAGAAATGTAGAGATTTCTCTGGAAATTCCAAACTCTCCCTGGCTCTTTTTATCCCATGAGCATCCCAGCCAGGTTGGAGCTGTGGTCATTCAGCCACAGCGCTGCTGGCGAGATGTTCCCAAGTTTTCTCATAATCCTGGATGCTTTAGACTAGAGTGGGTGACTTTGACCACTTCTGTGTGAGGGAGGCTGGGATGGGCAGTGCAGTGGTGGGGCGAGGCCATGAGCTGTGCTGAGCTGCAGCAGCCCTGGCAGCTCCTTGGGGATCCAACCCTGGCAGCAAAGAGGAGTCATCCTGTCAGGCTTTTCTCCTGCTTGCCAAAGGCCAAGAGCATTTATGGGATGAAGCGTAAGGCCTTGGAAAGCCCAGCACCCCTGATCTGGTCCTGCAGCGACCCTTGACTAATCCAGGGTAAAAATAGAAACACAAATTGTCTGGTGTTTCACTGGGCAGCAGAAATCCGGCAACGCTTGAGTTTGAATCATCCAGATGATGCTCTGCAAGAGGGGGATGTTGCTCTGGAAATCCCACTGATCCCCAGGGAAATCCCACTGATCCCCAGGGACTGGGATCATGGTCCAGGTGAAGAGATGCTCCCAGTGCTCCATTGGGCAGGGCAGGGCTGGAGCCAGAGCTATTTTAAGCCGAGCAGAGGCAGCCTGCATTGGCACTGTGCTTGCCCAGCGTGTGTGTGCTGGGGACAGAGCATCTGCCTGGGATGAGCAGAGAAGTGCCAAAGGCTCCACAGCCACAGGTTTTCCCATGGTTTTTGCAAAGTTCAGCCCATTTGTAAAAGCTGTGGAAAGCCCAGCACATCCCAGAAGGAATCGTCAGCAACCACAGCTGCATGAGCAGCTCTGGGCTTCCAGTTCTTGCAGTGCAAAAATAAATACCTTTATAGAATAACTGCATTTTATATAATATAATATAACACTTATATAATGTATAATTCTCTATTATATTTATATTCTATAAGATCATAGTTTTCCTCTCTATATCCTATTTTCTGAGAGCTTTGCACCTAGTTCAATGGCAGTGAACATAATTTATTTCCAACTGCTTCTTCTATAGGAAACCAGAAAAAGTGGATTAAAAAGAATGAGGTTATGAAGCATGAAAAAATATTCCAAAACAACTATGGAGGAGGGAAGAGGAGTTTCTGCTCTGACCCTGGGTGAGTTTAAGGGGGTGCTTTGGATACTTGGGTGCCAAATAATGCTAATAATTGAGACTGTCACATTTTGACGTCATCAGCACAGCATCCAGACACTGCCTCTCTCCTTCCCATCGGTATTTCCTTGCAATCCCACATTCTCTGCAGCCTCTGCTCATTGGGAGAGCAGGGAATAGCTGCTGCGGCTCCCTGCTCCCGGCAGCGCGGGAGGGATGAGCCGAGATTGAAATCGTTTCCTACCATTGATGTCAGGACGACTCCAACACCGGCTCCGGCTCCATCCACATCACTCCTGCACCCCATCTCTGCAAGGAAAAGTAATCACTTGTCTTACCTCTGGGTTTAATTAGTCCCTGCTCCGGGGCTAATT
The DNA here is from genome assembly GCF_000277835.1 of Geospiza fortis. Lineage (NCBI taxonomy): Eukaryota > Metazoa > Chordata > Aves > Passeriformes > Thraupidae > Geospiza > Geospiza fortis. The sequence continues at coordinate 4,817,572 of NW_005054349.1, read as the reverse complement.
AGGAGCGCGGTCCGCACGGAGGTCGGGGCCGGAGCCCTCCCTGCCTCTCCCGCTCCCGTTCCCGCTCCTGCCGCCACTCCCGCTCCCATTCCCGCTCCCGCTCTGTGCCATCTGCCATTGCCATGACACTGGCTTTGCTTTTCACGGCTGGCTGGGCACGCTGGATGCGCGGGGTAATGGGGCTATTTTTCCCCCCTTGGTCTTTGGAAAGGAAATAATAATAATAATAAACGCAGGAATGGCTGGAACTGCTGCACACTGCCCTTTTCCTTCCCACTTTTGAAGCTTTTTAGCATTCAGTTTTCCAGCAATTGGGAGGAAAATTGCCCTGAAAGAAAGAAAGAAACAAAAATCTGTGTTATTTTTTAAACAGCCCCCCACCCCCCGCGCCACACAGGCAGCTGCAGAGAATTTCTCTTCCAAAGGGATGATGTAATGGGCTTTGTCAGCCAATGCTGGAATGAATAAAACCCGAGACCCGAAATCCATCCAGGCTTTTGATGAAACTCCTGAGGTTCCTGGAGCAAGTGGTCGCCAAAATAGGCTGGAACTGCTGGTTTTGTCATGCAGCTCTTGAGAGAAGTGAGATGGAGAGTCAAGGGCTCCAACCAGGGAATAACCAAAACCACCAGGTTTTGTCCCTGCTGAGGGAAAGGGGACCTCGTGGGGCATCTGGGGACACTCAGTGAAGGGGTGCACAGCCCTTGGTGCTGGGACATCAACCCAAGCTCCAACACAGAGTCACTCCTGATCTGAACATGGCACCTACAACCATTTTATAGAGAGATATATGTGTGTATTTAATACTATGTATATTATATATAATTCAATATTATTGCCCAGAGCAGCTGTAGATGCCCCATACCTGGGAGTGTCCAAGGCCAGGTTGGATGGGACTTGAAGCAACCTGGGTTAGTGGAAGGTGTCTCTGACCATGGCAGGGGGTGGAACTTAATGGGTTTATGGTCCCTTCCTACCCAAAGCAGTTGGGGATTCTGTGATATGTATAAAACATAAATATATGAACTATACCTAAGTATCACCAATTCCT
>NW_005054349.1:4802038-4816504 GCF_000277835.1 Geospiza fortis | reverse complement strand
ATTGTTGCTCTCCTGAGGATGTTGTGGGCTGCTGAGGCCAGGGGATCTCTCCTCTCACTCTGTGACTGATCCCAAGTCTCTGTCTAGCTTTCTTTGGGGCTCCTTTAGGCACTGGAAGAGGCTCTAAAGTCTCCCAGAGCTTCCTCCAGAGCACCCCCAGCTCTCCCAGCCTGTCCTCATAGGACGCACTACACTGTTCCTGTCACCCCAAATTTCTGCAGTGAAGAGGCTGCAGGGCAGGCAGGGAGAGCTCCCAGCACTCCAGAAGGTTCCAGCTCTTCAGGGACATCACACTTCCAGCTGATGGAGAATCATGGATACATTTTGCCTTGGCTGCTCTCTGGTTCCTGCTTGTGCATCATTGCTGGGCATCCCTGCAGCAGGAGCTGGAACAGAGCTGCTGCCACCATCCCCCAGCCCTGTGGAGCCACCAGCACATTGCCACATCCAGTGACGCTCTGAGAGCTGTGGTACCTGCTCCTGGTCCCTGTGCCATCCCCCCAGCAGCTGCATTACCCCAAATGCCCAGGGATGACCTCCCTGGGTGTGCAGAGCAGCCGTGCAGGAACCCCCAGCCAGGACCACCACCTAGAGGCTACAGCACCAAGTGTATCCAAGAAGATTTATAGCCAAGGTGGGCCACAAAGGGAGTTGGAAATAATTCCTGAGCCCAAATGGAGGAGCACTGGGAGCTGGGAATCTGGACCCCTTCTCCAGCCCAGTGGTGGCCATCACCTCACCTTCAGCACCAGCAGCACCCAGCAAACCTGGGCCCTAGGGTGGCATTTGGGGAGGGAGTTTTGCCAAGAACAGCAGGATGTGATTCCCTTTTCCTCCTGGGAAAAATCCAGCTCCAATGGAAAATATTTCCAGGACCACAGCCCAGGTCAGTGGCACAAGGCTTGGCAGGGACACAGGTGCTGCCTCGTGTACATCCATGCCATGTGTCTGTCCCCACCAACAGCCACACACAGTGAACAGCAGGGAAGTTTTCCTCCTTTCAAAGTGCCCAGAATGTGGCTGGAGGGGCTCAGACCACTCAGGGGAAGTACAAACCTGTGTCCCCTCACCCCCCAGCTCCTTCCAGAGGTCCAGGGCTGGGGACAGCTCCGGGTCCTCTCCTACACCCACGTGGGTTGCTGGTCCTGCAGTGGTGACACGTCTTTGTGTCCCACAGCCCCACCGGATCGTCTTCCAAGAATTTGTGTAATCACTTCCTAAGCCATTATGATTCCTGGGCTCCATTTGGGCAATGAGTTACATGGTTTAATTACTCATTGTGTGAAATATGCTCGTTTTGCATCTGCCACTCTGTAATTTCATTTGGGGCCTCTTTGTTTGCTTTGTGTCCCCACACAAGAGCCACCGACCCCTATTCACTGTCCCTGTGCTGCTGCACCAGGGAATACAAATCCCGCATCCTTTTCCCCCCTGTCTGTCAATTCTTTGCAAGACAAAAAGGGTAATTTATTTAATTGTTGCTGATATAATGTCCTAAAAGTCTCCTTTCACCTCCAACAGTTAATTACACTTGTTAATTATTTTAATTATTCCCAGGGTAATGCTGTAGGTATAGAGTAGCATAGGAGTAAACATGGAGTGGGGAAGTTGGGGTTTACTCCAAGATCTCTGTTGATAACCAGGCTGTAACCACATGGGTGGTGAAACCACAGCAGGGAACGTTTGGCCTGGATTTGGAACTTTCTGTTGGAAGGATTTATAGGAAGAGAAGGCAGATCCTGCAGGATTGCCCTCAGATGAGGCCTGGAGAGGCAACTCCAGCCTTTCTCTCCTGGCAGAGCCAGCACAAAATGGAACTGTGACTTGGGGAAGTACTTCTGGTCAGCACTTCGTGATGGTGGATTTATATGAAGGAAGGAACCAAACCAAGCAAAATTCCAGCCTGCTGGAAAGCTGAGTCTCAGCCTGAGGCTTAGGAACAGCCCACCTCCAACTCTAGCCGTGTTCCGAGGGGAGCGGTGGCCCCGGATCCGTGAAACAGCAAAACTCGTTTGTGGTCCCACAGAGCAGCCTGTGCCAGCGCCCCTGGAGCCAGGGTGAAACCCGAGAGCTGCCGCAATCCAAACCTTCTCCACAGCTCCTTTTATCTTCCTGGGGGGAAAACAAACAGCGCAGAAGCCGGAGCTTTGTGGCTGGGATGTCGCACATCTGGTTTGAGCTCCAAGAAATGCACTTCCGCCCCCTCCCCGAATTGTTCATGTTAAACAAACAAAACCCCAGCGATTTTGTGAGATTTTGGCTCTGGGATAACTTTGGAGCAGCTTTTACTGAGAATTCCAGGCTTGTGCTGCACTTCATCCCCAGTGGAAGCAGCACACCTCGCTCGCCAGGAGGGAGGCACTTCCAAAGGGGAGCAGCCGTGCCCTGGAGCCCCCTTGCTGGGAATGCTGCTGAGAATGGGAGGGGAGAGTGCTCTTGACCACTCTGTTTAGGTTTCAATCCAGCATTTTTCCCTGTGTAATTTATGCTTCCTCTCCCCCTTTTAAGAACGTCTGGAATTGTTTAAGATGTGTCCAATTGTATTAAGTTGCCTTTGAGAGTTTTATGGTGTCAATTGGATTCCTGCTCTTAGGAACAGAGCTTTCCAATTTGCTGGTTTTCCCTTTTCTATCACATCAGCACCAACTTCCTTTCAGTGCTTTCAGGTGTTACCTCAGCCTGAAGTTCACACTAACCCCTGGACATCACTTCCATTTGACACTGTTCCAGTGATTCCCTGGTTAGTGCTGCAGGAGGAAGGGAGTGTCATTCCTCTGGGGTCCTGTCCCACTGGCCCCTCTTCCAGCAGAAGTGGATAAATCAGGGCAGAACATGGAATCATGGAATCATGGAATCACAGAGTGGTTTGGGTGGGAAGGGACCTTAGAGGCCATCTCATTCCCTGCCATGGGCAAGGACACCTTGCACGAGACCAGGTTGCTCCAAGCTCCGTCCAGCTTGGCCTTGGACACTTCCAGGGATGGGGCAGCCACAGCTTCTCTAAAACAGATGGAAGTTGTGGGTGAAGGGGTTAGGAGCAGTTCTGATCCTCTCCCCATCCCCTCCTTGACTCACCCTAGCCCAATCCCAATCACACCCCTTCCAAAGCAGGGGACAACGGCCACACGAGTCGCCAGTGACATCTGTTCCCTCGTCCATGCTCACTTGTGACCACCTCCAGCTCCTGCGGGCACTGGGACAGTCTGGAAGCCACGTTGACATTGTTCTCTCAAAGGACAGAGCTCCTCGAAAGCCGCCCAGCGCCGGCCCGGGGTGTTCCCAGCTCCTGGAGCCCATCCAAGGCATCAAGTTTCAGAGCGGGGGCTCCCGGCAGCTGCACGGGAAAGGAGCAGCACCACTGAGACAGTCAGAGGGAGGAGCCATCGTTGCCATTGCAGAGATTCAATTTTCTTCCTCCTTCATCAGATTAACACCAGTGTTACTCCATTAACTGCCAAGGAGCTGCTCTTGATCTGAAAATGAGACCTGTCTGAGTGTCACAGAATCCCAGACTGGTTTGGGTTGGAAGAGACGTCAAATATCCTCTGGTTCTGCCCCCTGCCATGGGCAGGGACCCCTCCCACTCTCCCAGATTTCTCCAAGCCCCATTCAGCCTGGCCTTGGACACTGCCAGTGATCCAGGGGCAGCCACAGCTTCTCTGGGCCCCCTGTGCCGGGGCCTCTCCACCCTCATGGGGAAGAATTTCTTCCCAATATCCAAATCTATCCTCCACCTTAAAGCCCTTTCCCTTTGTCCTGTCCCTCCATCCTTTGTTCAAAGGCCCTCTCCAGCTCTCCTAGGGCCTCTTCAGGCACTGGAAGGGGCCTCTAAGCTCTCCCCAGAGTTTTGTTCCCCAGGTGAACACCCCCAGCTCTCCCAGCCTGGCTCCAGAGCAAATGGGTTTTCTTTTTTTTTTTTTTTGTGTACAGTCACTTCACTCAAAGGAGCAAAGGTAAATGTGGGATGAACCTGCAAAACCCTTCCTTTTATGTCCTTGGAGGGGTTGTTTTATTTTATTTTCCCCCATTTCCCCTTTTTTTTTTTTTTACATCCCAACGACCTCACTGTGTTTGCCATTCTCTTGCTTGCTGAGGCAGCAGTGCCTTTTCCCTCTGTGCTGCTCCAGCACGTTGCTGATGGTGGAGACCAGGATGAAGTCTGGAGGTGCTTCCTCTGATTCCCTGTCCCTCCCAGGACAGTGACCAGTGTTTTCAAAGTGGTTTTCAGTGGGTTTATTGTTCTGAGCAAACAAAAGCTAATGCTTGCCCAGTTCTGTTGAAGATCCTGTGAGGACACTGTGTGAGGACACTCTGCTGCTCTGGGAGCCTGCACCAAAAGCTGGATCATGGAGTTACAGGAACATTTAGGTTGGAAAGGCCCTCCAAGCCCATTGAGTCCAATTGTTCCCCCAGCACTGACAAGGCCACCACTGGCCATGTCCCCAAGTGCCACATCCACAGTTAAATCCCCTCAGGGAGATGACTCCAGCCTGTGCCAGGGCTGGACAACCCTTTTTTCCCTGATATCCAACCTAAACCTTGTCTGGTGCACCCTGAGGCTGTCTCCTCTCACCCTGACCAGCTGCCTGGACACCTCACCATGGCAGGGTGTTGACAACACCACTCAAATCTCTTCCCATGACATCACCTCAGAACCATCACTACCTTCCCACTCATGAATCTCTTCACCTTTGCATCTTCAAGGTCCCCAGTTGTTCTGATGAATAATGACAACCAGATCCACAGCAATCTGTGGATATTTCCTAACCAGTATCAGACCCAGTAACACCTGGAACACAGGGAACAGCCAAGGACCCTGGGGAAGGCACTTTCTACACAAATTCCAAATAAACCTGAATGTTTGAAACTTCTCCTTTTCAGACAAAATAAGCCAAGCTTGGGAGCTGCCATGGAGCTGGCTTTGGATTCGGTGTCTAGACACCAGGAGAGCCGTGGAGGAGGGTTTGGCATAAACCAGACAATCCATTCAGTTGTGCAACTCTCTCAATACCCCATGGCTCCGAAAAGTTATGAATTTGAGCAAAATGTTCTTGGGCAATTTTCTGTACTTATTTGAAAGAGGGATTTGATTAGAACAATAGTTATAGAATTAAGAACAACTCCCACCCTGGCACTCAAAAAAGAAATAACCAAAACCAAACACTCTGTTGTATGCTCTGTGTAACAACCTCTGCACTCAGATGGAGAGACATGACTTGGGATCAGAGTGACCTCATTCCAAAGGGTGTTTGCACCTTGGCAGATGGATGGATCCTGTGCTAAGGAAATATCAGCTATACTCAGTGTCTGCTGCTTAAATCACAATGCTTGAGACACTCTGACTGGAGGCTGGAGCCAAAGAGAGATGGTCCCACAGCACCAGGGCTGGGAGAAGGGGCTGCACCTTCCTGCAGGACTGGATTCCTGTTCAAAGCCCTTTTAGAGAAACCACTGGAGTAGGAAATAACACAAATCTAAAATATTTCCAATGTGCATTCTCTCCCTGGAGCAGGCCCATTGGGATTGCTCTCTGACTGCTGGCTAAACTCATGGTATCATGGAATCCTGGAATGATTTGGGTGGGAAGGGAACTTAGAGATCATCTAATCCTTCCCCTGTATGGGTAGGGACACCCTCCCCTATCCCAGGTTGCTCCAAGCCCCATCCAGTCTGGCTTTGGACACTTCCAGGGATCCAGGGGCAGCCACAGCTTCTCTGGGTACCTGTGCCAGGGCCTCCCCACCCCACAGGGAAGCATTCCTTCCCAATATCACATCTAACCCTGACTTCTGTTTGAAATTATTTCCCCTTGCCCTGTCACTATGTGCCTCTATAAAAGGTCCCTCTCCCTCCTCCTTACAGGCCCCCACAGGCACTGGAAGGGGCTCCAAGGTCTCCAGAGCCTACTCTTTTCCAGGCTGAACACCCCCAGCTCTCCCAGCCTGCCTTTGTGGAGTGGAAATTTCGTGAATCATTTTTAGATGTCAGTCAGGATGACATTTGAACTATTGCTGGAGGATGTTCCAGCTGGGATGTTCAGTCTCCCTGGTTTTAACCACATCTCAGCACACTTCCACCAGGCACAGGGAATCCAGTTACTGCTCCATCAGTTCTCTGGAGGAGAGACCAGAGCATGGCCCAAAATCTCTGCTGCATTAAGGGAATACAGTGCCAAGGAAAAGGCCCCCAGAACTCCCTCACCTTCACTGCTGAGGAAGCTGGAGCCCAGTTAACCCCAGGTGTTTGTACAGAACAGGTGGAGCAGCAGGAACAACATTCTCCAGTGCCTCAGGCCTGGAACATGAAATCCACATTTAGACATCCTCTAGTGGCCCTGGGGGGACTCATCCTGAACCCCACTGCATCCACAACACTCCCACTGAGGTGCTCTTTGGGGTTTGGACACAAAATATTTGAGCTCTTGGAATTTCCCATTGCTGTGCTGAGGAACAATTTAATGGGAGAGAGAAGGTTTCTGCATTGCAGACATTTTTCTTCTTATTAAATATATTCTGTAGATATATCCTGGATGTGAAGAGACTTTCTATAAAAGCAGGTTTTAGCAGGAGTTGAAAAAGTTGCACAAAAAAGCTGTAACAACAGAACTGGGACTTAACCCCAGGTCACTGGTCTGGTCCAGTTCTTTCCCAGAATGAGGAGGCCTGGATTAATGGGAAGTCACACAACTGAGGCAGAGGGGGCTTCAGCCCCAGCCAAAAGCCCAAAGCTCTCCAGCTCCATGGGCTCTCCCTCTCCCACTGCAGCTCTCCTGGAATTTGGGACCTTTCCAGCAGCACAAGCAACAAACCACAATCAGCTTTTGAGGAGTCTTTTTTATTAAGATAAATCCAGCAAAATTCCTAACAGTGGGTACATACAACCAACCTGCCCTTTTTGAAAAGAAATGTTTGTATTTCATTTAAAAACAGGATTACACTTTTATTTATTTATTTTTCTTTTTTTTTTTTTCAAAACTGACAAAATAAAATTACATTTGGGAAACAACAGATTTCCAGCTCTTAGGTTTTTTCATGAAAATAGCTCACCTTCTTTATAAAAGCAACCCACAGAACCACTGGAATGTTTCACACGGTTATTTGTTTTGAGACCTCCCCACTTTAAGAAACCATACAACACATACAAGGGAAAAATTAAAATCTGAAGTCTGTAAGCATGACTTACACAAAAAGGGACACACTGACAGAAGTCAAAAGCTACCACCACTTATTCTTTCCATGTACCATACAAACTATTACAATCACAAAATTTAAAAACAATGACTTTTTTTTTGTTGTTTTGTTTTGTTTGTTAGGGATTTAATTCCCAAGTAACCGAGATGAAGATGTTCCATAATTAAATTCATGCTAAAAAAACCTGCATTTATAAAATAGTTGATAAAAATATTCCTCTCTGTTAACAATACAGCATGGAGGTACGGATACCAAATGATGGAGATATAGGGCAGGGTTAACATTACTCGGACTTGGCTTCCTTATCATCAGATGCTTCAGCAGCTGGTGCCTAGAAAAGGGGTTGGGAAGAATAGAAATATTATTGGTAATGCTAATTGGATTCCAATCTAACCACCATCAAAAATAAACCAGTTTGTTAACAAAGGCATGGACAAGGCTTTGTGTGGATAGACAGGAATGCACAGAAAATATCGATATAACAATGGGCTGATAATTCTTAAAATAAAAACACAGGAATATTCATTAGTGAGGCAATTTTGGAGTAAGTACCTGCAGAGAGGCAGAGGTTTGGACTGTATTTTAATTAGGATCAATGATATGTTAGGGGAAGTTCAAACCGTCATCATGGGGCAGTGGAAGAATTAGACATCAATCACAATCCTGCTCTGTTTGAACTTTAGAGAACCACTTCCCACCTTTCTCTATAAAAATCTACTTTTACTTTCCAAGTCAACATATCAAACCTGCAAAGCTCCCTCAAAGCCCCTCTGAAGCACATCAGCCATGTAGTGCTCTAACCAAGCAGCTCCTGATCTTGTTTTAGAGATGAAAGAATAAAGGACCCTTGGCTGGATGGTGACACTCAACCCATGAAGAGACACCACTGTCAGTGACAGAACACAAGGGCAAAGAGAGCCCTGAGCAAACACTGCTTCACTATCAGCAAGGACTCTGCTGGGACAATCCCTCAGCAGCTGATGGAGCCTGCAGCTGGACCCAGCAAAAGGCAGCTGAGGTAAGGAGCTGTGAGAAGAGGCTGCAGATAAGAGGCAAGACCGAGTCTACTTTGCAAATCTCTTGTTGAATTGTTCTGAGCCAAATAATTGTTTTAAAGAATTGTGTAGAACTCAAAACCAGATTTCTGGCCCAGCACCAACCCGTGCTGAGCAGCAGAGGAGCCCAGCAGTGCAGAGGGGATGTGCAGAGTCAGCTCAGGGCTGGAGGGTGGTGATGTCCCTGGGCTCCACTGTTCCCCAAATCCTGGGCATTGCTGAGCCAGCCCTGGCAGGGAGCAGGGCCAGCAGACAGCACCTGTGGAAGGGCTCCAGCACAGGGCAGGCAGGAGCTGGAAGGAGAGGCCATTCCTGCAGGCTCTCCCTGGGAGCTGCCCTGGGCAGCTGCTCTGTGCTCACAGTGTGGCAGTGACCCCCCACTCTCTGGGGCCCAGCAGAGCTCCTGCAGCTGTGCTTCCAGCACATCTGGCTCTGTTCCCAGATTTAGTGAGCTAAAGTACCTCATTAGTTTTGGTATCTCCATTTTCAGAGTGGTTTTCTTCTTTAGCATCCTCTTGTTTAGTTTCCTCTTTGCCTTTGGCTCCTTTCTTCCCTTTTGTTGCTGCCTTTTTGTCCTCCTTTTTATCATTTGCTGCTTTTTCTTTCTGTTAAGAAAACAGTGATACATTAAATCCTGATTTCCACCTTGTACATCAGCATGTTCTCAACTCCAAAACTCTCTGCAGAACCTCCTTCCAAACTTCCTATTGACCAAGGTGAGATTGAAGTTTCACAGGAGAAATGTTTTCCTTCTGTCTGTCCTGAATGTGCTACAGGGAAGTGCAGAATATAAAAGCAGCCATGGCTGGGGTTAAAAGAATTCTCATTTTAAATAGGCATTCAATTAAATTAGCTAAAAAATGTTGGCCTGGCCTGTACTTCTGCCCTGCTGCTGAAAGGCAGCCACAGAAGAAAACCAACATGTGCAAACACCAGAACACTTCAGATGTGCTGTTAATGCCTATTTAGAAAACTGTAACAAAGCTGTAGGCAAAGGACTTTCCCCCTTCCCTGCCAGAAATATTCCTTGTGATAATAAACTATTTCTTTGCCAGAAAAACCGGGGATTCAACAGCATCCCTTTGCTAACCACAAGAGAGTTGCATTTATTATTTAAGTGCAGTTTCTTATATGTGGATCAGGCTAAATCAAAACAAAACCCAAAACCTGATGCTTCTGTAGTAATAATTTTCCATAGGCAAGGTCAGATCCTGACCCAAATACCTGACCCTCATTAGTTTCACTTCCAAAGATGTGCCTCTTGCTGCCAATAAGTAACAGCACTGCCTCAGCCCCTTGCTTGATTAACCTACTTCCCAGAGAGGAACCAGAAACCCTGCAAGATCTGCTCACAGCTGAATGAGGATAAATGAAAATTACTGCATATACATTTATCTGCTCAGGAGATTTGTCTCAGTGACTGCAAGTTACTAAAAGGTTACAAAAAGTTTATTTTCTTATTTCAATCCCTCAGTTATTAATGCTCACAGTTAATTCACCTTAAAAATGAGCTGCTAAAGGCAAACTCAAGAGTGTTAAGGGGTAAAGTCACCTGACTCTTCAATTATTAAAAATTCACCAAAATTAACAGCTAATCCTCCAATAATGCAGAAAATTTAAGGTGGGGTCAGTACACTCAGTGAGTGAGGATCTCTTTCCTCTCTAACCTCTCACTCCTCAGTCTGAGGGATTTCATCCCACCTGGAAAACTCTCCTACAGTGTGATATCAGGAGTCCTTGTCTTGAGAATACTCAATATCCTGGTGCTGTTTGGCAGTGAGAATTACAACTGTACTATGGCACTGCTTATCTGTTCCTTTATCCCACCAAAAAACCCCACAACAAAATATTAACAGAGCTAAAACCAATTCTCTGTGCTGGAAAAGTGGAGGAGAACCCAGGGAAATGGACTTCCATGGCTGAACTGACTGGAGGGAAAGGGTCCCACAGGACACAGCAGGTTCTCAGCTACAGCATTGTGTTAATTTTCCTCAATAATTTTGCTCTAGAGATGGCAACAACAGTTCAAAATTCAGGCCCTGCATTTTAGAAGTGACAAAACTCCTTTGCCAGCTCCATGTTTTTCAATATGGCAAAGTTTAATGGGTGAAATCTATTCTGACATGTGGAAACCATTCCAAGATCCTGCAGGCTGACAAGGAAAGCTCTTAGGGCAGACACAAACTAAAAATGCCTCCACAATTCTTATTCCATCACCCTTTGCACAGGTGTTGATGGAGTTTGAGGAGCTCTGGAGAGCCAAAACCACAGCTCAGGTGTCCTGGTTTCGAACAGCACCTCAGGAGCAGGAGGACCAACACTTCCCAAGTTCAGCTGGGCAATTCCCAAGGCACAGCTCCCAGGGGATCCCTGCATGATCCCAAAGGGAGACCACAGCACCCAGCTGTGCACCCAAACAAAGTTTTGTCAGTCCCCTACAGACATCAACTTCTGCACCCCATTCCTCCAACTTTTCACATTCAGTTAAGGCAGCTTTAGTGTTTAAACCCTGCAATGTTTCCATGAAAATAAAAAAAATAAACTTGGGAAAAACCCAAACACATCAACATGGATCATCCAGTGCTGCCCTGCCCTGTGTGCCACCAGCAGCTGGCTCTGCTCTGCCCGGGGCACCAGCCACTAGAGGGAAGTGCAACCCAGAGTGTCCAGTGCTGCATCCAGCCAGGAATGTAGTCTAGAATTCCAGCTGCAGCCAAGATGGAACAGGAAAAGCTCGCTCTGCACAGCACTGAGATTACAGAGCTGAGCCCAAAATTACACGTGGGGTTCTCTCTGTTTCCCACAGCATCTCTGCTGCTCCACACAGAGGATGTGGAGGGAAACAGTTCCCTCACCTGGAGGTCTGCTGGGCCATAGGCAATTGCAAATTCCTTTTCAAAAGGAAAAGGAAAAAGCTCCTGGTTCCCAGCCCATCATCTCCCTCTGTAACTAAAGTGTCTCTCCCCCCTGTGCTTTGCCCTCCTCATCATCCCAAACCACAAGGAAAATGTGTGATGGGAACAGGTTAAAAACAATCACTGAAGTTTTGTTGCTGGAGTGTTCATGTTGTTTGTTTATGGGTTTTTTTTTTTATTTTTAGCTGCAAAATCCTAAATGTTTACAGAAAAATCTAACAAAAAGGCACTGCAAACTGATGGCTGGAAAGGCTGGGAAGAAGGGGATGGAAAGTGATCCCTCATGGATTGCAGAACTGGCCCCTTTGAAATTTCAAACTGTTGCTCCAAACTAAAAAAGAGCTTTAAACAGTTTATTTTTAAATTATACTGTCAGACATGCCAATGTTTTTGACATTTCCAAAAATATCCAGCTGAAGGGGTCTCTAGAACTCTGAGTGATTAAAATGTGATAAACTGATAACTAACTGCAGAGAGGGCCTCAGAATGGAAATGTAGTAAGAAACTGTAATTAAAAGCACAATTTTCAATGCCTCCTCTAATTGAGTCTCTGATCTCTACTCCAAGCATCATTTTCCCAACAATGCATTATATGAAACTTCAGAATGGCCTTGTGAAGCAGCAGCAAAGCCTCACCACAAGGGATTTCAAATCTGTTCAGTTTACTACATTCCTTCAGTAGAAATTGGATAAAATTATGTCTTTCTCATTCTTTTAGCTCACATAATTCCATCTTAAACCTTCAAGATAATTATGAATAAGCAAAGTGGTTAATTGTGGAGGGTTTATGCCTATAAATACCTCAAGAAGGAAAATATCACTTCAGTTCAGGACTCTTACCTTAGGTGCTGCCTTTTTGGGCTTTGGCTCCGGTTTGGGTGGAGCAGGTTTCTGCAAAAAACACAAGAAACAAGTCAGGTGAATACCAGAAAAAAATACTTATTTTTATGAGCATTATCTTGGTAGCTTTTGAAAATTATTTGTTGGCCCTGCAAAAAATCAATGGGCAAGTTACCAGGCTAAGGAGAGAGCAGATGATTTACAGAGCCACGAGCATTTGTATGGAGAAGTCCTACAGGGAACAAATCCATCCTGAAATCAATATTCCTTAACTCTGGATACTTGTGCCCAGATGGAATGTGCACTAACACAGACCTTCTATCTCATGTGAGAAGCCTGGGATGTGGGATGTTCAGGGAACAGAATCATGGAATGGGAATTTTAAATATTGCAATAATCTAAATGTGCCTTTCCCAATTCTGGGGGAAAAACCCCAATAGTTTAGGTTTAACTGTCCCCATCCCAAGTGATAAAATATTAAAAGATAACTACAGATACTCACAGCAGATAGTCTGGCTGACCTTCTCTTTGGCTGCATAAGGAAAGATATGTCAGTAAAATTCAGAGAGCACATAAAGCACAGCTTTCTCTTAACTGCTACCCAAAATAACATGGCATCATGAAGCCCCACAGAAATCCCAGGATTTATGAAATTATGGGCATTATGGTGACCTTGACAACTCCCCATCCCTGGGAGTGTCCAAGGCCAGGCTGGACGGGGCTTGGAGCACCCTGGGATGGTGGAAGGTGTCCCTGCCTGGTCAGGGGGCAGAACCAGAGGATATTTGAGGTCTGTTCCAACCCAAAGCATGCTCTGATTCCATGATCCCTGTACACACAGCTCATGGTATTCTATGATTTCCTAGAAGTGCACCTTTGCTCAGCAGGTCTCTGCTGCCACCACTTTACTCTGCTGACGTGGTAAGGGATGAATGTTCTGTACTTGCAGGAGTTGTGAGGCTAAAAGGGACATGTCCCCACTGGAACCTGTCCCCGACCTCAGCCCAGGGGAGCTGCTGGACCCCAGCACCATCTCGGGGGGTCACCTGCCACCTGAGAGGGCAGTGATGGCCCCAAGCACCCCAAAACCAGGCACGAGCCACCCCCAAGGGCTGAATCCCTCATGAGCTGCGTGGGCTTCCTCATTTCTGCAGAACCCCACGGGAATTCTTGGAGTGGCGACCACACACAACTCCTACCTCCTCCTTTGCCTCGCCTTCAGCTGGAGCCTGTAAAGAAAGCGAGACACTAAGGTGAGAAGGCAGTACTATCCCCTGTGACTCCCCTGAGCCCTGAGGGGAGCCTGGGGGGCTCACAGGGCCCCCCAACACCACCCGCAGCAATGGCGGCCTCCCCCCCATCCCCACCGCCTCACGGACTACAACACCCACAATGCCCCGCACCCGCCGCCGCTACGCCATCACGTCGAGTTCGAAAAGTTCCCGCCAATTTCCGTCCGGGGCCGTGAGGCGCCTGGACCGTGTCGAAAGCCCTCGGGCGGGCTCCTCGGTGATTAAGGGGCGACCGCGTCTCCGCCCCGCCCCCCCTGCCCGCGCTGTGAGGGGAGAGGGGGGCGCCCCATATTCCCGCTGCCCCAAAGTTCCCGACTACGGCGATAAATCCCTTTTCCTCTCTTTCCTTGAAGGCCAGTTTCAAATTCTGCGCCGCCTAATGGCCCCAAATTACCATTGCACAACCATCTGGTATGACAAGAAGTGGGAGGCAAAAAAAAAAAAAAGGAGAACAAAGGCAAACGCAGGAGAAAGAGGCGACGTTTAAAGGCGAATCCAGCCGGGAATGGCGCGATGGGGATTAAAACGCTGGCGGAGGTGGGTGGGGGGGCCTGGGGGGGTCGTGGCGCAGGTTTTGGGGGGGTTTTGCTGCCCCGCGTTCTCCACAGGGGCAGCACAGCACTATGGCTGTTTGTAATCCAGCATGGAGACACTGCTGCTCCAGCCTTCTCCTCCTTCCCAAACAAAACAGCCCAAAAGTGAACTCGCCGCGCTGCCCTGCCCGCCCCGAGCCCTCTCCCTCCGCTCCCCGCTCCGCTCTAGGACATACACCAAAAATTAAAAATGCAAAAAAAGAGAAACCAACCAAAAAACCCAAAAAACTCCACACACACACGCGCGCGCGCGCTAAATTTTTTTTTACAGCTAAATTTCCGCGAATGCCGCTTTAATCTCTCCCCCTTCGCTCCCCATCTGCCTTCCCTCGTTTTTGAATTATTTTTTTTTCGTACTTACCTTTCTTTTGGGCATAGTTGCACCTTAATAGTTGATTGCAAAACCTAATAGAGATAAGATATCGAAAAATAAATGGAAGCGGCGAAAAACTGTTCCGACCGTCCTGCAAAAAAAAAAAAAAAAAAAGAAAAAATAGACAGGAAAAAAACCCCAAAAATAAAAAGGAAGATGTTTAAGGGACCAAGAGTTAATTGCGGCAGAAACTGAACAAAAAAAAAAA
>NW_005054349.1:4796634-4801890 GCF_000277835.1 Geospiza fortis | reverse complement strand
GAAACTTCCCCCAAAGTTCCCGCAGGCCGCAGGACCACAACATGGCCGCCTCGGCCCCGCGGCCTGCGAGAGCCGCCTCCCGGCCCTGCGGTACCTGTTGGAAAGGGCCGTGGCCCGCCCGTGGCCTCGGCCGGTGGAGGGAGGGGGCTGCGGCCTTTGTCCGGCCCGGCCCCGAGCGCGGTGAGCGGGCGGTTTAAGTGCCCCGGGGTTGTTCGAGCACTTCGGGCTCTGGCCGGCCTCTTGGGGTCTTGCACCTCGGTGACGCTGGTGAGGTTGGCCCCGGAGCGGGGCCTGCGAGCCTGAGGTTGTTCTCAAGGTGAAGTGTCAGATTTCGGCGTGGATTAAGGAAAATCAGCTCTCGTTTCCATCATAGCTGCAATGTGTGGCAGTGCCTCCACCACCTATTTTGTGTATTTCCAAAGGGTAAGCACAAGGTGTATTAATACCACCTTTAGGATTTAGCACTTTGGACTAAGACTTGAAGCAGCAGCTGCTGCTCTGAGGTGTCACGGTTCCTGCCCAAGGCCGGGACAACCTTTTCTAAAACCTACATTAAACTTGATTCTGCCATCTTCCTAGAAAGCCACTTCCAGCACCCAACTGGCCTTAACCCCCCAAAGTTTTCTCCAGCATCTAAACTGTACTTTGGTTGTGAATTTCAGCTTCTTTGTGCCATGCCCAGCAGATCCAAAGAACGATTACTGAGCATCAAATTCCAATAACATTTTACAGACTGTGTCGTTTCACATAATATCATTTTCTCCCTAAAACTTTCTTTTTATAGACTAAACAAATTCTTGTAGGCCTCATGATCTCATAGGCCATATTTTCTAAACCTTTTGTCATTTTTAGGCTCCTCTGGACTCCACATTCCTGCCCAGGTCTGTATCCAGTAATCAGGTTAATTAGGTAACAGATCTGAGCGTGGCATTTGCAGAGTCAGCAACAGCATCACCACGTTGGTTCAGACTCCTCCTGATCCCCTGTAATCCCTGGATCCCTTTCAGTGCTGCTCCCTGAACAGCTGTTCCCCTGTTCTTGACAAATTCATGGTGACTTTTTGATTTGTCACTTTTTACGTCACCTCCCTCTCCAAGGGCCAGGATGTCAATAGTTTATTATCTTCCTGCACTTTGCAGTTAAGCTGAGCAATTTTCCGTCCACGGAGCCACCCCTCTCCCCCTTCCTCCAGTCAATGTTGATCCATCAATGCCATGATTATTTTGTTAAAACACACCAATTATTTAAGGATGGCTCTGACTGGCCTCCTGAATCATGGGAAATGCATTTTCCAGCCTCAGTGTAACCATGTAACCAAATATAATCACACCTCCTTTGAGTTCTCCTGGGTTAATCAAGATTTTAAATAGTGTTCCAGTGGTTTTCTCCGTTTTCTGAATTATACAGGCCTAAAACACATTTCAAGAGCCCTTGGTCTCTGAGCTCTCCATTACCATCAAGGTTTGTGCTTGACTTCCCTCAGAAGGTTTCTCCTGTCTCCCTGCAGTTACTCTTTCATCCTTTCTATATTCTGGGAGAAGTTTTTGTGGAAGAGAAATAGGAATTTATTAAAGGGTCTGTGAACATCTTCTGAACAACTTGCATGACCAACAGTTTGGATCAAAATGTGCAAGCACAGATTTAAAATTCTCGACTGAGTTTTGCATTATATTTGCTCTGCCTTCTTTTTCACCTTTACATTTTCTCAAACACTTTTATTTAAAAAAAGAAAACTCATTAACCACAAACTGACTTAAATAATGACTAGTGAGAAGATTATTTCCCTCTAAGGAGACAAGATAAGCTGCTGTGAGATGCTGCTATGCTGCAAGTATAAATGGCTGTAACTATGCAGGAAATTACAGACCTGGTTGCAGCCAAGAGAATAAGTTTATTCTGAAGCATTAGTTTGTAATGTGATTTTTTTAAATGTTTTTGCCCAAACTGGCATTTTTTATTCAGTACAAAATCCTCTAAAACTGAATTTATGAACCATCTTGAATCAAAGCAACAAGTCAGAAATTAATCTCCTTTTTGTGTGCCACTGTTTCAGTGACAAAATTCCATGCTAAAATTTGAATTCTCCTTCTATAAGGAGTCACTGACTCCAGAGGTAAAACTGTCCACTCTGCAGACAGAAACATGGGCCTACATCAAACCAAAAAGTGGCCAGCACAGGGTGGTCAGTCTGAGCAGCCCACACTGAACTCAGAGAGTGATGCTCAATACTGAGGAATGGTTTGAAAATTGGGAATGTCCTGCAGAGGATGAGGGCCTGCTCCTGCTATCAGAGATCTGTAGTACTTCAGGGATGTTTTCCTGGACCACCTTCTTGAGCTGAAGTGGATCAGGAATTCCTGAATAAAGGCAGAACCGACCTGAGTCACTCTTGGGTGATTGACTTCTCACCTTCCTGGAACAGGCAATCACATACATGTTCCTTTCTCATTCCTTTGTGCTAAAATTCATGGGGATTGGAATGTTGGAGATTCCTTTCCACACATTTTGCTCTCAGCCTGGTTCATTTCCCTGTGCAACAGCCCCACAGCCACAAGTTCAGAGGAAGGGAAATTAGGATTCTGTGTGTGTTGTAGTCATGGCACATATGACCAGTAATATTAATACTTATTTTTGTGGAAAAATACCACAAAACACATTTTTGTGTTCAGTACCTGGTGTTTGAAGTGTCCTTCTGCCTTATTTTATATAACTTTTGGGATGAGTGGATTATTGATCTACAGAAGAGGTTTGTGCTTGGTTAATTTTATAGTTTGTCCTGGGTGATTCTATGGTTTGTCCTGGGTAAAAATTGATTTATGTGTCAAATTCAGTATTGATTGCAATAAAACATTTAGAGCTTATTAATTTGGGAAGATGAGGATGAGGAATTTAGGATTCTCATTGAGTCTTTATCTGTGCTTCAATAAAACCTTTGGCTTAGCTACAGCTGCTTACCTGGTCCCTGAGAGTGAAGGGGGTGACTGCATACTCCAGAATTGTATTAAACACAAAACATGGGTAAGAGGATAAAAGAATTACTTCCAGGGAGCTTCAGGCATCTATCCCAAAGCAGGAGCTCACACTGGAGTTGTCTGGACTCCCTTGAGAATCAACAGAAAAATGCTGGTACCTCTGGGAACTGGTGCACTCCATCCTAGGACAGATGTTCACACAGGTGTTGTAAACAAGAAAATCTATTTCCTCATCTAACACAAAGGAGATTATTCACAGATTTGGTGCATAAAAATAAATGGAAATGTCTATTTCCACTTACAACACATTGGCACAGGTTGCCCAGAGAAGTTGTGGATTCCCCATCCCTGGGAGTGTCCAAGGCCAGGCTGGATGGAGTTTAGAGCACTCTGGGACAGTGGAAAGTGTCCCTGCCCATGGCAGGGGATGGAACTGGATGGGCTTGAAGGTCTCTTTCAACTCAAACCATCCAGAGATTCTGTGAGATACCAGGTTTACAGCCCAAGTAACAGGAATAGTAATTCTGTTAATGTTGTTTTAGGACACTTTGCTCAACTGGGCCTTCAAGGATGGCTGCCCTGAAAGGCAGAACACACAACCCCAAAATCTGCCAACAGCCTGGCCTGGCCCTGGCTCCCTGTGACCCAGGACTGGGCTGGACAGAACACATTTTGTGCTCTGAACATTAAATCCTGCCTTTCTCAAGTCCATCCTATGAGAAACCTGCAGTTCCCACTGGCTGTGAGCTTGGAGCCAGATGGAAGGGAGGAAATGGGGCTGCAAATCAGTTTCTGCTGCCTGCCATAAGGTGTTGGGGGGTTTTACATGCTTCGAGATGGCCCCTTGCATTCACAGACTTGGACTTTGCAGAGGCCTTGGGGTCTCCTAGGACTGAGTCAGCCCTGGTCAAAGGGTCTGCTCATAGACTTGCTCGCCCCCAAATTCTCTGGGAATTCTTCAAATGGCTTCTGGGAAGACTTCTAGGAAAATAAGTTCAAAATCAGTGCTAAGGGTAGGATGGTTTGTGAAACTTTGCTGAGCTTTCTTGGTCACAACCCTGTCAGTTCTGAGTCTCCCTGGGAATGGATTGTAAAAGCTGGGAGCACCAGCCATGTCCTGAGGCTGTGTGTGGAAGCAGTTTTACCCACTCCAGGGGTGCAGGGAGGACCATCTGGCAATGGTTAGGTTGTTGTTATTCGCTGTGTCCATTGATTCTACCCCAGCCCGAGACAGATCCTCAGGCGAGCTCGTGAGTTCCTGTCTGGGAACTCCCCACCCTCCTCCTCCTCCACAAACACATGCAGAAAAATTCACTGGGGGTTTCTGCCCCAATTTTGTCTTTTCTGCATGTTCTGTTAGCCCTCCATGGCAGACTGGTATTAGAAATCATCTTTCAGGCCTCCCACTCCTGCCAAGACTGAAAAATTACTTATTGTGGGTTTGAAGCTTTTGTAAGTTGTTTGTCAAACTCTGTTTTTGGACAATTATCTATATGTTCCACTTTATAGAATCACAGAATCCCAGGAAGGGACCTTAAAGCTCATCTCATTCCACCCCCTGTCATGGCAGGGACACCTTCCACTATCCCAGGTTGCTCCAAGCCCTGTCCAACCTGGCCTTGGACACTTCCAGGGATGGGGCAGCCACAGCTGCTCTGGGAACCTGTGCCAGGGCCTCGCAACCCTTACCGGGCCAAGTTTCTGCCTAGTACCCAATCTAGATTACTGTCTGTCAGTGGGAAGCTGTTACTCCCTGGATGTGTCTGCAGTCTTGCAGCTGTAGTATTCCCTTCCATGTACATCCCTTGGGTACTCCAGGGTAACTCAGTGCCCTTCAGGAGCAGGCACAGCTCTTGCCAGAGCCCAGGCTGGCTGCTGGCTCAGGGCTGGGAGGGTGGATGGCCAATATGGAGCACATGGGATTAAATGCTAAACAAGGGGTTGTATGTGGCCAGCCCCACTGGATGGCAGATTGTCTTCAAAACAGGGAAGTGGTGGAGTCACCATCCCTGAAAGGGTTCAGAATTGTGTAGATGTGACACTCGGGGAAATGGCTTAGTGGTGGCCTTGGCAGTGCTGGACGGTAGGGTACACAGTCTCGGAAGGCTTTTCCGATCTAAATGGCTCTTTGAAAGCAGTGCTGACCCCACCTGTCAAGGCAACAATGCGGACGTCTCTAGGCCTCCAGCGTGTCGCAGAGCCCCAGGCAACTCCCTCCTCCTCTTCTTCCTCCTCCTCCTTTTCTTCGTCGTCCTCCTCCTCCTCCTCTCGGGCCGAGGGGAGC
>NW_005054349.1:4794189-4796528 GCF_000277835.1 Geospiza fortis | reverse complement strand
CTGGGGACTGAGCCGGGTCTGGGGGGGGGTTGAGCCGAGTCTGTGAGTGCTGAGCGGGACGGGCGGTTTTAAGGCAGCTACACTGTAATGTCACTCACTGCTGCCACTGCCCAGGTGAGACCAGCACTCAAGAGTCCCCTCTCTGTGCCTCCTCCGCCGTGTGCCTGCCACAGTTACACGTAAATCAAGGAAACCCGGCCTTGCTGAGTTTCCAGATGAGGAAGATCTCTTGGACTTCCCCACCTGCTCCCACGAAGTCTTTGGAGCAGGCAGCAGTTTCCACCTCCCGCAGCATGGGATGCAGCAGGGCACGGCTCTGAGTCAGGTTTGCCCTTTGGCTCCAGTCACTGCCAGGCTGGGCCGGGAATGAAGCACGGATTTCTGATTTCCTGTTCAGAGCACTGAGCTGACATCCCTCACCCATCACACCTTCTCCATTTCACACAGATCCACATCATCTCCTCTGGCACAAGGTCCAAGAGCAGATCCTGGCACAGCCTCACGTTACTCACAGGTGGATTCTGGATTAATTTCTCTCAGTGGTTACAAAGGAGTTGTGGAGCATGTGGAGCGTGTTCTTCCTGACCTTTTGGACGAGAGGGAATTTGCAGATGATTACTGATGTATCTTTCATTGTGAGATCTCCTACAGTTCTTTTTTGAAACAGCTTAATCTGCCGGCACTAGGAAGGCTCCATCCTTGCCTATGCTCTAAGGAAAAAGCAAGAGCATCCTTGCCATCGCTGGCAGTGTTTTACTGTGAAATCCCAGGATGACTCTGGCATGGCCAATCCCTTGGGCTCCCCCTTGGGGAGCACCTAAAATCTGGTCATTTTGCTTCAGGTTTTGGTCTACATTGAGAAGGATATTTCATAGTTTTCCAAGTGTTTAACAGTGAAAACAAAAACAACACCGTGAATTTTACAGGAGTAGCATGGGAATAGAAAACATCACACTTTCCCATCAATGAAGTAGAAAATTTACTTTTATGAGTCAAGAAAACCAAGTTGTGTCAACAATACCTGATTCGTGTATTGCTCTTAACTTAATAAATCTCATTTCATGAAGATAAAATGCCTCCTAGAGAGCACTTTTGAGAGTTATGATGATAGCAGCGTTTTTAGGAGGCAGGAGGACGAGGTGCAGCTCGCTCCAGGTGAATCTCACCTCTGAGGAGCTGATTCCAATTCTCCAAGGAGAGGAGAGCTGGCAGCCAGCCAGGGATGTGACAGGGGAGGCCAAAGTTCAAGTGCCCCTCCCTCTCCTGTTCTCCACCTGCACTTTTTCCTTCCTCCTGATAAGCTGGGGTTTCTCCCTCCTGGGTCCTTGCCATGAATCAGGTTACACGCTGGAGCCAACAGGAATTCCCAGGGTGTTTCTCAAACAGCTGGGAAGGGGCTGCACAAACACAACTGAAGAAACATCCCTCGAAGAATTTTAATCTCCTGGACTTAAGTCAGTTTGTTTTAAACAGATTGAAAAGTACACCATTTATTTTATTAAATTTTGAAATTCCTTGAACCAGGGAATTTTTATGGCATACAATCATCCTCAATCAATTTTGGTTTATTGCTTTTTCAAACATACTTAAAACTTATGACTGCTTCAAAGATTCAGATAAGTATAATAAGTAATATCAAATTGAGGCATATCCTCCTCAAAACAGTTTCCTTTACTATTGGCAAATTAATAAAGCAAATATAGATTACTTAATTCAATACTTTTTAATTAAATGTGTTTTTAAAAGATTTTTTTTGTTAGAAAAACTAGTAATTTGAAACAGAAAAGCTTGTTTGGAAAACTCATTTCAGAAATACCTCCTTGTTTTTTGCCAAGAGCAGAACAAGCATCTTGCTTTCATCTTAGCTTGTAGGTGTAAAATTGCAGCTTCCTCTGCTTATCACTGTACATATTTTCCATTTGTTGTGAACCTGCTATCGGAACAGATAATAAAATATATATGAGGTAATAGTTGGAGTACCAGAGGCAAGTGGGAGACAGGTGCTGGATATAAATTTCCTTCAATAACATGTCACCATGACTATAACCATTAAAAATGTGGGGGATTGGATGGCTTTTTTTTGTGTGTGGAAGATACTTTACAATAACCACAGGAACGTGAAGAACTCCACTGGATGCCACCTGTCCTTTGGCATGGGCTGGCACATCACCTGGGCACGCTGGAATAGATTTTAAAGGGAAATTCTTAATTCTAAACACCATTTCCCAGAAACAGCCACCCACCCCCGAGTTCTTGCGCCCCAGACGGGGTGAGCGGCCAAGGCACGGGGCTGGCGGTGCTGCCGCTGCCCTCGCACGGGAGCGGGGCATGGCCATAGC
>NW_005054349.1:4782173-4793593 GCF_000277835.1 Geospiza fortis | reverse complement strand
AGGCCGGGGCAGCCGCGGTCCCCTCACGGCGCCCGGCGCTGTGCGGGCGGTGCTGCGACTGCCGCCGACGGAAAGCGGCATTTCCTCGGTGATCCCGCACCCCTCGCCCTGTGCTGGGAAGGCAGAGCCACCACTGTTTGGGGTTTTTTTTTGTTTTCTGGAAGTTCAATTCTAAATGTGTCGTCCGTCGTTTGGTTTTGATGAGTTTATTTCTCGTTTATTGTGGCAGGCGTGTGTGGCCGCTGTCCCAGTAGCCTCTGGTTCTTGCCCTGTTGGGAATACTGGATTTCGCTTTTCGTGGCCCCAGTGTGTTACAGGCAGAGCTCGGACTGTGTTTTTCAAAGGGAAAATAAAGAGATACACAGAAATAGCGGGATTTGTGCCTAGATTCAGGTGTAGCTCTATGTCCTCAGGATCATCTGGCTTCTCTTTGATCCGTGTGGAAGATGCTCCGAGACTGAAATCCGGGGGATTTGGTTGCACTTGGTGTGGATGTGCTGGAGAACTACAAAATGCCAGGGACTCAGAAAATGCCAGCTATTGCAGTTAATGATCAGTGACTTTTACTGCGAGGAGATAAAGAATCCGAGCTGTGGCTGTATGATGACCTTTTCCTGTCACTGTTCGTGCTTCAAGTCCCTAAACTTTGGGAGGACAGTGATGTACAGAAGATAAAAACAAGCCCTCACTGCATTCTCCTTCTTTGCTTGAGTGCAGCCCCTGGTCTGTGGGCTTCAGTAGATCAAATAGCAGTTGGTAAGCTTGGGGTGACGGGCTGCAGATGGCACAGGAGCCTGTGCCTCAGGTGTCCCTGCTGTCCCTCCCTTCCCGGGTCATTTTTAGTAAACTTGATGCCAGCACTGACAGTGCTGGTGCTGGTGGTGAAAAGCAGAGGATTATTTCATGCTGACCGGCGAGGGTCTTGAAATCCTGAGTAGTTCATTCATAAAAGGGATCCAAAGGGATTTCTGCTGGCTTCATACAGAATGATCATCTGGAAGGAAAGCAGCAGATTGGAAAAGTAATCCTTTCTTTCTAATGCAGCTGTTAATAGGTTTCAAGTTGACTGCTTCAGCTGCTATAGATTTTTATCAGCGCCCTCTTCATGGCACCTATTGATTTCTGTCTGTCTGGTGACACTGAGCTCCAGGGGTGCAAGCACACCTCTCAATTCCAATTGTGTTTTTATGGTTTTAAATTAAGTTTTTAATTATTAGCTTAGTGTTTTCTACAGTGCTGCCTGATCCTTGTGTGGGTTGTACATGTTACAAAGCTCCAGTGTGACTAACTGCTGCCTTTCAGGTCCTTTGTGCATCCCTGCCTGTGGAATTTTGAATGTAGCGTTGGTGTAATCTGTTTTTTGGGGAATTCGAGTGCAATGTGCACATGATTGCCAGTTTTATGACGTGTATATTTATATATATATATATATACACACACATGCACATACACTCATGCCTGTGTCTAAAGCTGGAGCAGCTCGAGGGATCTTGTGGTAATGAGCAAGACTTGCACATTCTTAGATTCCTGTGTACACCGAGAGTGTTTCTGTTGGCAGGACCAGCCCAGCACCTCACTGGGTGATGTTTTCTTTCCAGTATTAGAATTTTAATCGATGTTTCAACCTAAAGTAAGACAGAGAGGGACCTCTTTGGAGGGAATGGGAATGAGTTGTTTCTGTGGCTCTTAAAACCGTTGGTGAGACAGGCTTTGCTTGGACGACCAGAGAAGCCTTTCTGGGTGCTGAATTTGAAATAACCCACTCCAGGAATGGAAAATCCACATCAGAGAAGATTGCTACAGAGAGATGGAACAGAGACAAGGCTGTTTGCAGCAGAGTGACTGAACTGGGTAACAACAGCTTGGGAAGGGCTCTCGCTCCTGCTAAGTCATCTTTGTACTGTAGTGACACTCAGCACTGTGTTATTTTGGGTTTTAAAAGGCTGATTTGCCTGAGTAGAAACAAACCAGAAATAAGTATCAGATCTCCTCCTTCCTGCCCCATTTCTGTAAGCTGAAGAAGCTTTTGTGAAACTGGAAAGTGTCTCCCACTGAACAGAAAAGGGTTGAGGTTGCTTCACACCTCACGCCCTGGGGCTGTGAGTCTTGGAGGGTGCCCAAATTTTGTGGTCTATTATTGGCAAAGTCCTGCTTTGCTATAAGGTATAATTTGCCACATCACAGTGTATAAAATGCTTCCCCAAGGCACCGTTCTCTATAATGTTTATATTCAGTATGATGTATCTGTGAGGAAAAAACCACTGTGTGAAGCTCATGTCTAAGCAAAGACATTTTATGAGTGTGTTTCAAGGGATTTCTGGAAAGTATGATGATTGACATCTTGTCTGGCCTCCTACTTGAATTTCACTCCATATTGTGATAGTTCCAGCACCAGTTTCCTGCAGTGTTTGAAAGTCTTGCTTGGGAAGTGGCCCCTTGTGTTTAATCTCCCTGACCGTGGATGCTGGGCTGGGGAGCAGTGGGCTGGGCAGGGATGCACAGGGATCGTAATGATGACGATGAAGTGAGGACACCCACGTGGGAATGGAGTGTCATGGAGAACCTGGAGCTGCTGTCAGGAGCCTTCCTGCATGGCAGACAGGGGAAGTGAGCAGTGTTCCTCAGCCTGGGACAGTGGTGGAGGCTGTGGACAGAAATGAGACACAAATGGGAGCGTTGGCAGGGGCAGGGACTGTGCTGGCTGTGAGAGGGCTCTCACTGCAACCACCCATTCAAATCCTTCAGGAGGTGAAAGGGAGAGGGGCCTAAGAGTCATTAAATTCTTGCTTTTGGTGGGAAAGGATACAAGAAGGGAAGAAGCTGAAAGGCACAAATCCAGTGTGTGATTTTCTCCACAAGATTTTGGTATTTTGTTGATTTTGGGGCAAGAGATTGCCCAGCACCAGAATCCCTTTCTTCCTGAAGGCAGCTGGGTTGCCCATTTTATTGATCTCATGTGGAAGGGAGCCAGCTGCTTAAATTCTTCTTGGTCTCACAAGTGTGCATTTGTTGCCAACAACTGCACAGGTCTTGAGTACAGACATTAAGAGTGTTTGTTCATCCAACATCCCCCTGCAGTTCCAGAGGGATGGCTGGAACTGGAGGCTGTGGCTGTGGAACTGAAGTGCCAGTGCTGGATGTGGTGGGCTGAGCTCTGCCCTGTGCCACTGCCAGTGCTGTGGGCTGTGAAAACTGCCACATCAAATGTCTGGTGTCCAGATGCTCCGTGGAGCCAATTGCTTCATCTTTGTGATCTATATCCACATTTCCATCTCTCCCAGCTCTGCTCTCCTCCCTTGTTTTGATGGCTGTGTGAGTGGTTTTCTTTCCTCGCCTCCTACTGCGACTGCAGACACGGCGGAAAGAAGAGATGATCTCCAGAGTCAGAGTCCTGTGTTACACAGACCTGCTGCTGTTTACGGATGGTTTTAGAGAGGAAAGGAAATTTTAATTTATTTTTCATTCACAAAGTTAAGGATCTGGGGGGGTTCATGTTTTTCTTGTGTTGTCTTCTTGCTTGGGAAAAGATCTAGGTCTTCTCTCAGGAAGTAAAGATGAAAGTTGCCCATGATCTGGGGAACATTTGCTTGCAATTCCTCTTCTCTTTTCCCTGTAAGGCACCAGAGAACTTGCTGGTGCTACTGGAGACATATAACCAGTGCCAAGGGCTTCCTGGAGCATTCCAGCTGTTGGAAATGATGAGAGCATGTGTAACCACCAGCTCTTGTCCTGTTCAACAGCTCAGTGCTTTGGGAGGGCTGGTGAGGCTGCTTCATCCTTCTGAAATTTGAATCCCAGGGAGGTAATACATGGAGAGATGGAGATTGTATAAAAAAATGATATTTTGCATTTAAATCCCCCAAGGGCTTTTTCTCTCAGATGGTCACAATAAATGCAAATAATGCCACCCTTACAGAGAATGAGCAGAGTCTGTGTGTTTGTGTTTGTGTTGTTTGGCTGCTGTGAGCTTTCATGGAGTCAGAGAATCGTTCAGGTTGGGAAAGGCCTCAGAGCTCATTGAGTCCAACGGCTTTGCTGTGGCAGGAGGTGGCTCTGAGGGGAAATGCAGCCACAGCAGGGTGGTTCTGTGCACGCAGCCTTATCAGTGTGGATCACAAGTGTCCCTTGTTGTGCTGCCCCGGTCAGGGTTCCCGGCGTGCTGTCCCAGCCCGGATGTCTGTGGTCACGTTTGTCGCAGCGGAAGCCCTGAGAGGTGGCAGCAGGCGGGCAGGAGCAGCTCGGGAACTTCCTTGGGCTGCCTGGCAGGGCAGCGTCTGTGGGAAGAAAACATTGATACAAATCTTTGGTAATTAGTCTTGTACTGTGATGCAAGTTGAGGTAAACTCACGTATTCTAGGGAAATAAGCTGCATCTGTAGTTAAAAAACAATTTCATGGTGTATGTCTATTTTCATGATACTCAGTTCATGCCATTTATATGCCATGGGTGAAAACAGACTTGTTAAGCTAGGTATTGATTTTTAAACCCCTCTTTTGTGGAAACATAATACGTGTGAAGGACTTTTTTGGATACCCAGTGTTCACCAAACAGAAGTTTATCTCAATAAAATGTTAGGAGTTGTTCTGAGTTAGAGCTCTTGAGGTGGAAGACAAAATGCGTAATGCGGCTCAAGCTCGGATGTGTTCCATCTGCTTCCTGGGT
The DNA here is from genome assembly GCF_000277835.1 of Geospiza fortis. Classification (NCBI taxonomy): domain Eukaryota; kingdom Metazoa; phylum Chordata; class Aves; order Passeriformes; family Thraupidae; genus Geospiza; species Geospiza fortis. The sequence continues at coordinate 4,788,931 of NW_005054349.1, read as the reverse complement.
TGTTTTCGGTACAGTCATTGTTCCAAACTGGAGATAAGTCAAATATTTTGCTTAAAATATTGCATTAAAATTTTTAATGGAGCCAGAGATTAAGTTGGCTGCAGTTGTTGCAGTAGTTTTAATATATCAAAATAAAAAACATTCTACTGTGCTTAACTAAAACCAGTTTCTGACAGCAGGAGAATGATGGAAAATTCTACTCCACAGTTAAAGCCAGGAAAGGCTTTTTGCTGAGAATTTTTCTAGGTTGTATATGCAGGGAGGACAGTGTTTATTCTGAGATGCTGCATCAGGATTATGTCTGTGCTTGGGGAGAAGAGGCAGATTTTGGGGAGAGGCTGGATGCTGTCAGCTTGTGCTGGCTTTCCCTCTAACCCTGAACCGCAGCAGGTTCTAAGACAGGATGCACACAGCATCATGTCAGGGCTAAGCACTTGTGGGTTTTAAATAAATATTTATAGAGTTGAGCACGGAACTTTCCTTGTCCTGGGGCATTAAAGTTACACTCACAAAATTCCTATAGAAGTCAGTGAATTGGCATCTGTGTTAATGAGCAGAGGGGGCCAAGACTTGCGTCTCTGCAAGGTTATTCTGACTCCTTCCAGGAAAGGAGGATTTGGGGAGAGGGGAGACAAAGGGAACTACACCACCACTGACAGAATGCAGCTGTTCAAGGTCAAAACAGAATTGAAATATTCCCCTCTAAGAGAAAAACAAGAGCTAAGGATGCATCATTGCCATAGCCCAAGGGAGCTCTCCCTGTTCCTTGTGCCCCCCAGCCTTGAAAGCACCAATCTCAGTTCTTGGCTCTGACTGGAGAGCTGGAAACCTGAACCAAATCCACATCTTATATCAATGTTCTGCTGTTCAGGAATGTTTCTGCTCAAACATGAACATTTGGTGTTAATGCCATTTGTTTAACCCTGGCCATACTCAGGGGAGACTTTCAGTTTATGATTAAATTTAAATGCTTTTGTTGGTCAGATATTTAATCGAGCCTGAAAGAGCTTTGATTGTAATTCTTATCTACTGTTGTTTGTCCCAGAATAAAAGCCTCCATCCAGGAGCACGTCCTTCCTGGGACAGCACCTCCAGCTCAATGTTAAGGCCATTTTCTAACACTGAAAAGCCAGCAGAGTGAGACTGAGCTTTAAAGCACCAGAAAAAAATGTGAAAGGTCAGCATTCAACTGGCCTGACTGAGGTTTGTGCTCTCAGGATACAGCTGAAGTTGTTTTCACATCCTGACTTACAGCTCCTTCCTGGACACGGTTTCCCCTGTGAGACGTGGATGTGGTGATTTATTTCTTTAATTAATGATCTGAAGTTCAGTTTTTCTGGGGCTGTTTCTGTGCATGAATCAGCCTCTCTAGAAATTCTAAAGGCGCTCGAGTGTAAAATTTTAACTACTACCTATGGTTTGATTGCTGGAGTGTTGGAGTGAAGAGAGGAGCCAAAGGCAGCTGTGGTTTGAAAAAGGATCTCAGGGAGATCTGAGAGCTGTGAGCCTCTTCCAGTGCTGCACAAATGGGTGTTATTCTTCACTGGGCTCTCTCCCAGCAAATGCGTGGACAGAGACAGAGCAGGGAGGAGAATCAGTGCAGTGTCAGAGGAGAAAGCTGTGCCTCACACCTGAGCTACCTGCAGCACAGGAGGTAGGGGCATCCATAATATTGAATCCATGGATTTCTGGAAAGTTTTGGACAAGCGTTAGCCAAGTTAAAAATCTTTTTTTTTTTCAGTCTTTGACAATCTGCAGAAATTACCAGAAGATTCCTGCAGAGATCTGTGTTGGAATCTAAGGAAACAGTGCAAGAACAGCCTGCTGTTGCTGTCCCAGCTGGAAAACTGGGAAGCAACAATGGTTGTCCTGTGCAAGAATGATGTTTAAACTCTGCTAAAATACTGTTCAGAAGAGAGGCCTTGGAGCCATACTAGGTAATTTTACAAAAATACCATATTCATGGCCATGAAAAGCAAACAGAATGTCAGGAATGTTTAGGATGGGAAAGGGCAAAAGAAAAAAAAAACACTATAAATGTGTGGTGAGTCTGTCTTTAGTAGACTGGAATTGTTGTCTTTAAATGATATAGGAAGGTGAGAAAAGAGAAGAAAGTAGGGTGAGATGATCACTGTAGGAGGAACAACCAAATAAGGCAGAATTTTTGGATGATAAGGTGGAAGCTGTGGCTGCTCCATCCCTGGAAGTGTTCAAGGCCAGGCTCGACAGGGCTTGGAGCAACCTGGCACAGTGGAAGGTGTCCCTGCCCATGGCAGGGGGTGGAACTTGATGCTCTGTAAGGTTCTTTCTCACCCAAACCATTCTGTGATTCTGTGAATTCTGCAGTTGAGAAAGAAAGAGCTGAAAAAGTCTGAAATGTGATAACATCACGTCAGGCATGAGTGAACAAACAGGAAGGGATTATTAATAGTTTTTTCTATTTGAATGACTTAGGGGGAGTGAGTGGAAGTGGCAGGTTCAGAGTAAATGAAATGCTTTGTTTGACAACACAGATTTCAGGGAGGAGCTCCCTGCCAGAGGACCTGGTGTGCAACAGAAAGTGCATGGGCTCAGAAAGTGAGACAAATTAAGGGGAAAAGTCTATTAAGGATATTAAACATTACTACTACACCTCTGACTCAAACCTGTGAATTACTGGAGTCTGGGAAGGAAGCTGATGTGGTGTAGCTCTTTGTGCTCAGCCTGATGGCGTGCACTTCCCTGGGATCTGTGACCAGTGCAGACAGGAGACTGGGCTAGACAAGTGTTGGGTCCAACCCAGTAAAGCTTTCTTCTCTTCTTGAATGAAATTGGCTCTGCTCCCAAAATTATGTGAACAGTTTGCATTAAAAAAATTAAGACTTATGTTGTCCAGGAAAATGTTTGGTGGAAAAGAAACATGTGTGTGTTTGGGATATGTTGGGTTGGTGTCTCAGCATTTCTTACATACAGAACAAGCACTGGGGGATTCCAAGACCAGCATCATTGTGCAGATGCTGACACACTGCATGTTTAGCCCATGTTTGGGGTAGGTGATCAGACACCTCTCCTGCCTTAGGCATAGATCAAAGTCAACTGGAAAAGCCTGATGGAAACAGCAAACACAAAGCCTCTGGGAAAAATCATGGCAGTTTTCACACATACCCACGTTTTTATTGGAGTACTTGTTGCCAGGCAGGTTTAAACAGCACATCTGTATTCACCTCATGGGATCAACCTCTGGCTGTGCTTATATCACTGGGAATTGTGCCATGGACTACAGCAGGACAAGATTTTATTCCTTAGGAAATACTTAATGCTGCTTATCCAAGACATTCCTGTGCTCATGTTGCAAATGTATTTGGCCAGAGCAGCAGCTGCAGAACAACTGGCAGAGCAGGAAAGGAAAAGAATAACTCTGTGAATGAATTAAAATATATCCCAAAACATTTTCACTGGATATGGATAGAAATGAAGTTCAAGTGAAGCTGATACCCGGCTAGTAGATGTTTGGTGTTTTGGTGTTTTTTGTTTTCCCTAGGCAAGAAATACAATATATGTGAATAGAAATATAAAGGAGCAGGTTTGCAAATTTCCTTGTTAGTGCCCTGGTAATCCTGATTAAGAACTGGAAATTCCACCCTGTAATGTAGATAAACAAGTCCCTTGGTGCTGGTAGCTCAGTCCATGGAACCTTTCTGCCCGAGCAATCTTCTTCCAATTTTCTGTTCCCTTCCATCACGTTAAAGTGTCCCAGGAGGTGCCTGTGAGAGCCTCCCTCCCCCTGCAGAGGTCTGGGCTTTGTTGTGCCTGCTGTGGAAAGATCAAAGTAAATCCATAACGCTAACTTGGGTAATGTTCCCCTCAGGAATTTACACCTGGATGCACTGAGGAGCTGCTGGACAGACAGCTCCATCTTCCATGGAATGATCTGGGACCCAAGCTGGCAGCTTGGAGGGTGCTGGGAGAGCCATCACCTCCCACTGCCAGCCATCAGCATTAGGCTCAGACTGAGGAACAGCAGGGGAATGAAGCCATTTTGGCTGCTTGCCCAGGCCTGGAGAACTCCATCCTACAGCAAATAAACAGCTGGGGACTTAAACTTTGAAAAAATAAAATGCTGTGTGTATTTATCTTAGTTTCTGATTGGGGTAAGCAGATGCTGGCTTGCACCGAAGCAGAAGGAAGCTTGTGGTTTAGGAAAAAAAAAGGAGATACCATGGTGACAAGAGGGATCTATAAAACTTATAAAAGACAGTGGGGAGTTGCAAAGTGGCTCCAGGTCGTGGCTCCAAGGCATGGGCAGCATCCAGATGAGTGCTCCTGCTCTGGGGTGAAGGTGGCACTGCCCTGTGGGCTGCAGGGATGCAGTGGGTGAGAGCAGCCTGGTGATGGAACAACCTCGCTGTGTTGGGAAATGCTCCATTTTGTTCATTCCTGAAAGAGTCACTTTGGGATGTCTCCTGAGCAGCCCTGAGAGCACAGCCCCAGGCACTGGCTTTCCTGGCTATGGCAGGCAGAGCTTGGCCAACTCCTGTGTTGTTTCAGCTGCCCAAAGCGTTAGAAACTGCAGGTCTTGTGAGAACAATTTATCTCTCCCACTTAGAGACACAGTTTTTAGGCAATATTTTGTCCAAGTAACATAGAGAAGGATCTGGGGCCTTCAGGATTATTCACACTTGAAATGTTACCCAGGGCAATTAATTACTTGGTTAGAAAACTGCCCATACAGGCTGTGCTCTGCTGAATCTTTCCTCTCCAGGAAGCTTTTTGGATGCTGTTCTATCTCAAGGCTTTTCTCGCAAAGAGAAGGAAAATTTGTATTTAATCCATAGCTTTTTCTCTTCCTTTGTATTATGATATTTAGGTATTTTAGTTGAAGAAAAAAGCTTTGTTCTCTTAAAAAAATTACTTGGTTTAGTTTTAGAACAGCAGTCAGTAAAAAGACTCTTTGTTAACTACAATCTGTGGTATATGAATTCTTCAAAGATAAAAAGTAATACACATCAGAGGCACCTGGATCCCTGAGGCCATGTTGCATTTCTTCTTAAAGTAGTCTTTTATTTAAAGAATAAATGCCTGGCAATATAAAGGCAGTGAAACAGCAATTAATGCTGTAAACTTTTACTCCTGTCGGTTAATTTAGCCTCTGTGTGCTAAACCATACAGGAAATAAACTTTGCTTTTATTGTAAACCACAGGGGCCTCGTGCAGAACTGTCAGTGCTTTTAACTCCTTACCTGACATGAGTTCAGCTCCTCACACAAGCAAACCAAACCTGTTTTCCCTCTGCTGTGCAGGGCTCCTCATCACCAGCAGAAATCCACAGCTTCTGAAAAATAATTACAGGAGCAGCTGTTTTAATAAACCCCCAAAGTGCAGCCCTGGGTGTGCTGTTACCTCAGGCTGCTTCCCTGGAACATTATTGGAGTGCTGGGCTGGTGGGGAGGGTGAAGTCTCAGGGGCACTGAGGTGGGACCTGGCAGTTTGTGTCAGTTCTTACAGGGTGGAGTTGCTGCCAGCGTTGCACAGACCCGTCCTGGGATCTCCATGAAGCTGAAGATGAAGGAGAAATAATTCTTCTGGCTTTCAGAAAGAGGCTGGCTGAAAAAACCAGATTTAGAACCTGTGACAACAGAGGTGAGGTCCAGACTAGCAGGACTTTTTAAAGCTTCCAGAGCAAGCAGTCAGGTGACCAGCAGCACCTTCAGGGCCTTTCCCCTGCTTTTCTCAGCCACATGGTAAATATTTGAGTATTGAGGAATATGTCCTGTGTCAGAGAGTTGTCTGCATCTTGTGATACTGAACCTCACTATCTTGTTGGAGATCAGTCTTCTGTGTGGTAAATTGCTTTACAGTGTGCAAAGCCTGTGGGGCTGGGCTGTGGTGTATTGATGCCATTTGTAGAATGAGCCAGAAATGATCCCTGAAAGTAAATAAGCAGTGATTTGAAAAAATAATTACTCCTGATGGCTCAGGAAAGGGAGCTCTGAGAGGTGAAGAGAAAATTGTTGAAGGAGTCTGTGACAGAGGTAACTTGGACTAACGGACTTTTTTTTTTCTTCCACATAGCAAAAGTTCCCCTTTCCCTGTTTTGTGACTCAGGTGAGAGAGTCCAGTGAGATGCTGAGGCTGTGGACACCCCAGGAACAGCAGAACAGGTGGCTGATGGGTGGGATGCTCCCAGACCCTGCCACTCTCAGCCCTGTGCTGTTCAGTTGTTGTTAGTTAGGTGCTGGGCTTTGGGAGGAGTGGATCTGTTTGTTTTTATTTAACCCAGCCCTGAGTTTGGATGCTGTGACAAGGCACATGGAGACTTCCAGGGAAACTCAGCCTGCCAAGCTCCACGTCTGCTGCAGAAAACAACTGTGTGTAATAAATGAAGAGTTCATATTCTGCTGCTGCTTATGCTTTGTCAGTGCATAACTGAGATAATGGAGCCTGTATTCCACAGTAGGAAGCTTGCTCTCTGTTGGTTTTGGACCAGACAAGCAGTTTTCAGGCTTATAAAAGTCAAATGCCACAAGACTGACTTAGAAAATTGCCAAGGGTCAATTTATTTAGTATTGCAATGCTGGTGTTTTCCTTTGGATGATGACAATTCTGGGTGCTGCAGCGTCAGCAGTGGTTAAAGCTATAGTTTGCCATACGTCAGTATTTCTTTACATCCTCACCTAAAGGAAAGTAAGAGGAAGCCTAGGTTTGGAAGCTTGATTTTGCAAGATGTTTATTCTGGATAACTAAAGTAGTCATTAAGAAAAGTAAAAAAAAAAAAAAAA
>NW_005054349.1:4762851-4782100 GCF_000277835.1 Geospiza fortis | reverse complement strand
GAGGCCATGGTTTGACCCCTGCTCTCTGTCCTTTTTGCTGCTGGGAGAGGCAGTCCTGCCTCCCCTGGCCATATCTTCCCTTTGCTTGCAATGGCACAAGAATGCCCCAGTCAGCTGTGAGCTGGGCTGGCCCCAGAGCAGCACTGCTGGAGGAGACTCCCGGCTCAGAGCTCCATGGAGCCCGGCCAAGGCATAGCCTGGCACTGACCTCTGCTCTCTGACCAGGGACAGGACCCCAGGGAATGGCTGGAGCTGTGTCAGGGAAGGTTCACACTGGATGTTATAAAGAGATTCCTCATCCAGAGGGAGGTCAGGCACTAGAACAGTGCCCCAGGGAATGGTCACGGACCCAGAGCCCCAGGACCGCTTGGACAGCACTCTCAGGCACAGCATGGGATTGTTGGCACATCCTCTGCAGGGCCAGGAGCTGCACTCAGTGATCCCTGAGGGTCTCTTCCAGCTCAGGATATTCTGCGAGTCTGTGAGTTGGTGGAGAAGGCTTCTTTCCTTATCCCTGATTTATGCAGGTTGAGTGTCTGTGGTCCTGGACAGGAGCTGTGCTTCCCCGACCATCTGTCCTGGGTAATCCTGCCCAGACCCAGCTGGATGAGGGCAGGTTTGGGGGCAGAGCCCCTGCAGGAGGATGGGCAGGCTCTGGATGTTGGAGGGGTCAGGCTGTAGGAGTTTGGAGCTGCTATCAGGCATGCCCAGAGACTTCCCAGAGGCTCAGGCTGCTTCCCGAGCAAAGTTCATCCCTAATCAAACACAGCTCCTGGTGGGGCTGTTTGCAGAGATCACGTGAAGGGAGGGGAGAGTCCTGCTGCTGTCCCTGGGCCTGGAGCCCAGCGTAAGCAGAGTGAAGAGTCAGGCACCCTCCATGCCTCCCATCAAACCTTCCTTGTCTGAGGGGACAAGTGTCAGTTGACACCTCTCCAGATCTGGGACACCTCCAGCATTCAGCAGCTGGCAGCTTCAGTTGCATTCACTGCTTTTCTGTGTTCAGGCTCTTGGGTTGTCTACAAAAGTAGGCAGGGAGGTTTAGTGCCTCTGGTAGTACCAGCTCCAGTGCTGCCAAAACTTCCTTGGACTTTTGGGTTTTACCTTCTCCCTTGCCCAGCTGCTGGGGATCTTGTGTTCCATGTGCATGGAAGTACAGTGTAAAAAGGCTCACTGTCTTCCCGTGAGCAAACGTCTCTGTTTTTTTTGGTTGATGATGGAATGAGGTTTTAAATGTTAAAATCCTGTATTAAAATCCCTGCAAATGGAAGTTTTGGCTATGTGGGGTTTGTTTGGTTTTGAAATCCAGGCAAATAATCCCATTGGGTATTGCTGTGACTTTTCACAGAACTTTGAAAAGAAGGAAAAAAGGAAGGAAAAATCCCAAAGAAACAGAAAGTCAGTCTCTGGATGCATATGGAGTCTGTGTTTGGGGAGGCAGTCTTTGAGCAGGCCATGATTACTGTGGGGAGGAGCTTTGGCATATCCTGACTTGTGAATGACTTTGACTTGGCAGTAGTGACCCTCTGTAAGCCTTTTACAGAATGAACAGAAGCATCTAAGCAGAGAGTAGAAGGATGTGTCATTTCTGGCTGTGGTGAGAACACAGATATTCTGACTAAAGGAGGGTGCAGCTGATCTGCACAGCCCCAGAACACTCCCAGCAGTTTGTGCATCTCTGGTAGGCTTGACACTGAGCCGGGCTCTTGGGCAGAACAACTGGGTGCAGCCAGGAGCCAGTGCAGCCAGGAGATGCTGAATGAGCAACTGAAAATGTGTTGGGGAGCAGCCAGGAAGGAGGAGAGTTGAAGCAGAGTGCCCTGTGTCACCCTGCTTTTCATGGAATCATGGAATATCCTGAGTTGGAAGGGACCCACAAGGATCAAGTTCAGCTCCTGGCCCTGCAGACACCCCAACAATCCCACCCTGTGCATCCCTGGGAGTGTTGTCCAAATGCTTCTGGAGCTCTGGCAGCCTTGGGACTGTGACCATTCCCTGGGGAGCCATGTCAGTGCCCCAGCACCTGTTCCTTGCAGCCAAAAAGAGAGAAAGATTTACTTCTGAATTCGATGCTTCATTAGGAAAAGAGATGGGGTTTCAGCTGACAGAACCATTTTCATGTACTGGAACAAAATGTGAAGTTTATTAAACGGTACCTTTAACCATGGGCTTCAGGTGTTGTTGATAAGATGTTCTCTGTTAGAATCCTGGTGACACCCCAATAGTCCTTGACAGGCAGGTGCTAAAAGATGAATGGATTCACCCCCACTCATCTCCCCAGTGCTTGGGTATCATTTGTTAAAAGCAGAATTTGCCTTAAGCTGTGATAAAATGTTAATCCTTAAGGTGCCTTCATGGAAGGTAGACCTAAAACACATTAAAAAGTCATCAGGGCTTCGTTAGGCTGTGCTGCTGCTGTGTGCCAGAAGCTGGGGAGATATAAATAAGGAAATGTTACTTGTCCTCCTACTTGACTAATGGGCAGAGGAATCTGCTTTTGGCCACTCCAGGAGGAAAGCAGCTAAAGACACACTGGATGTTGCAGCAAGACAGTTCTGACTTATTTGGGGCCTTTTAGGATCTTGTTAGAATTTGACTGTAGTTGAGGTGTGGTGGAGTTGGCTGTGCTGTCGGACACTAAATTAGTGACACTGAACAACTTTGCTGGAACACTGAAGTCAAACCCTCCTTGCTGCAGCAAGAGAGAAAATATTTTTTATTTTTTCTTAACTAATTCCTTGAACTCCAACAGCAAGTTGGCAGAGTGGCACTTAGGAAGCTGCTCAGCTGTGCTGGGCTGTGCCAACCAGAGGGGCCAGGCTGGTGTTGCTGGCTGAACTTTCCAAAGCAGCCCAAAGGAACTAAATGCCAAATCCCCCATGGATTTTATTCTCTTTGCAGTCTGTGTCAGCGTAAATAAAAGTGAGGGTTTGGTCTCTAAGTGCCCTTGGCTCCCTTGAGAATCCTGATTCCCCAGGACTTTAGCACATGGAGGTGATGTGAACTTTCCTGTTTGGTTCTGGTAGGAGAAAACTTGTTCTGTGCACAAGGATCTTTGGACCTGGGTGTTGTTGGTGTGGGATTTAACAAGTTTTTAGGCTTTGGGTTATTGAATGAATGCAGTTACAATGGCATTATAATCCATGAGAGAAGCTTTTATTTTTGTTCTCATGAATCAGCTTTTTCATTTATGTAACTTTCTATGGTTTCTGGAGCAAGTGGTGGTCTTGTTTTGGGAAGTGCAGACTTTGTCCTTTGTTCCAGCTACACTTTTGGCTTGTGTTCCAAAATCTGGTCTATGGGGTGGTACCTTATGCCAGGCTAAAGCCCTTTTGCAGACAGCCCATGTGTGCTGCCAGACATGATGTAACCTCCAGGTTAAATTGCAAAACCCTTTTGGTAGCCTGGATTTTCCCCCAGCCTTGCTCTTGAGTGGTGGTCACTTTGCATCCTCTCACCTTTTCTTGTTTTTAAAAGCTGTCTTCCAAAGCCACACGTGAGCAGCACGAATGTGGTTGTTGCTCTCAGTGGGAGCTGGAGCCTGTTTCCTCCTGCCCCAGGTCTTGGGCTGGTGATGCTGACACAGCCCAGGGTCGGTGGGTGCCTGGTGGTAAAAACCATTTCCAAATAAACCAATTTTAAGCTGATGGGGTCTAACCACATTAAACCAGCGCTGCTGTGCAGGATTCATGTGGATATTGCCATGGGCTTTCCCAAAGGACCCTGCAGGGAGAGAGCCAGGACACATGGAGTCCATCTGGACACTGCTGAATTTCTGGAAAATGAAAAAAAAGAGCAGCACAAGTCCAGCATGAACTTTTCCAGCCTCCTGTGTTTGAGTGAGGTCCCGTAAGTTCATGGTGGTTTTGCTGTGTTTGTCCTCAGTCTCATTCCCTCCAGACCAGAATCCATCGGGAGAGACAACGATGGCACCACTCGTGTAATGCTCTGCTTAAAATAACCAGAACAAAGAAGTGCTCTGTGATGATAATTACCCAGACCTAAAAATAAGCAGATGTTCTACCAGGCAGGGAGAAATAAGAGTGAGACAGGAATTGCTGGGAGACACCTGGCAGAGCTCTGATCAAGCCAGGTCATTGCTGGAGTTGCCTGCAGGTTTCCCACCCTCTGACTACATTTACAGTGGCACCACCAGAACTGGCACATTGGATTTTTAAGCTAAAATAGGAGGAAAAAATGGCTTATTCATACAAATAAAACCAACAAAACCACTCTAGACAAAAAAAAAAAATCTTCTGGAATATTAGAGTAAAAGCAAGGAAAAGTGTGATGGAGGGCAGGACTGAGGCTGCTCAGAAGAGAGCCCTGCTGCCATGTGCTGGGGTGGGGAATGAGCTTAGGGGGCCGACAGGAATCTGTGACATTTAAATCCATGGCTGAGCTGTTGGGCTGTTTAACTCCTACAAATTAGGTTGTAGTGGGAGGAGAAATTCTAAGCATTTTGCAGCTCATTTGCAAGGATGAGCTTCTGCATTAGGGACTCTGGGTGAGGAAGGCAAGGTCATTTGAGAAATTAGGTGAGACTGATAAAAACCAAACTAAAACCCCCAACAGTTTTTATTCTAATTCCAAAAAGTGGCCGTGGATTGTGGCAGTGTGGCCCCAGCTCAGTCCACAGGTCACCCTGTGACAAGTCAGTTTGTCATGGCAGCACTTGGCATTCCTCATGCTGCCCATTCCTCCCAGGAAAATCCCTTCCTGGGGTTTCCATCTTGCTGCTGCTGGCTGCCAGTGGCGTTTGCTCAACATTTCTTGCACTGCACTTTTCCCATTCCCTGCTTACATTTCAGCTTGTCCATCTTCAGGAGACTCTGAAGCTCCTGGAGAACTGATGGCTACAAGTCTGGCTACAGCCAGTAGCATAACCTGGAGTTTGGAGTTCACCTTCCTGCACAAAGCAGCTGCTTCTGGGATGTAAAGATTTGCTCCCACTAAGGAAGAAGCAGCATCTTTAAAACCATCATTGGCACACAATACAACTGCTTTAAAGCTATACTTGCTTTTGGTTATCTGGAACCCCGAAGGCTGGAATTGGAATTGGAAATGGAAAAAAAATTATCCCCTTTTAAATGTGTTGTCTTGAAACTGAATTGAGAAATATGTAAGATCTGCTCTAAGGTGTTGCTTCTCTGTTTTCTGGTGCTGGATCCCAGCTGTGAGGTTGGGAGAGGCAGCTCAGGACACACCTACAGCAGGAGCTGGAGAGAATCACAGCATCGTGGAATTGTTATGGTTGAAAAGACCTTTGAGATCATCAAGTTCAACCATAAACCCAGCCCCGTGTTCATCACTAAATCATGTCCTCAAGTGCCACATCCACATGTTTTTTGAACACTTCCAGGGAGTGGTGACTCCACCACTTCTCTGGGCAGCCTGTTCTAACGCTTCATAACCATTTCCATGAAAAACTTTCTCCTGATTCCTAATCTAAACCTTCCCTGGTGCACCTTGAGGCCATTCCTTTTTCCTGATGTTGTAACTGATGATATAACGACGGCTGGGAACATCATAAGAAATCCATTTATAATTCTTTTAAATCCTCACAATAAAGCATGAGCTATTTAATCCCATAATTGGGAAAGAAATTAATAAAATCTATGTTTTTCCCCTACGTGGAGGTTGGGACACAGGAGCCACAGAAGTGGTGGAGAAGCCCCTGCCAAGGGCCAGGATGGCAGAGCTGCAGTCAGTAAGTTTGTGTTGGATCAAAACAGCAGCACTCAGACTGTAAACTTAATTTGAGTTCCAGTGGTCCATAAATAGATTTCCAAAACATGTCTATTGTCCAACCAGGGATTTATTTATAAACTGAAAAAATAACAAGACTGAAAAAAACCAACGCAAACCCTTCCTTGGCCAGCAGCGTGGACTGGACTGTGCTGTGTCTGCGCCTGTGTGCACCAAACGAAATAGACCCTTCTGTGAAGTCCAGTTCGAAAAAGTGTTTAAAATTAGTGTTTCCCTGCAGTGGGGTGGTGCTGGGAGAAGCTGGCTCTTGAACAGCCAGCACAGTCCTGGCTGGAGCTGAGGCTGGAATGCTGCCTGCTCACTGGACCAAGGTTCTGCAGCATCATCCCTGCCTCCTTTCTGCTTATTATCTTTTAGCTGAGTTCTTTTTTTAATTGTTTTAATGATTAAAGATTTGGAAGAGAATCTAAAATGTTGCAGCATTTTCTAGAAAGTTTATTCCCACTTTGGGGTTAAAATTTTATTTTTGATTGATTGATTTGTTGGCAAACATCACCTGTTTGTACTCTTGGCAGCTTTGATGTGGTTTCTCTTGTGTTACTGACATCACTGATGGGAGTTAGATTAAGAACAGTAAATTGAATTTCTGATGTGTACTAAAGTGAGGGGCGATACTTGTTCACAATTCTACACTCATTTTTATAATGTTATTTTGTGCCCATGCTCTGTTGAAAGCTTAATGTTTCACGATTGGCTTGTAACTGGAAGAGAAGGGAATCTTGATACCCAGTGGATCTTATAGCACAAGATCACAGTGTGTGGTGAGACTCTGCTTAATCACCAATAACTTGCCATAAAGCTGTTTCTGTCCTGGAACCAGACCCTGAAATCCAAACCAAAGAGAAAATAGATTTGTTTCATTAAATGTTCCTTTCAGTATTATCTTGGGAACATCAGCAAGGAGTAAAATATCTCCACTCACCTTAGGAGTTGTTTTTCTCCCAAGTGTGTGTTGAGGCAGGATGTGTTTCTGTTTCTGGGGTTGGGTGAAGTCCAATGGGCTGTTCTGAGGGCAGTGGGGACTCCAGAGGATGCAGCCCTTCCTCCCTGCAGCCCTGGCTTCACCTGCTCCCACTCCTTCTCCTTCTATCCCTCTGTCTCCATCCCACAGGGATTTTCCCCTGATTTCTACCCATCCATTTTGCCCCCAGCCTCTTCTCTTCCTCACAGCTGTCTGTCCATCCCTTTCATTTCTCTGTTCCTATAATGTTGTGTCCCCATAAATGCTCCTGCCCCACCAGGGCTGGTCCCGAGCCCCAGGGCCCTGCCGGGCTCCCCAGCTCCTGCGCTGACTCCAGACACGTTCCCAGCTCTCCCGCTGCTCTCGGCCCTGCACAATGTGTCAGGAGCACTCGGGATAAACAAGGATTTTCGTGTTTGCCAACTGCAGTGAGCTGCCCTTCACGGGCCAGAGCGGCTTCAGACATGACAGTTGTTTATACTCAGGCTGAGGTGCGGGGTCTGGGAGGCGCTGGCCGCTCTCCACGTGGGGGAGGTTGTGTGGGCAGCGAGTGCTGCTGCTGACAGGCGCATCCTGAAGAGAGGCTCCTCGCTCCTTCCCAAACATGGGCAGCAGGAACCGTTTTCCAGCTCCGTCCCGAGGAGAACATGTGCCCTTTCAAGCAAGACAAAACACCCTGAAGCAGCAGCAGACGTCTCTTGCTCTATTTTCAGCCCTTCCCTCACAGTGCTATTCCGCTGCCTGTGATTAATGGAAGTTTTCTAAATAAAATCTCATAAAATAACAGGATCTGGCAGCTCGGTGTGCCTGCTGCCCAGCAGTTGGTGCCCTGTTTCTCTGGAGCATTTACTGCTCTTGTGTAAGTGCTCATCACCGTGGCTGGAGGATTTGTCTGAGGAGCTGGGAGAAAACAGTGCTGCTTAATCTCCCAACGGTTTTTTTGTCTGGCCAGAAAACAAGGGTTCCAGACTTATATTCCTCATGCATCAGCACCATCCTTGCTCTTCTGTAGAGTTCTCTAGAGAATTACCTCCCTTAACTACAGATGGCCTGAGAGCAACAGAGACCAAACTTCATGCTTGCCTTACAATGGTGCCTTTTATAGAACAAAAAAATACATTTCCAGCTTTGTTAGCTCTTCAAAGACAAGCAGAGAGGGTTGTGATCACCCTTTGGAGCCACAGTTAACAGTTTGGGATGTGGTTGTACCTCCTGGAGCTGGAAAAACAACCCAGAGATTGTGAGATGCTGGGAGGGTGTGAGGATGTATGTGTGGCTAAAACAATCTAATAGTCAAAAGGATTATTAAAAAAATGAAGTGACTTCTCACGGGATCAAAATGCTGATTTCTGTCCAACTCAGAACTCTTGTTTTACATGGCAGAGTGTACAGGTTAATGGTAGAGTGGGTAAAAGCTTTGTTTTCTCTAATTCCTTAATAATTCTGGAGCATCTCAAAGTGTGTTCTCACTAAACAATGCATTTTGGATAAGTTAAGGACCTGAGAGTAATAAAAACTATTTGGATCTGAAATTTAGAGATTGTAGGAAATGGTTAATTAAACATGTAACTGGTTCAAGGAAAAAAATTTACATTTACTACTGGGTCATAGTGACCAAAGAGTTTATAATTCCAAAGACTTTCCCTTATTTTAGCCCTACAGAACAGTTCATTAATGGAGTGCTCCCTTTTTTCCCCTCTGAGCTGTAGAGCGCAACAGAGAAAAGCTTCCCCTCCTGCTGCTGTTAGAGGCAGGCAAGGAAACCTCTTACCCAGAGCTTTGAGTCTGCTGAGAATGTTTTTATACATCCTCTACACAAGTTATTTCCTCGGGGCGGTATTAACTCCTCCAGTTTGATTTATTTTTAGCCA
Source organism: Geospiza fortis (assembly GCF_000277835.1). Taxonomy (NCBI): domain Eukaryota; kingdom Metazoa; phylum Chordata; class Aves; order Passeriformes; family Thraupidae; genus Geospiza; species Geospiza fortis. The sequence goes on along the minus strand of NW_005054349.1, from coordinate 4,773,502 downwards.
TGATGAAAATTAGCAATATCCTTGTGTTTCAGGGTGCTCACACAGCGAGTCCAGCGGCTCCTGTGCTGACGTGGTGGGAGGAATCACCCTGGCTTCTCAGCAGGCAGCTTCCCTGCTGGAGCTGGGAGCACGTTTCCCTCTGTGGGAGAGCAGGATCGGTCCCTCTGAGCTGGATGTGCCCCTCCCGAGCTCTGCTTGACCCTGCCATGGATAGAGCAGCTCCAGACCTCAGGGAGTGCCTGAAGATTCCCTTATGGATGTGCTGGCTCTGTTCCCCGGCCCACATCCTTCAGGGCAGCGCTCTCCATCACACTCCCTGCTGCTCCTGCTGCTCCCGGCTGCCCGTGGGTGCGGGGCTGGGTGCCCGTGGGTGCGGGGCTCTGCAGGCCGGGTCTCAGCCCGGTGCCCGTGGGTGTGGGGCTGTGTGAGCCAGGGCACGGGCTCCATATTTGGCTCTGGGCTGGCTGTCCCTGACCCCGGCAGCTCTGGGTTTGCCTGTGGCCGTATATGGAGTGGCTGCTCCGGGAGCTGCGGCTGACCTGAGTTAGCACTAGCAACATCTGTGTGAAACGCTGCTCCTGCGGCACTCGGCTCATTAGGGTAAAGCCAGGCCCTTGGATTGGCTTTGCAGTGAAGGGGGTAATTTCAAGAAAACAAATTTTCCATTAAATTCTATTTTTTTATTGTTTGCTAGGATGTGCATGGTTATAATCTCCTTTGTGGTGCTGAAGTTATGCAGAGGGAGAGCAGAACATTAGCAGAACATCTCTGTGTCAATAAGTCAGTAATTCATAATGACAATAATAAAAACCTCCTTCCCTGTGCAGAGCCAGCACCATACTTGCCACACAGATCCTGCTTTTCCCTTGGATGCTGTGTGAATGTACAAGGATGGGTGGCATCAGGTTGGGACCTCACCCAGCTTCCCTGACAGAAGTTAGGATGGGGATGTGGGGTCACAGCTCTCCAGGGACTGTGCCTGCCCTGCAGACACCCAGGACACAACGGGAGAGGGGTGTCTGTGCACACAAGTGTGAGCCACTTCTCTTTTGTCACTGAGGTGGACAAAAGCCTGGACTCTGAGAAGGAATGGGGAGGTTCAGCCTGTGCTTCCAAGGGCACAAGGAAGCATTTTGTACCTCAAATGTGCCTCCAGCAAACTCCACTGCACCTGAAAAAACAACGTTCTGGCCAGCACAAGGGCCCTGCTCACAACTCTGCTTTTAGGTGGGCACCTTTAAGGTACACAACACTCACATTTGTGTAGGGACAGCATCTTTACACCTGTTCTGTTTTATAGGAGCCAGCTCTGACTCTTCAGAAGATACTTTTTCGTTCTAAGAATTTTCTTACCATTCCTGTTTTCACCCCCTGATTTCTGCATCGAACCCCAGAGCGGCATCAAAAATAATTTCACTGATTTTGTTTACCTTTATCTCCCTCCCTCCTTCTTTTGTGACAGATTAAAAAGCAGCAGCAAGATGTGTTAGGCTTCTTGGAAGCCAACAAAATTGAATTTGAGGAGAAGGACATCGCAGCTAACGAGGAGAACCGGAAATGGATGCGGGAGAACGTCCCCGAGGACAGTCGGCCTGCGAGCGGGAACCCCCTGCCCCCCCGGCTCTTCAACGACAGCCGCTACCTCGGGGTGAGGGCTGCTGGAGCCTCCTGTGCCCCTCAGCTCCAGCCTCCTGTGCTCATCCCTCAGCTCCAGCTCCCCTGTGCTCATCCCTCACCTCCAGCCTCCTGCTCATCCCTCACCTCCAGCCTCCTGTGCTCATCCCTCACCTCCAGCCTCCTGTGCTCATCCCTCACCTCCAGCCTCCTGTGCTCATCCCTCACCTCCAGCCTCCTGTGCTCATCCCTCACCTCCAGCCTCCTGTGCTCATCCCTCACCTCCAGCCTCCTGTGCTCATCCCACTCCTCTTCCTCACTGCCACCTCCTGTGCTTCACTGCAGTGAGCAGCAAGGCAGGGCTTGCCCAGCTGCAGTTGCCCAAACTGGGAAGGCTGTAGGAGGTGTTAGACATTTCCTCCCATCTTGGCTTTTAGTAATAATTCCCTCCACTGATTCTTGAGTCTTGAGTTTTCGAGTCACACCATAAGAAAGATTAAAATGTAGACCTCTTGATTTGGATCCTACCTTGCAGTACATACTTAATTTTCTTTTCCTGTGGTTTTTTTCCCATTTTATGGCTCTGAAAGTTGCCAGGCTTTTTAATCCTCATTTTCCCCATGATTGTGAACTAACACCTCAAAGAAATCTGGTCCTTTTAGACCAAGCTTACGTTCTGTAGCAAGTTCAGAGATCTGTTCTGCCTGTGTGGGGCTTGCCAGTACCTGTGAATCCCAGATCTCATGAATTGATATCTGCCATGATCATAAATCAGTTTTCTGATCCTTCTTGGGATGAGCTCTGTGTGCTGCTGTGGTTCACTAACTCCAGTGCCTTGGACAGATTAAAACTTGTGTTGCAAACAAAAATCCTATGTAATTATTTTAATGCTTGATCAAAAGTAAGTTGCCCTGCAGTACTTGTACTCAGCAGGCCATGCTTGAATGATTATTAGATTAACTGTTAGTTTTATTTTTAAAACTTAGTATCTTCTGAACAGAGCTCACAGTGTGCATTCCTCTGCTCCTTTTGAAGTCTGTTTCTGACCTGCACAGTCCGTAAGTCAAGACCTGCCAGCTCTGGACCTTTGTGAGACAAATCTGTGCCTACTGAAAGAAATTATTCTCAATGTGCCAAGAAAAATTCTTGCTTGTAATCGAAGCAGAACTTGAAATAATATCCACAGTGAACTGTTGAGCCACTTAGCTCTCAAAATTTTACTGACTGGTTGTGACATGGAAAAAGGTTGGTTTGGAGTGACAGACATAAGGCTCAGTAATTACCTGAGAAGGGGTTGGTTGCAAGGTTCTTGCTATGGTTTTATTTCATCCCCAAAATTTTGATTGATGTCATGTTGAACTCTTGAAATTTGGTCAGTTTCTGTTGCTGGATTCAAGTTGCTACAGTTCAGCTTTCAGGAAAGTAAAAGTTAATTCTGTGCCCAGAATTTGAACCTCTTTCTGTCTTTATCTGATGCCTCTCAAGCATGAAGTTCCCTGTTTGTTCCATCTGATGCAGCACAAGTGGCAGAGCAAAGAGCAAATTGGCCTTCCTGGCCCATGCACAGCAGAGGCTGAACTGGAGATGCTGTGTGGGCTGGCATGAGCCCTGCCCCTCAGGCCCAGGAATTCCTGTCCTGGGAGATGCTGTGGAGCAGGCTCATGGCCTGTGCACCAGCCAGATAAACAATCCCTTTGTTATCAAGCAGCCCCAGTCCTGTCAACAGAAGGGCTTCAGGGAGGATTTACCATAATCACACACATTTTTATCAAACCAGCACACGAATGCTGCGTGTGCAAATGGAGCAATAATTTGATATCCCTGAAGTCCAGGCAGCTGGAATCTTCTGGTTCCTGTACTTTGTTCTGTTCTGGCTGCAGCAGCCTCTCCTTAGAGCTGCCCCCTCAGCTGCTGTTCCTTAGGCTTTTGCCTCCCAGACAGTCAGGAATCCAGAGCAACATGCCCTAAACAGCTCTCCCTGGCTCCAGCCTGAGATGGAGCTGCTGCCTGCCTTGGGCTTCCCAGCCAGAACTCCTGCATCCAAACATTGCCCAGGAAAGATGGAGGAGCTGGTAAAGTTACAATCAGTTAAAAATGGAGAGCAGGAAAGTCATTGGATTGATCCCTGCTGAGTTCAGAAGTCGGTGTGAGGGAATTGTGTGGTAACTTGGACAACAGTGAGCTTGCACAAAACTTGTGGGTTCCTTTAGATGGAGTTTGGCAACTGCTATTTCTTATTTATTTATTTATTTATTTATTTATTTATTTATTTATTTATTACCTTAATTTTCCTGGGAAGTGGCTGTGTGTGTTCAGGGCATTTGTAGTGCACTGTGAGCAAACAGTGCCACCCCATTGCCTTCACTTGCACAGACTAATCCTTAGTGGGAAATGTGATGGCAAAAGTGCACTCGCAGTGTTAAAGTTCCAGTTGAACTTCTGACAGATTTAAGAGCTGGAGTCACAGTTGCACAATTGCCATCCATATCAGGAGTCAGCAATGACATCTGGGAACATCAGGGTTTCTGATGACAGGGTCCAGGCTCAGCTGCTCCACACCAGACCAGTTACACCGCCTGCCTTGTGTGGAGTCTGTCCCTTTGGGAGAGGCTGGAGCACCTCACAGCAACACCTTGTTGGTACACAGAATGAATTCCCAGCTTGTCCCTTTCCAGCCTGACCAGTTTGTGTGCTGTTAGTGCTAATGCCACATACCTGAGCTGATGCTGAATTTTGCATTCGGGCACAGGAAACACTTTGCTTGGTGTGGGTTGGGTGATACCCTAAACTGACTTGAGATTATTTCTGACAATTCACTCCTCTGTCTTTTATTCCCCCTCCCTCCTGCCATGGTGAAGGACTACGATGCTTTCTTCGAGGCGCGGGAGAACAACGCCGTGTACGCGTTCCTGGGCTTGACTGCCCCTCCTGGCTCAAAGGTGGGTGAGCACCTCCTCGCAGGGAGCCTGTGGCTTTCACCTCCTCCTCTGCTCACAACAGGATCTGGTACACGTGCTGTCATTGCCCCCATCTATCTCCCTGGGAGATACTCAGTCTCCAGAGGCTCTCAGGCTTCACTTTCAAAAGAGTGGTTAATATTTGCACTGAAGAATGCATAAGAAACCTAGATGAAAAAAATTATCCCAAAATCAAAGAATGTTTTCAATTCAGTAAAAAAAATTAAATCATGTGAAATTTTGATGAGATTTTTCTGCTAGAAAATCCCTTGAAACCAGAGTCACTGTTTCTGAAATAACATGTCTTGCTTCAGAGTAATTTTTTCCTCTGGCTTGTTATCCAAAGCTTATTTTCCTTTGCCAATTACGAACTGGGTTACTGCTTTGTGGATGCAATGGGCTGGAATTCTCCTTTTGATTTTGATAGGATAAGACAAGCCTGCTTTATACGTTTCACTTGACAGCAGCAGGATCCTCCAGGTCACTTCCAGCTTTCCTGTTCCAGTGGATAAACGCGCCGCTCCCTTTCAGCTCTACTCATGTACGAGTCCAAGGTCGTGCTGTGCACATCACTAAGAGACCTAATTTTAAAGGTGGATGGTGATCCATGAGCAGGGAGCACTGCAGGTTGTGGGGCGGACTGAAGCAGTTTTGGGAGCCAGATTTCCAGCAGTAGCTCCACTGGGGATGGTGTGATGAGGAAAAACTGCCTCGTGCAGAGCTGCCCAGAGCAGAGGCTGGGATATTCACCTCAGCATTACCCACTGCTGGCATCAGACCAGCTGCACACAGCGCCACAGTCCTGGTGAAGTTCCTTGGAACATCTGCACTTCACTGCTCAGCAGTGAAGGAGCCAAGGAACCAGGGGGGATGCAGGGAAGCTCGTGCCTTTCCCCTGGGAAGTGCAGTGGTACCAGAGAGCAGCTGCTGCCATAACAAATCAGGTCACCTGTCTCAGTAACGTTGGGAACGTCGCCGCTTCCCAGACCTGCTGGGTGGCAGGAGCAGCCAGCATGGCTGGCAGGAGCTCTGCTTATGTCCTAAGGGATGCTCCAATTCTGTCCTCACCTAAGGAAAAGGTGAATTTTAAACAGAAGGGACAGAACACAGCTGTACCTTGCTGAATTTCCATGTTGTGTGGGGCTGATGACAGTAAATAACCTTTGCAGTGGTGATCTCGTACCCCTTTTGTCCTGCTCTGAGGCTGACTTTGGGAATCCCTCCCACAATTAGGATGTCCAGTCAAGTCAGTTGCAGGCTGCTGAGGAGGGTACACAGATTTGTAGGTGCTGAAATTGATGTTTCCAGCATAGCTGTGTGCAGCTTGGATATAATGCTATAGGGAATGACATGGCAACTGCAGAAAATGGCAGGAGGCTGGGAGCAGCCTTGGCAGGAAACCTCCATTGGATGCCATCAGGAGAGATTTGGAAATTATTTGATCCTCAGCACAAAGGTTTGATCTTAATGCTAAACAGGACTGGCTCAGAAGTGAGCATGGTAAATTCAAGTAACTATTTTCTGAGCCCTGATGGTTTGGTTTGTCCTTTGGATCTACAAACTCTGGAAACGGCTGACCTTCAGTTTTTCTTAAACATCTCTACTTCAAGCAATATGGGTGGATTTTAAAGGGAGAGGGTTTTGTGAGTTAAAAGCTATGTTTATTTATTTATTTATTATGGATTTAAGGATTGAGAGGATGCTCAGTGAGGGGCCTTGAAGGAGAAATAAGGAAAAGTATGAAAGGGGGACAGTGTCAGGCAAACTGAGTGTCAGAGAACTCAGCCAGTGTCAGTGTCAGAGAACTGAGCCTCTCCCAGATAACTTGGAGGCCTACGCCCAAGGAAATGGAGTTTGACCTCTAAGAAAAATAGGTTAGTAGGTTACTTGTACCAACCTTCCTGGGCATGAGGGAAATACCAGGAATCCTCTCCAGCTTTCCAGTGCCTGTTCTGAAGAAATGTACTTTGTATTGAAGACAAACAACCAGTGAAGTGTCACCATTGCAGTGCCCTGGGCTGTTTAAGGGAGTTGTTACAAAGCCAAGGGAACCTTCTCCTCTTTCTTACCGTTCAAAGAACCACTTGTCTTTTAGAGAATATCAAACACACTGCTTTTTTCCAGGCTCTGTAGCTCTTTTTGATCTTCCTTTCATTGCTCACCTGCCTTTTGTGCCGCGGATGGCCGGGATGTCCTCGCGCGAGGCCTGTGGGTGCACGGTGACATCCGAGCCCTGGTGACATCCTGGCCCTGCTCTCTGAGCTGTGACAGGCCAGCAGAGCAGAGCACAGGCCAGCAGGGCAGAGCACAGGCCAGCAGAGCAGAGCATGGGCCAGGAGCATGGCAGCTCCAAGCCAGGCTCTTCCCACGCCCTGGGTTCAAAGGCAGGATGAGGGCAGTGAGCCAGGACAGCCAGAGTGAGCCACCACGTCCAAAATACAGAGATACACGTGGGACTTCCTGCCCTGCAAGCTGGGGTCACCCACTGTGTCTCCTCCTAAAAAAATCATACAGACCTCTTGAAAATTCCCCTCTTAGTCCTTTCTCCTCATGTGTTTTGTTTATTTAGCAATGCTGGGTCATGGTGACAATGATATGGAATCTGTTATCTTGAGTATTTCTGTGCAGTCACAAAAGCAAATGGCTCCAGCACATCTTGGCAGATGTTGAACTTTGTCCTTTCAAATAAACCAGGCTGTCCCTGCTGAGGTGCTGCACTGAGGGCATTGGGAATTCATTTCTGATTCATCTCCTTCTAGGTCATGGTGCTGCTAGCAGGTAATTAAATTAATCTGCAGTCAAAAGTACACTCGGAGAAACCAAAGGGAAATTCCTTTTGCATTTCTTCTGTTGTCATTCTGTTCCCATTTGTGATCACCTTTCAAAGGCTGAAAGAAGATTTAAAAATGCAGGTTATTGCTTTACAGTGTTCCTTTGGAAACATACTGAGAAACTACTAACGTGTAATTCTTCTTTGCTGTTTCAGGAAGCTGAAGCACTGGCCAAGCAGCAAGCGTGAATTTCAACTGCCTTAAATGTCTGTAAAGGGAATTTCCACAGCTTTTTATAAAATAGTCCAACTGTCTCTGCTTCAAGAAATGTAGATGTGATTTCTAACATTTGATTGGTGCTTGCAGCATTCACTGTCCATAACACAAATTGAACACAGGATGGAAATGGGAAATTCAGGGTAGGAAGCCAGGAGTGGGTTCTGATGGAAGCTGAAGCAATCAGACATGAATGAGTTACATTTAGTTTAAACTGTCCTGGCAATTCATCCGTTTTGTGTAAACTTAAAGAAACTATTTTAGTACTAAAAATGTAGATGGGTTTTACCTAGAGATCCAGCTATTTAAACTATGGAAAACAGCATCTAAAACCTCGTCAGATACTAATTTAGTGCCTGAGTTGCCTCAAAAATGTTACTGAGTTACACAGTAAATTTGCAGTGTCTTTCCTGGTTTCAGATGAATTTGTAGGTGGTACTGTGTAGTTTAACCATTGTAGTCACTTTGGAAAGTTGTGTTTGTCTTCTGTAGAATGGATATTTAAGGTTTGTATTGTTACAGTTGTACAGGTGATAAAACCCCCAACAAACCCCATGTACTTCTCATTTAAGTGATCTGTGTGGGCTCTTTGGACAGAAAGGGCAATGGACACGGGTCCCTCCCAGCTGCCTAAGCACGAGCAATGACACATCTGGGCAAGATTCAATGTTGCAAACAAGCCAAAACAGCCAGAAATGGCCTTTCCTTACCTGTGTAAGGGTGAAAGCCTTTAATGTATTTCTCTACAAAAATACCAGTTCACACTGCTTAGAGCATTAAACATCTCACTGCATGTTCAAGTAGCCATTAGGTTCATATAGTATTTTTTCAAATGAGGAAATAAATGTTTGAATAGCAAAAGTTACTGTAATTAAGCAAGACTTTTTTTTTAAGGTTGAAAAACTTCATTTCCATTCTTATTGCCATATCATAAAACTATTATAGGAATTGCAAATCTCTCAGTGTCTTGTGTGGGTGAATTTACCACGTGCAATATTAACCTGTGTGTTCTCCCAGTGCTCATGAGGGAGCCTGTAATTCCTGGCCATATTTTAATTCCTGATTTGTCATTTTGGGAGCCTGGGAAGCAGTTGGAAGCTTGTGCTTACAAAAGCAGCACAGCATCACGAGGCAGAGGGATGGATGGATGGATGGATGCTGCCTTACCTTAAAGATTAACACACACACAAAACTGTGCTTTTTTATTAACACCTTTTGTCAGGAGTTACTGCAGTTCTGTGAAATTTAAGATCTTTTGGGGATGGAAGTTTGGTTATATTTTAAATCCAGCATCAGATTTTTGTTGTTCACTATGATTTCATCTTTTCGAACGAGGTTGTTTTTCTTTCTTAATATTGGCCAAATCTTTCTCTGTGTCTAAATTCCTGCTCGGGTTTATGGGAACTGTGGAATACCAAGTGAAGGGTGGTGAGGAAAGTGGGATTTGACACACAAGTCTCTGTACTACCCACAGCAGTTTGCTGTGCTTCCTGTGCACGTTTGGTGAATTACAGCCATTATTTTGGAGAAGCTGTAATTAAAAGTAGCTGCCAAATTCTGTCAGTTCAGTGACCCAAAACATTCTGAAACGAGGTCAATCCCTGTCTCAACGGTCAAGAAAATTGCCAAGTTTAAGAAAGCAAAGTCACTGCCCTCGTGTGTCCCCCCCTTGCCATATGGGAGCATTCAAACTGTATCAGCATTCCTAAGGCAGCTCTGGCGAGCCAGGCTGAATTATTCCTTTGTCCGGGGAACAAGGCACCAACACAAACTGAAAATACCCAAAATCTCTTTGTTGTGTGTGTAAAACTCGAGTTTTTTGATGCAGATCTCTTGCATGACTTTAGGAGTGCCAGGAATCTGTTACCTCTGTGCTGGTTTTTTCTGTTTCCATGGGTGCAAGAATTGAATTTGTTCTTTTCTTTCTTATTTTTTCCTATGTAGAAAGCAGGCATTGAGGATTGAACCTGTATGTTAACCATTCCTGTATCATTCCAATAAAGTTGGTTTAGAACACTTTCTCACTCCATGACTTGTTTGCACGTTTTGTTCACAGTTTGAAGTTTGAAGCTGAAAGAAGTGAAATTTTCAGATGAAAATATTGCTTTTTAAAAGTTCAGGATTTATACAAGGTGAACATCAGGGATCTGCTGCTGAGGGTGAAGTCTGCTGGCTTGGATCTTTCACCTGTTGCAGCTAATGGGATTTAATTACCAAATGGGATTTAATTTAGGATACACCCACCCAAAACAGTGTGTCAAAGTTTGGGTTATTTCCTCATTCTCCTGCTTTCCCACTCCTTCCCCAGGGCAGGGACAGGTTGGAATTGGCTTGGACACAGCAGCTGCTCCCACAGGAGCTCACCCAGCCCTCCCCTGCTCCTTTCCAAACTGTAATTAATTAGCTTTATGCTCCTCCCAGCAGGGAGCTGTGCTGTTTTCTATTTGTGTTGCCACAGGGCAGTGCAGGATAAATTTTAAACTAAAACTTCACTTACACCTTCCCTGTTTGCCAGGTAGATCAGCAGGTACCTCCTTCCTGCTTCACGTGCTGAAATTCTGCACCCCCTGCAAGATCTGCAGAGCTACAGAAATGACATTCTCTGCCTCTGACCTGCCCTGGGATTTGCCCAAACTCCAGACTTCAGTTCACATCCTCTGGAGGAAACAAAAACTTGATTTTTTTCAGAGTGGTTGGTAATTTGTACAGGAGCAGCTGAAGCACAGCCAAGCACCATCAGGGACAGGGGATTATTGCTGGTCCCTCTCATTTGTCCTTCTGTGCTGTCTTAGAACTGGTCCATGGGATGGGAAAAGGGCCAGCAATGCCATTTCAAAGTTGTAATGAATCCCATTTACTCCCCCATGTATCCACTCTACTTGTGCCACTCAGAAAAATTGCTGCTTTCCTTCTTTTTTTTTAATTAAAAATCCTAAAAACCCAGTTGTTATTCATTAAAGTTCAATGAAAATAGTTTCCCAAAATCTTTAAACACCAAGCTACACATGTGCGTGCAATGTGTGACAACTTTCC
>NW_005054349.1:4762066-4762836 GCF_000277835.1 Geospiza fortis | reverse complement strand
CACATTGCTCAGATCCTGATCCAATGGCACAAATAAATCATTCCCAAGTCGTTACCATGTACTGAGTTTCCTGCAGAAATATTCTGTGATTTACCCATATTCTGGGATCTTGGTAGAATGTTTTAGATTGAAGGGTTCGTTATGACAGTTTTGAAGTTTATTATTAAAAATTTTGGACTGTATTGGTAAACTTGCAGAAATGAAAAAGAATTTTAAATGTTGAGGTGACAAAGTAGAAATTGCTGGATTACTACAGGTAAGCCCAATAGTGAGTACTCAGTATGCAAAATGCATGTATTTAGTGGAAAACACGCATATTTAGTACAAAATATAAGTGTTGTATTGATGAAGTATCAGACTTGGCCCTCTATATCTTATAACATGAATATACAGTAATTCACGATGTATATTATTATATATATATTTATAAATATTTATACACATACACAATATAGTAATATATAATTCTTATATGCTGTAATTCTTTGTAGTAATTCCTTCTCTTAAAGGTTGGTTTATTGTAGATATCATCAGGAACTTGGTCATTTCTTCATTTTAATTTGCTCACTATTTCAAAATCCTTAATAAAAGGAAACCAGCACATCATTAATCCAATGTCAGCAGCACTATAATTCCCACGTGGCCTCAGTTCTTTCCGGAACCCTTTCCCAGCAGGCAGAGCGGGTTATTTTGGTTTACACGGAGCGAAGTGGATCACACACACATTTTCCGGCCAGGAGCTGCCCAAGTCCCGCCCGCCCGCTCCGAGG
>NW_005054349.1:4728327-4762013 GCF_000277835.1 Geospiza fortis | reverse complement strand
GGCCACTCAGCGACCGAGGCAGGCCCGTTCCGCCTTCCTATTGGCTGTGCAGCTGTCAGTCAGCACTAAACCCCGCCTCTCTTCTACTTAAGCCGCGCCGGGGGCGGTGGGGTTGTGTGTGAGGGGCTCCTCTGACGGTGGGAGCCGTGTTGGAGTGAAATTCCTTTGGAATGAGAAATAAAGGGCCCGCAGCCGCTGTGCTTAGGAGAAAAACCACAACATACAACACGATTTCTGACATAAAACCTTTCTTTCCAGTCAATATCTGTGTCATGTTTATGTGCATGCAAAGTGCCCAGCCTGTGCTGAAAGAAGGGAGTTCGTTTACATGCAGCCGTAGTTCATATGATATCATTCAGCGTGGTAGCATTTGTTTTCTCCATATATGAATGTTATTATAAAAGCAATTTTTTATTATTTTTCAAAAGATACTCGGCTCTAAATCTGACATTGTTGCCTTGCTGTTTGTCCTAACTGCAATCTGTGCTCAGCTTCTGAGCTAACTTTGGTTCCATCTCATTCTGACTTTATTTTTGTAAACAAAAGGGAATTTCTTTTTGGTGGGATCGAATTGAGAGAATACATTGATTTCCTTGGATATTGATGCATTTACCACGTGAATCCCAGACTGATTTGGGTTGGAAGGGATGGTAAAGCTCATCTCATTCCACCCCACCATGGGCAGGGACACATTCCATAGGTCAGGTTGCTGGGTATGAAATGGAAGTTGATTTGCTTTTAATCACTCCACGCAAATTACCTGACTTGATTTCTTCCTCTCTCTCTCTCTGCTACTTTTGTGTCTTGTTGAAACAGCTGCACAAAAATTCCAGCTGCAGCTGGCACTAATTGCAAGCTTAAAACTTCTTGGAATTTGATCCAGCCTGGTTCCTGCCCCCAAAGGCTGCGGGCAGTGGCTCTGCTGGAGTCCCAGCCACACCTTCTGTGCAGAAATTGCTCATGTAACATGATTAAAAATCAGATAATTTTGAACAGCTTTTAAATATTAAATGAGTTTTATATCGATTTGGTGGGAGTAAAAATAGCTTTCATTTTGCCTCCATAAAAACCTGAAGTTTTTAATGAGATACAGGAGAAAAGGAGGGAAGAGAGATAACTTTACAGACTTCATTGAACCTGTATGGCCAGAATTACTCCAAACCTAATTTCTAAGGCACAACATGATTTCCCACTGACAGGGGGCAGGGTTAGATTGGATATTAGGAAGAAATTCTTCCCTGTGAGGGTGGGAGGCCCTGGCACAGGCTGCCCAGGGAAGCTGTGGCTGCCCCATCCCTGGAAGTGTCCAAGGCCAGGTTGGACAGGGCTTGGAGCAACCTGCCCATGTCATGGATGATGATTTGTGTCTTGCCCCTGTCATGAAACAGTGTGTTTTTAGAATCTTTTGTCTTGTACTTAGATGAGATTCAGCTTCTGCTTCATTGGGGGTTTTTAAATTCTGAGAAAAAGGAAATTTAGAAAAGTCACCAACAGAAAACTCTTCAGCCTGTCTGTGGGCTGGGTCCTGTGCTGAGGGGAGGGCTCTGCGCCTGAGCTTGGCTTCAGCTTGAAGGGGACACCTAAAACCACCATGGGAGCACCTGGGACGTGCCAGAGGTAATTTTTTAACCCCTAAAGAGTGGGTTTGGTCAAGGAGCAACACAATTGTGCAGAACTGTCCCTTGGCTGCTGCCTTCAGGTTGGCACATTGTCCTGTTTGCCAGTAACAGACACAGGGTATTTCATCAAAATCCGGGTGAAAGGAAGTTACCAACTTCCTCCCCATCAGTGGCACATCACCAGACTCTAAATTTAGCTGCTGTTTCCAAAGGGGAAGTGGTGCAAGTCCACAAGTCAGCTGAGCAGCACCGAGCTCCTGCCAGTGGAAGTGTTGGTGGAATTCGGTTCCGATTTCAGCCCTGACTCTGCTCCTTCCCCACGCCCCATTCTGGCCCTCAGCAGCTCCTCAGCATCACAGCGTGGTCAGAAACATCTCAATTCATTTTCAAACATCCTCTTTTAGACGTAGCCCTCTCTTTGTGTTCAAAAACCACGCCCTCTCCCAGCGGGATCACTTCTGTTTTATGAGTTCAAAATGCTGGGGAGTTGCATCATGAGCACATCAGGCTTCTTCTGCACAGGCAGCAGTGAGGAAAGGCTGGGGAACCATCTGCCCCCTCCCAGCAGCTCTGGCAGGACAGCTCTGGGCTCGGGGAAATCCGCCTCGGACCTGGCTGGGCTTGGTGAGTTGGGCTTTTTGTGCCTTTTTCTTTTCCTTATGCTTTGTTCCACAGCAGAGGAACCACTTATTTCATTTGGAGGAGAGTGGTTTTTCTAAGATTACCAAGTTTTAGCTCTTCATGAGCACTTTGAAAGCAATAAATCAAAATTTATCAGCAGGTGAGGAGCCGGGGTACCCTGAGGTCCTACAGACCGGGGTAGGGACCTGGTTACCCATGTCCTGCAAGGCACAGTGCATTCCAAATTCCATGGATCTTTAGCAAGATTTAGACTGCCAATTCTTCTTTCTTTGGAAATTGGTTTATCAAGTTCCCATAAGTGCTTAAGAAGGTGCTGCCCTGTTTTATGCATATGTAAATGACTCTGTAGATAACCAGGTCTGCTGCCTTTCTTGCGTCCTTTGGCCTGAAATTCCAGTGTTCCTTTCAGCTTCTGTGTCATAAAAATAAAGAACCCTACAAAAATAAAAAAACAAACAGTTGTGCTGTGCCAGTGTGTAAATTTTAGGGGAAAGTTGAAAATTTCCATGTCTCAAATAACTGAAGTTTTAGCATATCTCCTAGAAGGAGTACTGGGATTGAAAAGTGACCTAGCGTAGAGAGGAATTTCAAATATACCAGGACATAGGGGCATGGTGAAAAGTGTTGAGCCACAAGCATCCTTTGGGTCTGTGGATACTTCAATTATGCAGGGATTTAAAGGATATTTGAAGAACTGAATGATTTCTTATGTTCATGTTTCCCATTCTTCTAGAAGAGCAGTGGTTCAGGTCAGATTCTTAATGTGAAGATTCCCATTGATTTTAACAGTAGGCAAATTGGAAAGGGATGATAAGGAATCATTAAGTGTAGTAAATTATTTTGAGACACTTATCTTTTCACTATTATCACTATTGAGGAAGGCAGATCAACTACTTATATCTTTTAAGTTCAGCATTAAGAGGGACTCTAAACACATTTGATCTGCATTTTGAATACAGTTTTATTCTATTTGCAGAACTCTCTTTTGAAGCTCCTTGGCACCTCACAGAAGTGCTCAAGTCAGAAATGCCTCTAAATATGAACATAGTCTTTATTTCCTTTCTATGTCACCTCTTTAGCTCTTGGAAATGGTTGTCTTGTAATGGAAAACATTGATTAATTACTGATGGTATTGATACAGACAAGTAAAATGATTCTGCTGATTTTTACAGCTTACAAAGTACAATCTGTCTGAAGTAGCCACGATGAGGAAGAGACCTGGGAGCAGAAGGGATGTTACAGATGAAGCAGCTGATTAAAGCCCTTCCTGTACCTTCAGAATGATTTTTGTGGACATGGTAAAGAGGAAAAGCATGCAGTTTGATGTTTGCTAAAAATAAATGCTTGAGAGGGAAAGAAAAACCACTGTCTTTGTGAGAAGTGCACTGTTCATTAGTAAAAATAACAATAATAATAATATAATTATTCTATAATAGTTGTTGAATAATAGTTGTTGCTGTTGTACTGTGCCTGTCTTTCCATCCCAGGGCTCCATGGAACTCTGGTGATCCCTGCTGCTCACACTTGTCACCATGCTGGCAGAAGGCATCCTAACGAGGCTCATCTACAGAGAAAGCTGTCATCAAGATAAGCCTTGCAAATCTCCTGCATCCCAAAAGGCTAAAGAGGGAATCTGGAGACAGAAACTTGTAGACATCCCAAAAATTAAAGGCTTTGCTGATGGATGTGAGAAGCGGGAGGAGCTCTCTGCCAGAAGCAGCAAAGTGGAAGCCGGGAGCAGCCCCCGATGGGGATCCATAGAGAAGGAGCCTGCAAAGGATCAGGAAGTGCTGGTTAAAGGCACTGCAACCCCAGCTGTACATATCCCCAAGAGAGGAGGGAGCCTAGAGGAGGTGGATTTGTACAGATCCTGGCCATACAACAGCATTTACCAGAACTACCCTGACCTGCAGATCGGGGGGGACCGTGTGGGGGGCCCCACGTGTGACTCGGGCTGTGTCCTGGACCATGTGTGTGACGAGCTCCCTGATGGGCCTGTCCTGCTCTCCATAGACATTCCCCTGGGTCAGTCCCCTCTGTGTGAGCATCCCAAAAAGCCCACTGGGATGTCTCTGCCTGGAGATGAAGCTGGAGAAAGGAGCCTCCTGCTCAGTGAGGAGCCCCTGTCCAACTCCACGCTCAATAAGTACATGGAAGCCAAAGTGGCAGAGCTCTACAAACAGTTTTTTGAAGAAAGCTTGGCCAGGTGTGGTTCCATAACAAACCTCCTGACCTGCAGCTGGATAAGGAACAGCCTGGACCAGATAAGTGTTCAGATCTCCCAGGAGCAGAACATAGAAACCTCCAAAGCCAGAGGAGCCCTCTTGCACTCGTTGGCTTTGTTCAGCTCCCGCAACGCCCCCAACAGGAACAGCTCCGAGTTCAGCACCCCAAACCTCCAAATCTCCAACACAGGGGCTGCAAAACGGAGCTGCAGGATGGAATTCACATCCTGACTGAGCTGCTCAGCTCAGGAGAGGGATGGGATTCAGATATGAATGATTCACTCCAAGGATTAGGTTGGGAAATGGAAACATTTGCACACTACACTTCTTCTAATTAATATTTTAAGTCTTAAACCCCTTTGGTAGGAGGACGAGTAAAGGTCATTGTTTTCTGGTTTTAATGGAGAATTTGAAATTAATTTCTCTCCAAAATACTGGTTAATCATGTTTTTATAATATATATATAGAATTATAGAACTGCTGAAGTTGAAAATGACCACTAAGAACATCAAGTCCAACCATCAACCCAGCACCACTAAATCATGTCCTCAAGTGCCACATCCACAGATAAAAGCATTAATTTTCTGCAAAATCAGCAAGCAAAGATGACTGCAGCATTCCTGAAAAATAGTGCAAGATTCCTGCATCTTCATTTGGAAATTTAAATGCAGATTTTCATATGGAAATACTTCTGTTTAGCACTGAAACACATTTTCTCCCTTTGCTCTGGCTTCTCAGCAAATATTTCAGCTGGAAATTATTCATTATGTCACCACTGTAAAATGATAGATGAATTGGACTATTACCTGCTCTGCAGAAGTTTTTTGTTGGTGTTTTTGCTTGTGGTTGGGGTTTTTTTGTTTGCTTGTTTTAATCTTTATTTCTTGGGCATTTCTTAAAATCATCTGTGAACTCAAAGAAAATATCAGCAGGACTGAGAAAAAACTGCTCCTGAGGGAAAATTATCTGAGTGGGCAGTGAAAGAACTCTTTCTTTATTAAAATGACAGAGAAAGACAATTCCTGATAAGGAAACAAATTAATAAAATCAGACTCACACATCCAAGACGTGACTGGTCATTGCCTGATCCAAAATTCCCACTGACCTTGGTGCAAGGAGTATGAGCAGTACTGAATCTCATCCTTGCTTTCTAGGAGCATGAGAGGAAAAGGATGATTTGCTTCCCTATGCATTGCCCTAATTCCATGTGTGTCTCATTAATCTCCTTCTCAGCCTTCAAAATCAGGCCAGGAGTCCTTTGGAAGAGGCCAAATGACTTCATTAAATTTCAGAGGAGTGCAGGGTGGGCAGAGCTCTCCAGATTTCCTTGGTGGAGGTGCAGAGAACAATTTAACTGAGGCTGAGATGGGAAATATTCCAGAGGGCAGCAGCAGCAGCCAAAGGCTTTGCAATTACCCGCAGCAAGAAGTGCTCAGTGCCGTTTGTGCTGCCGTGCCCCAGCCCTTGCTTCCCCCTGGGATCTATTTATAGTTCAAGCCAAAGTCTGGAAAGGAGTTAATTGCACGAGGTTCTTCCTCAGGAAATGAGGAAGTCGGAGGTTAAACCTGAGCTCCAGGCTGGGGTGGTTTTCTGTCCTTCCCAGCGCTGAGGAATGCGTTGGAGGAGCCCTCTCTGCTCTGCTGCTCTCCCCAACCCAGGGATTAAAACCGATGGATCAGCAGCAGCTGCACTGGGACAATCCCTGATGGATCTGCTGCTCCATCCCTGGGACAGAAATGGAGTGACACAGGAGAAAACACATAAATAATGAGAGTTCAGCAAAACCTGAGGTTACTGGGAAGTTGTGTTCATCCCATCCCTTCTTAGGACTGGTTTCAGAGCTTGTTTTTAAATTAATTTTATTAAATATGTGGATAATTTTAGCTGGAATGAAAATAAAACCACATAACAGCAGTGTTTTGAGGAAAATAGGTAATTTAGACCACCCCAATGACCTGTGTTTTTACAGCACAAATTGAGGTGCAGGTAAATGCGCATGGTTAATGTAAAGCACATTGTATTTTGTTATTGATTTTATGTAGTTTTGTCCATGGAAAAATATTGTCCATGTGCTTTCCCCCCCAGCATTTGTTAAACTGGTTTAATCCACAGTATAAGTAACTTCTCACAATTAATTTCTCTGTGTAGGAAGAAAGATGTTGCTGCAGAATACATTTTAGGGGCAAAATCTGTTAATTTCTAAAAAGATGAGACAACTATTACTAACTTAAATACTATTTTAATTCAATTTTATTTTAATTGACATGTTGCAATCCATGACCTGCTTTGGATTTACTTGTATTTGGAAGACGCTAAGTCCCATTATGACTTTGAGTAAAACTCCATCAACTGCACTGGAGCTGTGCCCGTTTTCACTGGGAGGAAAAATGCCTCAGTGAACTCCAATTCCTTGGGGAAAATCCCTGAAAAGGTGCTTTTCCAGCCTGCTGAAGGGCAGCAGCTGGATTCCATTACAAAGGAAAGCAGTGCCATATTTTACAGGGCAGACATCCATGGCCAGATTCTGCCTGGAGCTGATTTTTATCCTCATGCCAGAAAATCTGATGTTGGAGGAGAAATACTGGCAGGGAATTTTTACCTTCCTATCCAGCTCTCATTCTGTGTTCCCACAGAGGAATGTTCACCAGGTCCTGGGACCCAGACCCTATAGAAAGCTGAACTCTTTCGTTAAATTTCCCCAATTAATCCTGCAGTCAGGATGTTCCCAGCCTGCCTCAGCTGTGGGAATTAAGCCCCTCTAGAAGGTGACTTCATCAGCCTGGAGGATAATTTGGATTTTTACACATTACCAATTTTTCTGAGATTTATTAAATAGTCAAATGGTGATATCTAGTGGTGGTTTCCTTTAGTACTTTCCAGGTCAGGATTTCCAGAGCTTTACAACCATTTTGCAATGAAATCTCAAAGTCTGTCTCTCTTGAGGGAGGATTATTTCTCATAAAAAGAATGCCCAGGTATGCAGAACAACAACTTCCATCAATTAATGTTCTATTCCAGGAAGAATCAAGAAGGACTTAAAACCTGCAAGGCCAAACCCTTCACTTTGGGACTAAAAATGCTGACTGACAGTCAGAAAAATGTCAAGCACCAAATATTTGTATTTTTCATTCATTTCTCTTTTAATCAGGAAAAAGCTGTTAAACAAGTGAAGCTAAATCTGAGCGGCTTATTTTTTCACCTGAAATGTAAAATATTAAACTACTTTTAGTGGGCTGAAATCTGCTTTTTAGCAGAATGTTCTTTCTTGCTCTCCACTAGTTTATACATGGTGTGGCAAAATTGATTTTTTCTCTCTGTTTTGTCCCTGTTTTAAATACAGATTTCAAAAATCCAGATATTTGATTATAATTACCCTAATTTTCTTTACCAGAATATCCTCACCACCTAATCCCTGCCTGCTTTTCCTTTGAGTTCATTTATTTGTGATAATCCCATAAATCTGTTGGGAATATAAATCACTTGTGAGGGTCAGTGGTGGTTTGGTAAATGAGTGCCCAGGTGCTAATGAACATTCCACTTCCACATCCACCATCCTGGGGGAAATAAAAGGGTTTAGTGTGGAGCTGTGAATCTCAGGAGACTGAAGACCTTCCCTTTTCCATCCTGTTCCATGTAGAGGTTGTGGATATTCCCTTTTGCTTGTGAGCTGTGCTCTTGGGAAGGCAAAAAATCTAGAGGAATATTTGATGTACTGGAGCAAAGTGGGAGGAGATTTGTGTGTGGAGCTGAGTTATTGAAACTTGTTGGGAATTCTGTGTGATCTGTGTCCATCAAGGCTTTGTTTTCCTCAGGATGTTTGTTTGGGGCTCTCTTTGGAGCAGAAAATCTGTTGCTATTTTTACAGCCTTTTAAACTACAATGCCTTGGGAACAATGTGGCATCTCACCACTTTTCCTGGGCCTTTCTTTGATGGTGCTTCTGAAAGAAAGGTGAGCAAGGAGCTGAGGAGCTTCCCCTGGAGAAGGGAAACTGCAGGACCCTGAGGAGCTGGGGCTAAAACCAGTTCCAGAGGAAGAGCTGGGACTTCCAGAGGTTTTCTGTGTCCCACCACTGCTGCTCCTCCTTGAGGGTAAGTGGGAACAGCATCTTTCCTAAATGTGGCTCCGGTTGGGTAAAGCTGAAATATGGGCTCTGAGCTCTGTGGAACTGGATGATTTTTGAGCTCCCTTCCAATCCAAACCAGTCTGCCCTCCCGTGATTTTTTTATCTTTCCTCCCTTTCTTCTCATGCTGGTGCAGGAAGGGTTTTCCTGCTTCTCACTCCTGTGTTGGGGCACAGAGGCTTTGCTTTCCTGGGCTCTGGTTTGCTATTTAGGGATCCTTGATCCTCCTCAAAAAAGTTTCTAATTTTGTGCAATAATACAATTTCCTAATCTGCTGTGGTGCTGTTTCTTGTTCTCATTCCCCATCTGCAGTGATTGCACACTTCTGCTTTCCATTGCCAAATTTCTAAGACCCACGGACCATTTATTCCCTTTTGTTGTAGCTCAACTGTACAAGGTTGATATTTCAATAATTAATAACTAATCTGAGAGGTACAAAAAGTTAATGAAGATGAGTGAGAGAAGGCCCAGACCTGCTGTCACTTTTTTTTTTTAATATATATTAAGCTGTGTTGGTTGTTTCAAATGAGTGAGATTTATGAATGTAACAGAATAGGGAACAGAACTGCAAACGAATTTCTTAAAAACCTTGCCTTGAAGTTTTATACTAGCAAATTTTGTTCCTCTTTCTTGGTAGTTGAGTTATAAAAACCCCTTTCCTAGAATAGAAAGCAAAAACGTTCATGTTGCCCACGTTAAATTTATACAAATCAGAGTGTGACATGCTGTGTGTGGATATTGGTGCTGGTGTTTGCACAGCTCTGCTCCAGCTCAGCCATCAAACAGCAAGGACAGGTCACTGATCACAGGCAAATGGCTTGGGGACAGTTTTATTGAATATTTTTATATAACAAAAACATCATTGGAAAGAACCACCTGCTTATGTTTATTCCACTAAGAGAAACAAAAGGCTGCATCCAGCAGGTAAAAATTTCAGGGAACGTTTGGATTTCTCCTGACAATGTGTGGGACCAGGCTGTGGTGTCCTGGGGGCAGCCAATAAATGGGAACTGATCTCCACCCTGAGGTGAAATCCATGAATTTAATATCCCAGATCTCATTAGTAAGGAGGCAGAATGTGCTTACAGCTCTGCTGAGGCATATTCTTTTAACTTGTTCCTTATCAATATTCCAGCTGCTCGATGTAACTCTGTTTGAATCCTCCTTAAACCCAGATTTTTGACTGGAATCACTGATGTTCTGTTGAACCTGAGCCTGCCTGGGCTCTGGGTGCCCACAAGGCTCCCCCCTGTCTGCAGCCCCAGGTTATTTCTCAGTGTCCCCGTGGCTTGTGATGTGATGACAGACCCCACGTGGTGGCTCGGGGTTTTCCAGGGTTTCCTCTTCTTGCTGCCCCCAATAGCTGTGGGTGGGATCCTTCCCAGAAGGGGAAGTGGGAGGAGTGGTTTGGGGGTTTATAGGGTAAGCGGAAAAAAAAAGTTTACTTCTAAAAAGGGCTAAAAAAACCAAACAAAAAAAGAGGTGGTAACACTAAAACATCTCCTGGGTGCTCCCCAATATCTGTCCCAGAGGAGCAGGAGTCTGAATTTTGGTCACTGATATCACATCCCACAATAACTCTGTTCTTCTCCCAGTCTTCCTCATTCCACCAGGAGCAAGGTGCCCATCAGCACAATTGTGGGGATTAAAATCCAACCTGGAGACTAAGAATGTAGGGAAGAGCCTTGCATTAGGGAAAAAATGAAAGCCTGTCCATAAACATCAGATCAAATGCTGTTCACATGAAAAAGTGGATCAATAATATCAATAGCCATTACCAGAGGAACAGCATGAATTCTGTTATCACAGAACTTTGGAAAAACGTTTTGTCTTTGGCTTTTGGCTTGTTTGTAGGTAATATATAATGAACTTGGTGGTCTTATAGGTCTTTTCCAGCCTTAATTATTTTATGAGGCAGCTTTCTTTGAAAAATGGAGCACATTTTAAAATTATCCTCCCTGTTGACCTTCCTCAAATTCTGTCCCAGCTCTGCTGGTTTTTTTTTTTATTCCATCATTAAATAAATATAGATTCTACACACAAAACCAGTTTCCAGGATGCTGTTGAACTGCAAGGCTATTTCCCCCTCCAAGATGCAAACATTTTGATTTTGGCTTAAGGAAAGTGTAGGTGAGCAGTAATCTTTTGCTTTTTTTTTTTTTTTTTTTGCAAGAATAGCAAAAGACAAAATGGATCATTTGGGGATGGAGGGGAATGGGAGCTTGGCAGAACTCCTTTCCCATGCTGCCAAATGGAACAAGTCCTCAAACCCTTAACTTTAACACCCAATATTTCAACAGAAAGAGGAAAATATGATGGCTTGGGACGTGAGCCCAGGCTCAGAGCTGCTTCCATTGCTCTTCCTCTGGCTAAATAATTCCTTAATTACTTCTTAATTGCTGTCAAGAGCACTGTTCCCCCTTCTTCAGAGTAATGAGTGATTTCTTGTTAGGTATTAGAAGAAATCCCTCCCTGTGAGGGTGGTGTGGCCCTGGCACAGGTTTTCCAGAGAAGCTGCCTTGGAAGTGTCCAAGGGATGGAGCTCAGAGTAACCTGGGATAGTGGGAGGTGTCCCAAGGATGGGGGATTGGAATGAGATGAGCTTTAGGGTCCCTGCCAACCCAAACCATTGTCTGATTCTATGAAATCCAAGTGAACCCTGGTAAAGCAGAAAGAAGTTGCTCCTTGAGGGTGTCACTGCATCCCTCCTGCCTTCCAGAATGTATCCTCCTCTTGCTTCACAAAGGGATGAGGAGCAGGGAGTGGTGCTGAGGCCCACGATGTGTGTTCTGGGCCCCACAGCTCAGAAGTGGGTCACCAGCCTGTCACTGGCACTCCCTTTTGGTGTCACTTAGGCGGCTGAAGGGAGCAAATAGGCCATCGATCCGTCTGGCAGCAGCCCCAGATTTTAATTACCAGTGTTCTTTGGGCTAAATTTGTGCCTCTTGAAACATCATCAGCCTAAATGAAGCTTCACAATGGAGGAATTTGACCCAATACGTTTTTTCTCCACTGTTTTGTTAAACACTGTTGCAACTACCCTTATTTTTCCATTTTTCCAATGATTCTGAGCAACTCAGTTTTTGATGCTGTTTTCAAGAGAGTTGAAAATAACTTTTCCTGTTAATCTCTTTTATAGGGAAGCTTTAAGCAATTGTAGAGCCGTATTTGTCCCACACTGGTGCCCTCTGTTCCTGCAGCTCTGTATTTAGCCCAACAAACTGAGTGGCTTGCTTCTTTCACCAAATGAAAACTGAATTCTGGTAATGTTTGTGTTGTGTTCTTTGTGTGGACATTGCAGAAATCCAGGGAAGCCCCGTGTGTGATGTTTTGGGATGGGGTTTTTTTATGGGACCTGTTCTGTCAAGTCCATCTGTTCTAACAGCAGTGAAGGTTATTTTTTTTCCCTCCAAGAAAGGTTTCTGAGGGCCTGGGAGCCAAAACACATCAAAAGCTGGGACTAAAACGTGAGTTGTGCCATTGGTCTGAGGGCACAAGAGGCATTTCCTCAATGAAGCATCCACAGGAGGAGACCCTATTTGGGTAAATGGCACCAAGAAGCACCACTCTCCAGTGGGATCTCCCAGCTGGAAGCTGATGGAGCAGGGAGGGAAACCAGCCTGAGGTGGAACATTTGCTCCTCCCTTTGCATCCTCCCCCACGAGCTCTGGTGCCTCCAGCAGTGCTTCCAACCACTCACCCACCACAGCAGGAGCAGCTGCAGTTTCCAGGGCCATGGAGAGCCAGGGATGCAGAGCTGCAGCTGTCCTGGCTGGCTCCTGGCTCTCCTGCATGCTCCAAGCCCCCCGGGTGGGAGCCCTGGAGGACGCGGGGCTGGAGAACATCAGCTGGGCTGCCGAGGACGCGCCGGGCAACGACTCCTCGGAGCACGCCTTCTTCTCTCTGGATTATCAGCACGTCCAGGTGCCCTTTGAAATCACCCTCTGGATCATGCTGGCGTCCTTGGCCAAAATAGGTGAGGCCTTCTGAGAGGATGAGGAGGGACGGGGAGTCTCTGTGGAGGTGGTGTGGCCTTTGCCCCATCTCCGCTCTGGTTTGGAGCCTGAGGTAACATCCCAAATCCTCGGGATTCACACGCTGTGTGCCAGAGACACTGCACAGGTGGAAAATAAGTTGCGTTTTAGGGAAATGTGGTTTTCCATCTGGAAATGGTGAATTTCCATCTAGAAATTCACACCTGGGAGTGCTGTTGCTGTTAGGGGGAAAAATACCGGGTTTCCAGGAGGAGGAATTTGATTGAACTGCAGGACTCACCAAGGTGTGTGTTCAGCTTGATTTCCTTGCCAGCCACGCTCTGTGTAGGTGGTCCACTGATATCTTCATCTTAAAATGAAGATCCCTTATTCTTCTAAAAGTGCCCTGTGTCTGGCCAAGGAATAATTCCATCCATGTCCAGGCTGTTACATAGACTAAAGTAAAATCTCTGTGCATTGATTGTCTGTGCAAGGTCATCTAAGAAAGATTTAAGTTATGCAAAGTATCTGATCTTTTTATATTTTCCTCTGAAAAACTGGGCACGGGAAGGTGAAAATTATATTAAAATATTTTTCTCCAGAAATTGTCTTAAATTCTGTTAAATTACTGCTAGAAGCATTTTTTTCCCTTGTATTTCTTTTCCTCAGAATGGAGAAGTTTCTAAGATTGGGTTTGATTAGAATTTTTCAGATGGAGTCTTTTTGTCTGACTAATTTCATGCTACATAATGAGACCCTAATTCTAGTCACATCCATGAAGGCATAATAGCTAGAATGATCAGAGATTTTTAAAAATTGTTATTTTTGTTCTAATTAGGTCTTTTCAATGACTTTTTCTTTTAATAACTCACCTTGTACTTGTGGTGGTTTTTCTAATGTTGGGCATTGCACAAGACAGGCTTGATTGGACATTTTTTAGCTTTAAATGCTAATGATTAGATGCTATTAAAAGTGGACCTGTTTGTAATTAATGAGAAGTTTTTTTGTGTTTTTTTAATGTATGGAATCTGTATTGCGTTTAAAATTAGAAATTGCTATTTCTGTTAGTGCTGAAGATGTGCTGCTGACTAGATTACATAATTAATAATTCCAAATACTGTTTTATTTATGCAGATTATTACTTCTTGTTTATTACCTCAATAGATATATCTCTAACCTTATGCTATGATGAAATGAGGTCTGAACAGGCAGTAATTTGAGAAAGTTTGGTATTTTCAGTAACTTTCAGATTTTCTAACCAATTTCTGAGCAAACTTCACCCTCACTGTATGAATTTATTTGTGCTACTCTGAGGTGTAACCTGCTGACAGTGGGAGTGTGGGGACCTTGGGAGGGTTTGGGTTGGTGAGGTAACACCAGTTTTATCCTTCTCTGCCCTGCAGGATTCCATCTCTACAACAAGCTGCCCTCCGTCGTTCCCGAGAGCTGTTTGTTGATATTTGTGGGGCTCATCATGGGGGGAATCATCTATGGATTAAACGATAGGTCACCACCAGTGATGGACAGCGACATCTTTTTCCTCTACCTCCTGCCCCCCATCGTGCTAGACGCCGGCTACTTCATGCCCAGCCGCCCCTTTTTCGAGAACATCGGCACCATCCTGCTCTACGCGGTGGTGGGGACCATCTGGAACGTGTTTGGGATTGGGTTTTCCCTGTATGGGATCTGCCAGGTGAAATCCTTCCAGCTGCAGGACGTGTCCCTGCTGCACAACCTCCTGTTTGGCAGCCTCATCGCCGCCGTGGACCCCGTGGCCGTGCTGGCTGTCTTCGAGGAGATCCATGTCAACGAGAAGCTGCACATCCTGGTTTTTGGGGAATCGCTCCTCAATGATGCCGTGACCGTGGTAAGGACCAGCCTGAGCTGGGGTGTTTAACCTGCAGAGGATGGTGTTGAGTGAGGGGATGGAAGATCTGCAGAAAAGGAGGCTCAGGGAAGACTATTTCCCTCTACAACTCCTTGAGATGAGGTCATAGCCAGGTGGGGGTTGATCTTTTCTCCCAGGGAACAAGTGGCAGGGTGAAAGGAAATGGTCTCAAGTGTCACCAGGAGAGGCTTAGATTGGCTATTGGGGAAAATTTCTTCATGGAGAAGGCAGTCAAACATTGGCACAGGCTGCTCAGGGAAGTGGTGGAGTCACCACACCTGCAAGGGTTAAAAAATCATGCGGATATGGCACTTGGGGACATGGTTTAGTGGTGAACATGGCAATGCTGGGTTATTGGTTGGACTTGGTGATTTCGGAGGGCTTTTTCAACCTCAGTGATTCTGTGATTTGTTGAGGGAAAAGTTGTCAACAACCCCTTCTAGCAGAGGACTCCTGGTGCAATTCTCTGGCACTGAGGTCCTGGGCAGCATTCAGGTGAACTTAGAAGTTTTCAGGTTTCTCTTTGACTCCGTGTCTGGGGACAGAAATGTCTGTGAGGGGCGCAGCAATCCCCTGGTGGGAGCCAGACCTCCTGGGCAGGAGGTGACACTGCACTGGCAGAAATCCCAGCAGTGTATTTGGTGTATTTTGTGTCATGACCACGTCTGGTGAACATCCAGTTAACAGCTGTTTCCCTCTTTCCTGCCCCCCAGGTGCTCTACAAGCTCTTCCGCTCTTTCTGTGAGATGCCGACCATCAAAAGCGTGGATGTTTTTGCTGGAATTGGAAAATTCTTCGTGGTTGGGCTGGGAGGAGTTTTAGTGGGGCTGAGTTTTGGGTTCACTGCTGCCTTCACCACACGTTTCACCAAGGACATCCGTGTCATCGAGCCCCTCTTTGTGTTCCTGTACAGCTACCTGTCCTACCTCACTGCAGAGATGTTCCACCTCTCCGGGATCGTGGCGTAAGTGAGGCCCTGCAGCTCCTCTCTCCAGGGAAACTTCCTGCCTATATTCACTGAAAAATACCCAAAAACATTTTAAAATTTAGAAATCTGTGTATGACGAGGAGCAGGGCCCTCTCCCAGTGTTACTGTTTCCCAGATTGCACAATGATGGCTGATGGTGGATTTATGTAGGTAATTGAGGAATGTTTGTTTGAGCTCCATGGTTTTTGTTTGGAAAGGCTGGATGTTCTAACAGTGAGATGTCTGGTAGGTTTGGCAGAGCCAGAAGAAGTTTCTTAGCTTATTTTGTTATTTTCCACATGGCCCAGTCAAAACCAACATGGGAAGAGTTACAAGGAGAATTTAGTCAGCTCCTTGGAAAGGCTTGATCTTGGTTTGCAGCACTTCTGTTCTCACATCCCCTTCCCCATCTGCATGTCCTGCCTGGCAGCCCTTGGTGTGACTGAGCAGTGAGTGATGGGACAGGAACTGAAGCCTGAAATATTCTTGCTTTTTGGGAGCTGAGGATTCTAATGGAAACCTCTGCTTTGGAGAGTCTGACTTGGCTCCAGAAGCTCAGACTGGCCCCATGTCTGGCCTCAGGTGTCAACCAACACCTCTGTCTCCAGTAACATTGGGAATCTGCTGGCCAATTTCAGCCAAAGCTGTCAGAGATCATTCAGCTAATTTAATTTTCTTTTACCTGGGTAGATATTTTAATAAATGAACAATTTTGGGCCAGATCATTCAGATTTAAGAGACTAATTAAGCTTTGTGCTTACCTCGTTGGACATCTCACTGTCAGAGCAGATGCTGAGACAAAAATAGCCAGAAAGACCCCAATGTTCACCAAAATCTCACCTTGGAAAGCACAGAGAGAGGAAAACCAGAGGGATCCATCCCTGTATTCTGTTGTGTGGTTCTCCTACCCAAACTGAGTCGGCTGGTGCTGAGGATCACAACCATTTAATATTCCCCCAAAGACACCAAAATGCACCGACCCTGCATCAGTGGCTGCAGTGTAAACAACTGTGCAGCTGATGAGAAAGAAGATAAAAAGAAAATAAAAAATGAAGTGGGCTCCCAGCTCAGCACAGAAGTATCTGGGAGATCTGTTTTAAAACTAATGATGTTGCTTTGGATATAAACCATTCTTGTGTCTTGCAGATTTTGTTTCCTCAGCTGTTTAATAGGAGCAATATTTGAGTGTTACTGAAAACAATTCCAGCTCTGGGAATAGGTAGGAAAAGCCTATTTATAGGAGTGCAAGACATAACAGTGAAATAAATATGCTGCATAATCATCATGGAGCAGAAAATATTCAATCCTAATGGTGTCTCCTTCTATCAATCACAATCTGCTGTACCCATTATGGAACCCATTTGCTGTTCTTTTGAATAATGCATTTTTTTCTAAAGCAAAACAATGGCAAAGGCAGCTGATTCCTGCACTGTGCCCTTCTAATTGCCAAATTATAAATGCCTGTCTTATAGATCTGGAGTTCAAACAATTCATTCTGTTGTGGCCAGGGAATACTGTATTATAAGAAGCAGCTTTTGGCAGTTTGTTTCTTTGAAAAATAATTTGATTGCCAAAAAAATCAATTCTACATACTCCAGAAAAATATTAAAAAAAATCTGAATACAGCTCAGTCTGTGAAATGGTTCTGCAAATGAGTTTTAGTTGGATTTTTTCCTTTTTTATTCTCTTTTCCCCTGCCCCTTGCCTTGATGGCAATGTCCATCTTTAGCCAGGACATGACAAGTTTATTCTCTTTCTGTGACTGTGCTGTGATCCCATGTCCATTCTCCAATAAGCATTCCCCCAAACCACAGCTCTGGAAGTCACTTACCCATAAGTACTTGGATTTCTTAGTTTTTAACTGTAACTATATTTTATTCCCCACTATTTATTGAGGCAGACACAGAAATGGAAGAATTTTTTTTTCAGTCTGTGGTTCAGTCCTTGTTGCTCTTTCTGGCAAAGCAGGCCAGACCTAAAAAGGATAAATCAAACCAGATTTGCATTAGAATATTTTTATGTACTGGTACATTTTCTTAGGAGATGAAAGACGTGAACTCAAACATTTGGTGAAAAAGGGACTTGAATCTTGGTCTCCTGCTGCTGGAAAACAGAGGATCCCAATCCTCAACAAAAGCATCATCACTTTCCCAATTCTGACCTTTCCTATCATCTGCTTTTGCCACAAATCCTCTCCCTAAAACCCAGTTTTAAATCCAAACAGACCCAAATGTTTATGTCTTCAAAATAATGCAAAATGTTTGTGAAATTCTGGGGTTAAACAGGGTATTTTCAGTGCAAAGCAGTAATTGCCTGGCAGTTCTCTGAGCATCTTTTAGTTGGTGGTTCTGGGTGAGCCACCACCTCTCTCAACACCTTTGTTTGGGTCACTTACCTGTCCTGGTCACACCCAGAGCCAGGGACAAGCCAAGGATCTGCTTCTCTGTTGGCTTTTCTGTGATCCAACATTGTGATATTCCCTGTGGAAATGGTTTTCAGTGCAATAAAAATATAGATGGCCTTACCAAGCGGCACTGGAAGTAAGATCTTGGAAATTTAAAGCCCTCTGCTGCAGAATTTAGAACAAAAATGTTTTGGTCCAGATTAAAATATAAAAAACGGAGTTTCAGCAGTTTGAGTGCTCAATTGTTTTGACCTCCTAGGATTGCTGGCTTGAAAATGTATTGATTTTTGACCTCCTAGGCTTGCTGGCCTGAAAATACATTGATTTGAAAAGCTGATGAATTAGGCTAATGCCATGTTCCCTGGAACTTGAAGAACCAATTATCCATGAAAAATTGCCAGGCAATTGCAAGGTCAGAGTTTGGCAAAGTTAAAGAGCTGGAAACTGCATGTGGGGATGGGATGAGTTGGGTCTTAGTTGGAGATGTTGCTTTGTGCTCTGATAAAATGCAACAGGTGATGAATTGTTCACCTGTTAAAATCCAGATTTGGACAGTTTGGGCAACCTATGAAGTATTTTATTGTCCTAGTGGTCCTGATACTCTTGGCCTGATGCATGAAGTGAATCAGCCCTCAATGAAATGTCTGCAAACATCCAAGGCTTGATGAAACCCCACCTTTTATAATTGATGTGTTGATTTTCTGTGTTAAAGTAGACATTTCATATTTCAAACATATTTCTTTTCTGTTGTTTATTTTTCACTTCCTCAGCATCATTTCCTGTGCCATGGGCATGAAGCGTTACGTGGAGGCCAACATCTCCCTCAAGTCCCACACCACAGTCAAGTACTTCATGAAGATGTGGAGCAGTGTGAGTGACACCCTCATCTTCATCTTCCTCGGAGTTTCCACCATTGGAGAAAACCATGAGTGGAACTGGCCCTACATTTGCTTCACGGTCATTTTCTGTCTCGTTTGGAGGGCACTCGGTAGGGGAAATTGTAGGTCTTGGTTTTTCATGTGTGTTATTGTTTATGGGAGTGAGGAATGAGATTCCATTGGATGAGAGGGTGCTCTATCCCTCCATCCTCCTTTCCTGCTCACTCTGCAGTGTGATTATTCCTGATGGGAATG
This sequence comes from Geospiza fortis, assembly GCF_000277835.1. Lineage (NCBI taxonomy): Eukaryota > Metazoa > Chordata > Aves > Passeriformes > Thraupidae > Geospiza > Geospiza fortis. Next base: position 4,743,038 of record NW_005054349.1, on the reverse strand, counting down.
CTCAGACTGGACTGGGACATCCCAGCCAGTGCTTCCTGCTCCTCCATCTCACTCAGTTCCAAATCTTGCATTCTGCTGCTGGTCCCTGCTCTGTGCACCCGCTGGTGCTGGATAGAAGCTCTCATGAGATCTATTTTATCAATGTCCCTTTTTTGATCTTCCTTTACCCTCCTTCATTGCCATGATCTCCTTTTCCATTTCAGTGTTCTTTAGTCCCTTGGTATTCTCCCAGCAGGAGGGAATTGGTAGGTACACACCTTGGGGTGAGAGATCCATGAAAATCCTCTGAATTTAAGGGATTTAATTCGTAACAAGCTGGTGTACAGCAGCATCCTTCACTGGGAAGCTGGAGGAACATTCCAGTAGCTGTCCTGGGTAGATGAGATTTGAGACCTAAACTGTGAGGATGCTCCTGCTCCTACTCAAGAATTTCAGGTCAGGGTTGAGATTGGCAGAATTGGGGAATTGCTGAGGTTGGCAGGGGCCTGTGGAGATCATCTGCTCCAACCCCTGCTCGAGCAGGGTCAGGTAGGCAAGAATGTTCCAGATGGCTTTCAGTTATCTCCATGGATAGTCTACAGCATCCCTGGAAAACCCATCAGGGAATGTGGCCAACTCACAGCAATAAAGAGACCAAGGCTTGGTGATAGTGAGGGGCAAGGCAGGAAAATACTCTCCTGATAACTGATCTCTGCAATTTCTTTGGCCACAATTACAATGCAAACCCAAGTCCTGGTTCCAGGATTCCCTGGGATCCCATTTTCATGCATTGAAAATGATCAGAAAAAATAGATGTGCTGTGTTTCCATTCTTCTCAGTTGCATCTTGGGCTGATTTTGTGCTGGGAGAGGCTGGCCCTCCATTCCTCTTACAGTGTTGGGCACCTAATGAGTGCAGAGTGCCTCAGTTATGGGTATTTTTATATCTTAACAATATTTGTGCAAATAACAGCACACATTTTTGGCAAAGAATTCGAATGCTTAAAAGAATTCAACAGGATTTACGTTTACAAACCAGTAAGTCAAGCAGTGAACTCGAATTTGACAGACACTTCAAGAAATTGTTTAAATAGGTTAGGCCATGATTAGCAAGGCAGAGCAGAATGGGGTTTATTAGCTGTTAGGACATGCCAAAGTTTGTTTTAATAACTGTGCACCGTACTTGGAAATGTGCTCATTAGTCAGTTTTTTGTACATTCATGTGTTTTATTTCCATTAAGTGGTTTCTCTTAAATTATTTGCTCAGATAAAAGGAGTTCTCAGTGAGTTTGGTTTTTTTTTTGTTTTTTAGTTCAAAAATTCTTCGTTTCAAGATATAAGAACATAGCAATGCTACAAAAGTACCCCGAAAATCCTCCCTAAGCACAGCCCTTCTGAGAGCAGCTTAAATTATGCGGCACATTATTAGGGAAGGGCTCAGGCTGCAGCCACCCTTTTCCAATTAAAATCTCCCTGGAATTAAATAAGAACACACAAACCAGGGCTGGAGATGGTCTGGGTGGTCCTGAGCAGGGGGTTCCTGTCCTGCAGCACCTTCCTGGGAAGCTGGGAGGGTGAGAACTGGGAAGGGGCTGCACCAAGCCAGACTGGGAAACTCCTGCCTTGGAGTGGTTGAGATTAGACTTTGGCCTGCTCTGAGCCGTCCAGGAACTCTGGATTAATTAATTAATATTAATTCATTAATAATTGGATAGTTGGAAAGATTTCTCTGTGGAGGGGGTTGCCAAACATTGCAATGGGCTGCCCAAGGCAGTGGTGGAGGCAACGGCCCTGGAAGTGTTCAAAAAACCTGTGGGTGTGGCACTTGGGGACATGGGTTAGTGGTGGTCTTGGCAGTGCTGGAGGAATGGATGATCTTGAAGGACCTTTCCAATCTTAATTCCAGGATTCTGGAGGTGCTTGAGCCACTGATCCAGAAAAGGGAGGTGCCCCCACATTTCCCTGCAGGAATTGGGGATTTTTGGGTGGGCAGTGCTGGGATTGTTGCATAAACTGTACCCCAGTCCTTCATAGAACACTCTCAGTGCTTGAAATGTTTGAGAAATGATTCTGCTGAAACCTGGGGAATTCCTTTGGTATGAGGAAGATCATCTAAAAAGGAAAGTAGAGCCTTGCATGGCAGCACTGGGCTCTGCTGATATCCAAGCCCTGGGGAGATTTCCTCCTGATCTTTCCCAAGGTGTCTGCAGGAGAAAATACATTCTGCTCAGAATGATTAATTGTATGTCATCTCTTGGAGCAAACTGGCCTTGAATTAGTTTAGGGAATGCTAATAATAATTTATGAAGAAGGATTAAATTAAGACAAAGGCCAGGATATCAACTCAAGTAAATTTCGTTCCTTTAAATCATCGGCGCTGCCTGAGCTGTAGAGTAGGGGTGGGTGTGATCTGAGGGAGGCTTTGTTTTATTTATTTTTTAAGTTGCAAAGAACCTTGACACCCAAGTGCTTCCTGTCTGCTGGTCTGGGCACCAGTTCTGCAGAGCTCCAGAGATGGGGAAGGTGCCACAGGGTTCAGTTAACTGAGTTCCCTATTCCCAAACATCCCCAGCTTTTTGTTTTCTTCACACTCCTCCAATGTACAGTAAAAGTTCAGCTATTTTTAGCTGGAGGTGTGTGGGAAGATGTTTGATATGTACATAATAAATGCACTGTTTTTATTTCTTTTACAAACACCCTCTAGAAAAGCAACGGTGCTGTGGCTCCAGCTAATTCCTAACCAAAGTCAGTGACAGGAGGTGCCATCAGTTCTCAAAATGGCTGTTAATCTTTGGGAAATGGGATGTTTATCACATCCATTGGGATTAAAATCACGGCCTACTGATTTAAGGCCTGAGTTTTTGTACCTTTCTGCATCTGTTTGTGCATTTGCAAATGGCTGTAAATCACAGCAATTGCTGTGTCACCTCACCTGGCCTTCAATTTGTGTAGTATAAATCTGAGGGAAAGAAATAACATTAACACAGGTGGAATATAGCTACTTATCCAAACTACTGCTTGGAAACTTTGGCAAATAGGAGGGCAATTTGTGGATAAGTTGTTGCTGTTGATTTGCCTCAAAAGCATTTGTAACCTCAGCAGTTCAGTCGTTTGTTATCACCAATTAGAATAAATTAATTAATACTTCAGGACTGCAGCCAGTCAATATTTGTAATCCCTCAAATTAGAAATATGTTGGGGATTAAGTTTTATCTGCACAAAGCAAATTTCAACCTGTTGGATCAGACTGGAAGAAAAGTTCTCCAGTGGCATATTGGGAATATACCCCCTTGTGCCCTGGCTTGTTCCTTGTAGTTGGTATTTACCAATTCTGTGATGTTTTACTGGAAAATGTAAGGTCATGAGTTTTCTCTAATTGTTCCATTTGACTGATGTGCCTCAATCTACCTTCCTGCTTTCCAGGGGTTCTCGTGCTGACTTTCTTTGTGAACAGATTTCACGTGAACACCATCACCAGTAAGGACCAGTTCATCATTGCCTATGGGGGGCTCCGAGGGGCCATTTGCTTCTCTTTGGTTTTCCTGCTGCCTGACTTCCACAGGAAAAAGCTCTTCATTGCAGCAACAACTGTTGTCATCCTCTTCACCGTGTTCGTGCAGGTAAAACCAGTGTTGGGCTCAGATTCGGGATGAGGTGCCCTCCAGGGTCTGGTGGAGAAGGTTCCTCTCCCTCTCACTGGGGCTGTGAGTTCTGGTGCTCCAACACTGAGTTTTAAGGAATTGTGGTGCTCCGGGGCTCGGAGGAGCAGCAGCTCTCAGCATTGCTGTGACATCTAGTGGTAAAACCATTCCTGCAGCTTTCTGTGGGATCTTGGATGTGTCCCTGCTCTTCTCTGGCCAGCAGCAAGTCTCTAAGAGCTTCTCTAAAGTACAGCTCTTAGTTCATCTGGCAAACACAGCCACCTTTGAAGGAGGCTGTGGTGGAAAAGTTGGGGTTGTCTGGTGCTGGAGTGAGCAAGGCCAATGTCCACCTGCTGTTTATCCCAAAAAGTAAAGAGTCGTTCTCCACAGGACTGAAGTGAGTTGGGATGTGGATGTTTGGGAAAGATCTCATGTAGAAAAACTCCCTGAGAGCTCCTGGTCAAGGAGATGAGGTCCATGAGGAGCTGCTGCCCAGGAGCAGAGGAGTTTCTGGTGCTTTGGGAGATGGTGGCTCGTGGTGGCAGCTGCAGAGCGGCCCCGTGGCTGAGCATCACCCTCAGAGCAAACTCCTTCTGCTTTTCCTGACTGAACCCCTCAGGTGCGTATTGAGCACTGGGACAATGTGGAGGGTTGGGGTTGCTTTTGCATCCCCACATCCACCCAAATCCTCATCCTGAGCGGGAGAGGTGGTGGAGGATGGATCAGAGCGTGTTGTGCCAATGGGATCAGAGCTGGGAGCTGCAGGGCAGTGGGACTGGGCACAGCCTCAGCCTGAAAGGAGAGAGCAGGGGCCAGGCTGGCGGGGGGATGTGCTTAGGTGGAGCTTGACAAGTTTTAAGATGCAAATGTGGGTGAGGAATTGAAAAGCCCGGGTCCCCAGGCACGTCCGCTCACGCAGCGCCGCTCCCGAGCCTCACACAAAGGTTGTTCTAAAGCAGCAGCTCCAGGCTTTGGGAAAAAGGCTTTTGTGTAACCTCAAAGCTCAGCTGGTGATGTCATCCCCGTGCCAAAGGGTGAGAGTTAAACAGGGTCCCTGTGTCACTGGGGAGACCCCCTGACCCTCAGCCATTCAGGAGCTCTGTGTCTGCAGAGGGGCTGTGCTGGCCTGCAGGGACCTGCACTGCCAGGGCCACCACCACAGCAGGGGGAGGGAAAAACAGGAAAATTACTTAAAACCTGAGGCAGAATGATAGTGCTGGAGCTCAGCACGGGAAAAGGTGGGTAAATGTAACAGAACCTTCAAAAACCTGGGTTTGCAAATCAAGTTTGTGGTGCTGCTGCCAGACACATCAATGGATGTATTACTGGGGAGGAAATAATTTTACCATCCCAGTGTCTTTTGTGGTCGCTCTGTGTGGAAAGGGCAAGAGAAATATTGGCTGTGAAACAACTTCAGTGCATAGTGGATATTTCTGTTCTTGTTTTATGCAAATGCTTTCTCTATATTCACAATTATCTCAATATAGACTTGCTGGCGAATGGCTGTGTTAAATAGGGCAGAAACCAAGGCAGAGGTGATTTGGGCCCTTCTAGGCTGGTTTGGGCCAGCAAAGCATCTTGTCAGAGCTGAAACCCTCCACATTTAGATTCCCTTGGAAATCCTGCCCCTGCTGGCTGGAAACCTTCCTGCCACAGAGGAATGACCACCCCGTGAGCAGCTGGGCTTGGCCACCCGTGGCTCTATCAGAACACTCCACAAGCCAGGAAACTCCTCTCTTTTGGCCCTCCTAACCCAGTTGCATAAGGCTCTTCCCACAACAAGCCTGGTTAATCATTCTGAGGAGGTTGACTGAGCCACTGTCAGTTCCTCAGTGCTTCCAAGCAGGCTGGCTGTGTTCCACGCAGACCAGGAAGTTCTCCAGGGAGCTCTCTGGGCTTGTCTGGAATGTCACAAACCCCCCCTCATTGTTCTGCCTCTTGCTGTGGTTTTAAAATCAAATATTGCTGGAAGTTCACTCTCTCAACTTGCTGGCCCCTGACCTCTGCCATGAAATTCTGAGCAAATGTCATAATTGTGAAGGGGGGAAGTTGTTTGATGCCTGCACTGTCCCACTGGATTTCTGGAGGTAGAAAACGTTGTGTGAGCTGGGATGGAGCTGTCAGGCACTCCCTGGGATGAGTTATCCCTGGTGGATGGAGGAGCAGCACAGGGGACCTGCAGGTGTGCTGGGAAATGTTGTGTGGCCTGGAATGACACATGGGATTCCCATAACAGTCCCAAATGCTGCTTTAAAATGGAAACGACTGCAGCTGATTATCCAGGGAAGGCAAGAGGCCAAATTGCACAGTCGCTGCTTAATTTTTGTAATATCTGTTATTTTGGAATTTGTGAGTTCTGTGTTATTGACTCTGAATAGCGATGCATTTTTTATTGCTATTAGCTATTAAAATGACACATTAATTGTTTCTGCAATTAAAAATGTGTTCAGCTCTTCTCCGTGCCAGCATTTGTGACATTCAGAAGTCATAAACATCAACTACTCCATCATTTTTGCTGTAAACATGTCCTAGAAAAGTCATTTCATACGGAAGCCGGACTAAGAAACACACCACAGCAGCATTTTAGTTCTCTCACGAGGCTGAAAGGATATTAAAACTTTTCCTTGACCCTTCTCACCAGGTGGATGCTTTGATTAGGAAACTCAGCCACTGGCTGGCCATCAGAGATCTCAGGAGTAATGGTGTGTGACACACAGTGCTTAAGGAGTGAGCAGACAATTGCTGGTGGAGGTGCCGTGCTGAGAAATCTCAGGGATTATCCCCATTTCAGGCATTTGAACTTGGATTGTTTCAAGCCCCTTTCCATCTGGGAGGCCACGAGCAACAGCAAACCACAGGTTTGACCTTGGAATTATTGGTTGGCTTTCTGTGGTCTCAGAGAGGCCAGAGGAGGCGAGTGGAAGTTTCTTCCTTCCATCCTGAAGCCCCTCGGTGAGTTCCCATTGACAGGTTCCTACCAGGAGCAAACAAAGTGTTTGGGGTACACCTGGGAGAACAATTTCTAGTCCTGTTGAAGCTTTGCAGGTTTTGTCCTGCCAGGAAAGCAGGGCAGGTGAGGGAGGCTGCTCAAACGCCAGAACAGGATTGCTGTGGCTCAGTCCCATGCTGGTGGCTTTTGTTGCAGTGCAGGAAAATCGGGTGTGAGGAAAGGCTGATTTCTGTGTCTGTGGTTACTCTGCAGGGAATGACCATCCGCCCCCTCGTTGACCTGTTGGCTGTCAAGAGGAAAAGGGAGAGTGCTCCCACTGTGGGAGAGCAGATCCACATCAGGGTAAGTGGAGCAGCCATCAACACGTGGCCAGAGCTTTCTGGTATCTCCTGCAACGTGTGTGTCTCCAGGGACCCTGCAGATCTGCAGTTTTACTCAAATCCTCTGCAGGTCAACCCCTTTGCGTGTTAGAAGTCCTGTTCAGCTTCCTAACCATGTTTGGTTTTGTTTTTGCCTTGGAAGAGCAGCAAACAATCAGGCTGATGTAACATCAGGTAGTGCACAAACATGAGAGAAAAAGATGATTTCTTGCCCAAAACTTTAAGCTCTGACCTAACTCCAATTTCTCTGGTCTCTGGAACAAGAGAAAGAAAGAAAATGAGGCTTGGTTGCTTTTAGGATTAGGAATTTATTGTCTCATCACCACCACTGGTTTGGCTATTTTTGCAAAAAATGAGGAAAGGGAAGATAAGTTTGGTGCTATATTGGAGGGAACCTCTGAAGTGCACCATCCCTAGAATTATTCAAGGCCAAGTTGGGTGGGGATTGGAGCTATCTGGGATACTGAAAGGTGTCCCTGCCCATGGCAGGGGCTGGAATGAGATGAGATGTAAGTTCCCATCCAACCCAAACCATTCTGTAATTCTACATCCATAACTCAAAGGTGGGATTTCATTCCCCTTGTTCTCACCACCCCAATGTTGGTATTTGTAGTCATAGAGGACTTCAGGGAGAGGCTCAGCTCCATGAGGTCAGCTGCTCTCCCACTCAGCTGAGCCTTTGCATTTGCATCTGCATCCAATGGAAAATTAATATATTTCTGAATCTAATTGTTCAATCCCAGCCACGTTTCTGTGGATATGGCTCCTTCAGGAATATTATTGTCATTGTTTCTTTAGCAATAAAGCCATTGGGGCTGAGGACATTTGTAAAAGCTGTTTGGCATCCTCACAATGGGGTTGGACTGCAGGGCTTTGTCTGAGGTTAACACAGACTTTTCCAGCCATGAACAGAGAAGACTTTGTTCTTTTGTCAGGATATGAATGGTAAATCATCTCAGAAATGTGTTTATTAGGAGGTGTGAGCTGAAAATGGCCATGCACCAATTAAGTTGAGAAAGTAAAAATGCAGATAGTTAGAAATCAGGGATGCAGAAGCCAGAAGCAGTTTTCTTCCTCAAATTTATTTTGCCATCTGGATAGCTGGGATATTCTTGCTCGTAGGAGTGATGATCAGAGTGTGTGAGTGTAATTCCAAAGAATCAGATTAGTTTGGCTTGGTCCTTAAAACTCATCTCATTCCACCCCTTGCCATGGGCAGGGACACCTTCCCTTTTCCCAGGTTGCTCCAAGCCCTGTCCAACCTGGCCTGGGACATTCCCAGGGATGGGAGACTTCAGTGCTTCCCTCCAGTGTCGTGTTTGTGGAGCTCACAGCTGCCAACAGCCATGTGAGGGCACTAAACCCACACCAGGCTGCAGGGCTGAGCCAGCTGCTCTGAAACTTTTCTGTCTCTGAAGCCCCGAAAAGGTAGTTTTAAAAAAATTCAGAGCTGTAGACAGTTCCAGGGTCATCAGTACCTGAGTGTGGAGGGCAGCAGAGCAGAGCCCTCTCCCAATTTAGAGATGCCGTTAGGAGGGAAGGCAGTTTGGGAAATTAGACATTTAACTTTGAGGTGGAAAACCCAACCAGGCTGGGATTTTTAATGTAATTTTAAACAATAATAATGTATTCATATAAAGTATGATATGATGAGTTTATTTAGTGGGAAGTATCTGGGGGAAGGCAGTATTTATTATTCAAGATTAACATTTATGTGTTACCTACACTTTATCCTGAAGATACTGATTCCCTGAGACAAATTGTCCTCAAAACCCCAAAAATGAGCCTTTCCTGCTGGCCAAGGCCCAGGACATGGGAGCCATCAGCCCTCCTGTACCCATCACAGAGAGCAGATTCATGGCTCTCTGCACTTATCCTCTGCTTGCCCACACCTGAAAGCAAACCACTCATACTCCAGCACCGATGGATGAGGGGATGGACAACAATCCCAGTGCCTTCTCTCCTTGTTTCCCAGCTCCATATCCCGAGCTGGAAGCATCCCATGCCCTGTTGTGTGTGTGGCTTTTGCTGTTTACTGGCCGGGTTCATCACGTATGCAGCCGGCGTAGAGCGAAATCCTCTCTCTCTCCTCTTTAGTTCTTGGATCATTTGCTGGCTGGCATTGAAGATATATCTGGACACTGGGGACAGTATTACTGGAAAGACAAGTAAGGATTTGCCAAAATACAACTGTGTACATGTGTAGGAGAAAAAGGAGGTTGGTTTTTATTCCCAAAGTTTCCGCTGTGGGCAGCTGGGCCTTGCTTATCCTTGTGGCACGAGGGAGGGGACAGAGGGGCAGCTTTTCCTTGTCCTAGGGGACACCAGGTTTTCAGGGCACTTCCCTGCTTGCAGACACCTCTTTTGCATCACCCTGAAAAGATCCTTTCTCCTCTTCTGTTATGTTTGTCCCTTCTTGCTCAAAGAAATCTGCTGGAAGCACCATGGCGCACTGTGCCAGGCTGTGCACAGTTAACGTTAAAGAGCTGAATTTGCAGCACTGCTTGTTGTGGACTGAAATTACAGAAGATCTCTACAGATTTCTGTAGCAAAGTGTTCAATTTTCATTAAATTCTGGGAGTTTGTACATTTTAAAATTTAAAAAAATGCATCAGAATTTACGAAAAAAACCCAAAAAACCAAATACCATAAAATATACTAAAAAGACTATCTACCAGGTTTAATTCCTTGGTGCTCCAGACACAGATACAGCTGGTAGAGATTTTTTAGGAATGCCCATGCTTGGAAGTGCCACTAGAGGGTATGGGAGACACTGCTGCTGAGGAGCATCCTGGCTCCTTGTGAGCAGATCTTAGAGAGACTGATGATCTCAGAGATCTTTTCCAACCTAAATTATTCAACAGTTTGAGCAGAAAAGAAGAAAAAATGGCTCAAGAGGGAATCTGCAAGTGTTGACATCTATGGCTACTGCAAATGTAGCACTTCTAGAAGGGTTCATGATATCTCTGGCAATTTTGGGGAGTTTTTATTGTAATTAGTGAAGTTTTAATATTTTGACTCATGTACTGTAATGCAGAAATAATTAGCGAGTGACCTCTTGGACCATTGATTTCCGAGGAGTTGTTAATGGGATATAATGGAATTTAATGGAATATGGGGCACTCGTGGGCTGTGCCCCTGCTGCCTTGCTCAGGTCTGTTGGTGCTGGGGAGTCAGGGGAGAGGCTAAACCCATCTCATTTTGTTCCCCAACAGGCTGGAATATTTCAACAGCAAATACCTGCAGAAGATCCTGCTCAGGGAGTACGACCAGCCCAAGTCCAGCATCGTGCTGCTCTACGAGAAGCTGGAGCGCAAGCACGCCATGGAGCTGGCCCAGGCTGGGCAGCTGGCCCACGGCCTGGCCCACCCCTCCTTCCTGTGAGCAAACACCACCTCAAACTCAGCAGCTGGGGGCTAAAAATGATGGGATGGGTGAGCATCACGGCACGGATGGTGGCACATGGAGGGCCACCTGTATCCCCATGAGTTATAGGGAAATGGTGCTCTGAGGAAGAGGCTCCTGCCCAGTTTTGGATGGGTTTGCACTGTTCAGTGTTCTGAATGGCCACTTCAGACCTCACAGATGGTTCTGCTCTGCCACAGCTCCCCGTGGCTCTTTTATCCACCAGGGAGCATATGGACAGCCCAGCTCTGATGCAAATGCCAAATTCCTGCTTTGCCATGGGCTCCATCTGCAGGGATGAGCTGTTGGCCACGTTGGCTGTGGTGGGATCCCAAAGGGCCACTGAGATTTGGGGATACACTTCCAAAATAAGATGTTCTGCTTTCCTTTGCAGCAGCAGCGACAGGACTGTCATAACAGACCAAAAACTGGAGGACACTCCAAATCCTGATGTCCTGGACAACATGCAGGAAATATTGGCCAGGAACCTGTACCGGATCAGGAGGACGGTACAACTTCTCCCTCCATCCATATTTTAAGTGTCCAATGACACAAATTTCCTCGGTTATCCGAACAGCCTGAGCAGATGTTATGAATATTTCCATAATTACCCAGGATGTCTCTTTGTGAGGAGAGAATAGTTGGCTGTGTGGAGCCAGATCCAGTTTCCAAGTCAGTGGCACATTTCTGTTTGCTGCCTGACAGCTTTTGAAAGGTTCACCCAGTCAGCCTATAATTTCATGGAATATTTTCGGCATCGGTACCCGGCAGGGAAAAGGAGAAAGGAGGAGCACGTGGAACTTCAGGCACTGGGTTAGCACATCCAGCAGCAGCTCTAGGGCACAACAGGGATGGGGTGATCCTCATGGTACGTTTTTCCCCATGGATGAATGGGAATTAATCTGCAGAGCTTTCAAATCCACCCAGCAGTTTTGCCATGGAACTGGTACCAGTGGCTAAGGGGCAAAAACCCCACTTGCTGTTTACAGAGTCTGGGGTTTCACACAGCACCTGGAATTGCTGTTCCTAGGGACACTTAGCCTTAAAGTCCACCTAAGCCTTTGTTTTATGGATTACACACAAAATACAGAGTCCTCAGGGGTGGGGCTGGTGTGGGCAGCTCAGCACAGAGGGATCAGCCTCCCTCTCCTGTCCCTTTGCTGAGCTGAGGGAAACAGTGGGATAAGGCTGGGAAGAAACCTATGGACATGGTGGAGGGATGAAGATGAAGGCACAGCTTCAGTTTGAGCTTAGTCCTGCATTAATCCAGCCTAACCCCTTGTAGAGACAGCATTATCCCAGCTCCCACTGGTTTTAGTGGGAGATTTCAGCTTGGCCGGGTGGTGGCTTTTGAAGGAGGATTTATGATTCCCAATGATTTATATGGAAGGTGGGGTTAATACAAACATTGGAAGCTGAAACTGTGAAGGCACCTTGAGCAGAGTCACTGTGGATACCTGGATACCAGGTGTAACTCAGTCTTGTCATTCAGGGATTTCTTGGGTGATTTAAAAAAAAAAGCAGAGTTTGGAGCCCCATCTCCCTTGTGTTTCTCCTTCCATCCCCACCTCTCCCAAACCAGTGTATGCATGGCGGGGTGGGATGGCTGCAGGGGGAGGCGGCTCCTGCAGGAGGGCAGCGATGTCCCGTGTCCAGCAGCTCCTGTGTCCCCTGCAGGGCCCGGCGTACAACAGGCACACCCTGCCCGGGGACAGCGAGCCCACGGAGCGCGCCAAGGAGATCCTGATCCTGCGGCACAAGAGCCTGCTGGTGGAGCTGGGCGGGAGCGACACCTGCAGCTCCAGGAAGGAGGTGAGAGGGAGCACAGGCTGCTTTCCCCACAGCCTGCTCAGTGCTGAGGCTGTTTCCTTCGAAAGACAAATCTTGTTATTTTAACTTTAAAAAAGGTCTAAATCCCAAATTGCATTCCAGTGAGTAGGAAAAATACCAAGGGAAAAACTCCCCCCAGCCCAGCTCCTGGCAAAGCAAGGAGCCATCCCAAGCACAGCCCTGTTCAGGGCTTTGTGACTTCCATCCATGCTGGGAAAGCTCTTCACTGAGCAAATGTCACTGGCTGGGCTTCACTTTGTCGATCCTGAGGATTGGTTTTCCCGTGTTTTCTTTTCTGGGAGATTTCATCAAAGACAGGAATTTGTCTCTCCCATTGTCAGTGGTCCAGAGTGTAAATATTTGAAACTGCTCAGTGTTACCCCCCCAACTCTTTTGAAAGGACAGAAGCATTTTTGTGATCTTTCTTATGCATTCTGAGGGTGAGTTGTTTTTAAACACATCTACAGATCTGGGCAGGCTTGAAAGAAGTAAAATAGAAGGAAGTTTTGCTTACCAGATTCCTGTGAGAAATGAATTTTTTTCCAATTTACTGCTTGCATAGCTCTGTGTTGGTTCATGTTCTGAATCAGAGGAGAAACAGGGTCAACACAATGTCTGTGCCTGGTGAAGACTTTTCCTCTTTGGAGATTGGTGAGAGAAGCTGGGCCAGCATTTAGCTATGGAAAAGAAAGGTTTCCAGGAATGATGCATGAGGAGCAGGCTTGGTTTTTTCAGTTCCTCCCATCCTCTGTAACTCTCTTGAGGAAAAGCATTTAACCCTTATCATCTTTTGTTCACAAATGCCCAGGTCAGCAGCAGTGCGGAACAACAGAACATCCAGAATTGGAAGGGATCCATGAGAATCACGGAGCCAACTCCTGGCCCTGCACAGGACAGCCCCAAGAAATCCTACCCTGTGCCTGAAAGTGTTGTCCAAACACTCTCTGAGCTCTGGCAGGGTTGGTGCTTGCAGTAATTGCTGAGCCATCCCTAAATTTCACTCACTTCTCCGAATTTTAGGTTTTGATGGCTTGAGCTGGAGCACTGTCCAAGTATGAGCTGTGATTCTAATCTGAGCAGCCAAGCTCCATCACTGATGAGAACAAAATGACCTTTTAAAAAGAAACAAATTACCCTTCCCTATTTAGATAGTAATTTTCCATGACAGCACAAGAACTCAGGGGTGCTGTGGACTTTTTTCCACTCCAGCTTCCTTGTGGAAGTGCCAATCATGGAGGAACCCACTGAGAGCGGCAGCACCGCACCAAACGCTGCTGGTGCTCAGCCCTTCCTCCCCAGAAAGGTGTTCTGGCTCTTGCAAACAACTTAAAAGATTTAATTTGATCATTTACATGCTGATTGGTACTTACAATTCAGAATAGATAGGCAAGAACATGGCATGTTCCTGTAGAACATTTGGTATAATTAAACTTCAAAAGAGCAACATCAAACTCTGTCTGATTTTGAGCACGAGACGTTCCCTCCTTTAAGGATTGTTAACCCTTGTGCTCCTGCTTTCCCCTTCTCTGCTGCATTTGGTGGGAAATCCAGGAGCTTTGGGAAAGCTGTTTCTCCTGTTCCTTTGAGTGGCTGCAGCCAGGCTTTGGGGGAACAGAATAGTTTTTGGGGAATTGCAAAAGCAGTAGGATTCACTCTGTGTCTGTGCTGACTCGTGGATGATGGAAAATGCCCTCTGAGGGTGGGAAATGCCCTGTGGATTATGGAAAATGCCAATTTGATGTTGAATACTGACTGTTGTGTCACTGGAGCCACTTGTTGATGCTGCTCAGACCCTTTGCTGCAGACACCTTGGCTTTGTGCCAGGCCAAGGGAAGCAGATGCAAATCCCACAATAGTTTTCGTCAGGAGAAACCTTAAAGATCATCCAGTTCCAATTCCCTTCCATGGGCAGAGACACCTTCCACTAGATCAGAATGTCCTGTCCAACCTGGGAGATGATAGTAAATTCTGGGAGCTGATCCCAGTGACACCTGTAAGGGTGGTTCTAACCCAAGAACCATCCCTCAGTGCCCAAAAGGACAAGCCAGGCCTGTTTTGTGTCACCAGCAGCTTTCCTCCTAATTTTTATGAACAGGTGCCTCATTTACTGTTAAAAGAAATAAAATGATGCCCCAAAGTGATGGGATAATGTTCTGATAGAGCCCTGAAATATTAATACCATATTAATTTTATATATATGATATTATATAATATTAAGGAGGGTGGGTGAATGCTGTTACTTCGTGCTGTAGGAGGACAGATTGCAGAATTTGTCACCAGAAAGAAGGAACACTGTGCTAAAAAGTAGATTTTAGCCTATTATAAGCAGTTCAATACTTACCAGCTTTTGGGAAAAAAAGCAGCTACTCATATTTCTTCCATGTCAAATTGAAAAGAAAATGGTATTTTCCTGATTTAAAAAAGCTATTAATGAAAAATGTCGATAGTGTTAGAGATTTTTCTGATTGTCAGATATTCTATCTTTTGTAGCTCCCCAGGGAAGGGTTTGGCCTTCCAGGTTTTGAGT
>NW_005054349.1:4725192-4728315 GCF_000277835.1 Geospiza fortis | reverse complement strand
GAAAAACTTGGATGCTGTTGCTCCCCAGGTTTTTCTATTCTACATCTCGCCACGAGATGGAAGCATTACAACTGTGTTTGCAACCCCAGCTGGAAATCCAGGGACACGAAATAAACTTCCAGCAAAGGGCCACTGGAACCCCTGTGGTGCTGGTGAAACTCCTGCAATTCCACTGCCACTCTTGGAAAAAAGCTTTGGTGGTACCTTGAGCGTTAGGAGCTGAGGGAATAATTGAAAAACCCCTTTGCTTCAGTAGAAACCCTGTTTTTCTGTTTGTTGTCTGTTTTTCTTTTTTAGTGAAGCTGCTGAGGGCTTTGCTGTTAAATATGAAGCTCTTGTAGCTCAGTTAAATATTTATCACATTTTATTAGGGGCTGGTTGGTCTTTTCCCCCCTAACAAAATCAGGGATGTGTGGGAGAACATCCCTGCTTGGGTTGGTGGATTGAGCAGGCTGGGGAGGAGCCCAGTTCACCTTGGCTGCTGGACAATCCCTCTCCTTCCTGAGCAGAAGGCAGTGCCCTCCCTGCCCGGGATGGACACAGCTCTGTGCCCAGCACCAGCTCCAGCCAGGAGGGGTTGGGATGGACACGGATGATCTCTGAAGTCCCTTCCACCCCAGACTGTTCTATGGCTCTGAGTCACCTCTCCTGGGTGGCTTTGGGTGCCTTAGGGGTCTCCTGCATTTCAGGGGCTTTTATAGCAGGGAGAGGGGGCTCTGGAGCCTCCTCCAAGGAGAGTTTGGAGAGCAAACAGAGAGAAGCAGCAAGAACAGAACAATCTTCCTTCCTCCAGAGCAGGTTAAATGGTTTACACCAGGCAGAGGACCTTGGCAGGAGAACGCGGTGACTTCAGCTCTGAACCACAGCCCGGAGGATTAACTCCAAGACTATCTATTTCCAGCAGAAAGTTCGCCTTCCTCTGCCTAAGGACAAAATTCCTGCCGAAGGCTGCTGCTTCCTGGAGCTGTGCATCATTGCTGGCTTCCAGCACCGGCTGCTTTTGGGGCTGGCCTTATTTTAGGCAGGGATCCAGCCCAGCCTGAGCTGGCAGGGCAGATTCTGAGACCCAGGACAGCTTTTATTTACCACGGAGCACCCAGAAAATCCTTGCACCTGTAGCCAGGCAACTTGGTCGTCTTTTCTCCTGCCAAAACAGGAGTGCACTCCCCCAGAAGGAGCTTATTTGGAGCTGCCTGTGAGCCATGTGCGTAAATGACAGAGTGCCTTTGGTAATTATGTCAGAGCCCTTTCATGGAGCATGCTCTGAGAATCGCTCAATGCCCCTGGGAATGGCTTTCCAAGGAGCTGCCGGAGCCGGGAAGGCATTGTTATTAAAATGGTCAATAAAAGGGAGAACAAGGGATGGAGGGCAGCGGTCCTCGTTAGGGGAGGGAGGAGAACGAACCGAAACAAAACAGAAAACCGGGCTGGGAGGTGTCCAGAGTTATTTTGGCAGTCTAGGTTTCTGGACCGAGGTGCCAAATCACAGCTGCGTGAGAGACTTATTCCCAGTTTGCAGAGGCGCCGAATAATCCAGGCGGCATTGTGCTACCTGATTTTTATTTTTTGCATTCCCATTTTTTTGTCCTGGAGGGTGGAGATTAGCACTGGAGTGAAAGGACAGGGAGCTCGTTAGTGCCAGCTCGTTACCTGCCTCCTTGGCCTGCAGCCAGCGTGGGGAACAGCCAAGGTGAGAAACATCCATATCCTGGGGACAGCTTTGCCTTCTGCACTCCCTGCCCCATTCTCCAGGGCTGCTCCTTCCCATCCTCAGCTGAGCCGTTCCTGGGGGGCTCAGACCTCTCCCAGAACTCAAAACATAATTGCTTTAACTGTTTAAGCCTCTGACACTGGCTCAGTTTCATTTCTAAATTCTTGACAGTCCATAAGGAGCTTGCAGTGTTGTTCAGAGAATCTGTGAATGCCCCATCCCTGGAAGGGTTTTAGGCCAGTTTGGATGGAGCAGCTTGGTCCTGTGAGAGGTGTCCCCACCCACAGCAGAGGGGTTGGAATGGGATGAAGGTCCCTTCTAATCCAGGCCATTCCATGATTCTGTGTTGTAGCAAATCACCATCTGCAAATACTTCCTGCCATCTCTTCAGCCTATTTTTAGCAATCCTTCTTTTTTTGTTGTTGTTGTTGTTTATTTTTACATGGCAAAAGTGAGATGAAAGGGAGTGGAACCCTCAGGGATTGCAGATGATTGGTTTATGAGGCAGGGGTGTTTGAACAGGTTTCCCAGGGCACTGAAGTCCTTCTCTCCCTCAGTCGCAGAAGGAGGACTCGTGCTCGGCGCAGGGCGAGCCCAGCCCGCAGCCCAAGCTCTGCCGCTCCCTCACCGGTAAGTTGGGGAGCTGGGGCTCATTCCCTGCCCTCCCTCATCCCTGTGGAGTGGCCCAGCAGGTGACAGGGAGGTTGTGGGACAGAGTGGGGCTCCTTAAATGAGCCTCATGGGTGAGCAAGAAGAGCTGAAAGAGCCCTGGTGCCACCTCTCGGCCCACCTGGGGTTGGTGTGAATGGTTTGGGCTCTTTCCAAGCCATCTAATCCAACCCCTCTGCCACAAACAGGGACATCTCCAACCAGGTCAGGTTGTCTTATCCAACTTGGGATGTAGCTGTTTCAATCCACAGTTTACCAGGAATACTTCACTAATGTTCTTCCTGAAGAAAATTGTGACTGTAAGGAGAGAAAAGTGATAAAACCCATTATTTCTGGGTAAATTTTTTTTCCACCCCAAAGAAAAGATGAGCACCATGGCCACTGAAATACAGTGGTGTCAGAACAGAAGGAGATTGTAACCCTTCTGTCATGGTTGCATGTTCATCCCTGTCAAACAATCCCATAATGTGACAACAGGACATTCCAGGTGCTCCAGCAGGACACCTGCATTTTCCAGAGGTTTAGGAAGTCACCAACGTGAATTTTTCCTCTACAAAGATGCAGATGTGGACTGACAAAAGAATGATGATATTGATCCAAATACTTTATGTATTTTGAAGTGTAAACCTGGGTTTAAATCACCTTTTTTTTTGGCTTTTCCTTCCATGGAAACACTGATCTTTGTCTCCTGTTTTATAATTGGGAAGTGGAGTGGAACAGCTCATCCCCAAAGGGCACGTGGC
>NW_005054349.1:4709684-4725142 GCF_000277835.1 Geospiza fortis | reverse complement strand
TGTCTTTCTTGTGATGTTTCTCGTGGTGTTTCTCGTGCTGTTTCTCTTCCCACAGTGGGGAACACGGAGAAGGTCCGGGAGGTGAAGGAGAGCCGGTCCAAGTCCGTGTGTGCCATCCCACCGCCCCAGCCCGGCGGCACGGGGGTGAAGGAGCTGACTCTGGAGATGTACCAACACAGGGGATGCTCTGGTTCCCCATGAGGGCTCTGACTCCTTCAGGGAGGGCTGCTGGATGTGTAGATAATGTAAATAAGATGCACATTGGAAAGGACAGTGTAGACAGGGCAGAATATCTGGAGTGGTTTGCATGGAAAGTCACTCTTATTGCCCAGTGTTGGGTTCTCTGTGGGAGCTGAGGGAAAAGATGCCCAGCAATGCCAGGAAATAGCTGAGGGGACATTTCTAAGGAATTTCTAGGAAAAGTTAGCCCGTTCAGTCTGGGAAAATTGCTGAAACTGCCTACAACTGCAAGGAAGGATGTTTTAATAAGGTGAGATATGGGATCTTCTCATTAATTTTCAGGGATAGGCTAAACAGCAGGGAGCATTTGGATTATAGGTTGGGAAAAACTTGATAATCTCAAAGAAGGTTTTATTAGGGAATGGAGGAAAGAGCAGAAACAGCAACAGATTTCTTCTCCTCAGGAACTGATGGATCCTGAGTATAAACATTAATCTCAGGGAGCCCAAAGTTAAATGACATAGTTAAGTAAGGGGCTGTGTCTTACCTGAGGGATTGTCCCACACCCAGCCACAATTCTGCTAATGAAAAATTATTGCACCTGAGTTAAAAGGGAGAAATATGTTCTTACTGGTTTTTGAAAATTTATGTAAGGAATGATTCACCTCAAAGTTAAAATGAGGAGGCTCCAAACCCAGTGGTGATAGCAGGAGATGAAGGCGACAGCCCTTAAATAGATGGGAAAGATTTCTGACGTGGTTGGTTGGTTTCATTAATCCTGTAAAGATATTTTGGGACGATCTGTGCTGCCATAGCTGGGAGCTGTGGGTTTAGAGGGGTGCCAGGAGGGTGGCCCAAACCCTGGTGGCTTCTCCCAGGAAAGGTGTGAGCCCTTTGCACAGCAGATGCAGGAAAACTCTGGGGATAGGACCTGAGGAAGACAGGTAGCCCCAGCTTTGGGTAATTTTCTTTGAAACTCCAGGTAAGTTCAAGCCTTTGAATTCTTGTCCTTACTGAACCTGACAGGGCAAGTTTTAGTTTTGTGTTGACATTTTTCTTTCTCTTCTCCTTCCTCTGATCCAAGAGTGTTTAATCTGAACGAGTGGCTCTTTTTGAAACACCATTAAAAGAAACTGTAGGAATTCACAGACTTCCCGCCATGATAGTTTTGGGCTCACAGAACCAGACTCCTGTGTGCAGAAATACTCCCTTAGGAGACCCCTGCATGGTACATTGGGCCTTTCATTTTAAATTAAAGGCCCAAATTTGTGTGAATTTGCTTTGCAATGGTCCAAGGTCTCATTTTCTTCTGAAAAAAACCCTTTATGGTGTCCTGGCATAAGCTGAGGTGGTTCATGTTTACTTGAAGGTGAATCCATCACTGGAAATTCACTTCATTGCAAAGGAAAATTTGAGCTTTTACCAATAAACATGTGTTTTACACGTGTATATACATATATGTACATATGCATGGATTTTCATATAGGCTCATTGTCATCTTCCATTTATTACAATGTTGGTTTTTTTCCTAGTTTAATCCATGTGCAAGGAAGCCATGTGGGTTTGGCTGTACTTGGTTTAGAAAACAGGCCATCTTTGAGTATGTTGTAATATATGATACAATCTAAGACATTTATGAATATGTTGCAGTGTTCTACATTTCTGTTTCCATTAAACTCGCTGTGTTATGGGATCATCTCTGAGTTATTCTCTCCTCGCATCTTCAGCTCGCTGCTGGTGACATCATCAGGAGCTGGGGACACTCAGGGGTGTCTCTGGGGGTCATTCCAGGTTAATCCTCTTGGAACAGGGAAGATCCAAGAGATCCTCTTGGACCAGCAGCTCCTTCAACCCTTGGCCAGTGATCCCAAGATCATGAGTGAGGAAAGCAATTGTAACAAGGAAATAAAATTGGTGTTGTTGTTCATTGGTGAAAGCCATTGTATACAAGGGAGAGGGAAAAAAATACTGAACCTGAAGGTCCTCAGCTCTCTGGGGTTGGAATGTCCCTGTTCACCTGCAATTTTATGTCCTTAATGTTTTAAATTTCTCCTTAAACTCTGCACAGTAAATAGTCATAGGACGATTTACTAAGGTGAGTCGTTTTTATTCTATAATGGGAGAGCGAAAAGGAAATTATATCAATTTGCTTGTCTAGGAGTTTTTAATCAAGGATAGAAACTGTGATTGACTAATTCTTGCTTGGGTTTTTTTGGCTCTTTTATTTTGGTTTTATGCTTTTGCATCTGACCTGTGTTATTTTTGAAATATCTGGGTGTCTGTACCATCTTTGTCTTGCATCCATCCTTGTCATCTTGTACAGCATCCATCATTTTTCTGGGCATCAGGCACTTAAATAAGGAACTTTCTCCAATTGAGACTCCCATCAGTTCACTGCAATATCATTGTGGGTTATCAAGGACCTTATTTAATGGTGCCTGTTTTGGCAGGGGTAGATTTCTTTGCAATACTGCTGTAGGGAACAGAAGTGGTTGGAAGAATGCCAGAAAATTGAATGGAAATTTTTTCTGATGTGGAAAAAAAGGTTAAAAAAAATTACTTGGACTTTTTTTGAAATTGTACATTCTCATCTCAATTCAGCATGAGGGACAGTTCCATGTCAGCATCTCCCAGCTCCTGACACTTCCAGAGGTTGCTGGCTCCAGGTGTGCAGTGGCTGCAGAGGCTGCTGCAGCCCAGCCCCACATTGCCATGCTCAGGCATGGGATCCTACATGGATCCCAGCCCATCGTTCCCTTCCAGCCCCACATTCCCATGCTCAGGCATGGGATCCTTCATGGATCCCAGCCCATCGTTCCCTTCCAGCCCCACATTCCCATGCTCAGGCATGGGATCCTTCATGGATCCCAGCCCATCATTCCCTTCCAGCCCCACATTCCCATGCTCAGGCATGGGATCCTTCATGGATCCCAGCCCATCATTCCCTTCCAGCCCCACATTCCCATGCTCAGGCATGGGATCCTTTGTGGATCCCAGCCCATCGTTCCCTTCCAGCCCCACTCGGAGTGCTGGGTCCTTCAATACCTCTCTGCTGCATGAACAATTTGCTTGATCTGCAGAGAAGACAATATTCCCAGCAGGACATTTTTTCCCAGTGAGTCACTCTGCCCTAAATTTAACCTTCTGGATACTGCAGATTTTTTCTTAAAATTTCTTTACAAAATACAATAGCCTGGCTAAAGCTTTCATGAAGTATTTTCCAGTCGCTTAGTGGCCAAGCCCTCTGACTAGTTTGTATTTCAGCCCAGAATACCTTTGATAATCTTTGCCAGTATCCAGTGTTGGTGGTCTTAAAATTCTACAACCGAGTGGAAAACTGTTAAGTGCTCAGGCTTCAGAGCATGCCTAATTAATTCTTTCCAGGGTTTTAGTCCTTTAAAAAGTGTTAAAAACACGGATTCAGTGTATCATTGAATATTGCATGGTTCTGTGGAAATAAATTGCATCAGTTTGATTCCTTTAGGAGTTCAGAGAGTTTTTGCTCTGTGCCTGCTCTGGAAGTTTACAGGAGTCTGTGGAAAGTTCAGGTTAAAATGGGCAAAAGTTGTTAATGAGGGGGAGTAGCTCGATGGCAAAGCAAGAGCCCAAAAACCACATCAGAAAACTCTTTGCAAAGGCATCAGTCAGCTGCATTTGAAAATCAGGCAAAATCTCCCCTGTACTCACAACTCCAAAAGCATTTCCTCATGTGAACTTTAGTATTTTTATTTTGAGCAGAAAACCACACTTGTGTTTATTTTATTTCATGACTGCTTAAGGAGATTATAATGACTTAATCCTGGAAAGGGCTGTCAGCGCTTGAGAAGCAGGTGAGGCAAATTTGAGCTTTTTTCTCTACTGACATCAAGTCCTGGAGGGGATTCAGCCTCAGAAGCACCATTAAGGATCTTTCAACATCCAGGCTTATGTGCTTCTTCCAAGAGACGTGGAGACGGGAGAGATGAAAAAGGAGCATGTGATGGAGATGAACTGGAGATTATCATTTTAATGCAGAATTAAAGGGGCAAATGTCAGCATGGGTATCATTGCTCTCCCTTCCAGCACAGCTCAGCCTGGGGGAATGCTCTTTGTGCAACCATTGGGGATTTTGGTGGCTGTTCCAAGGTAAAATTGGCAGTGCTGGGGTGCTCTTGTTGTGGTCTGGTTGGCTTTGCTGTGATTGGTGTCTTTTTGTTCAGAGGTTTGGGGAGAAAAGAGTAGAAGAAGAGACTTGAGAGAGATTCACTGACCTACCTAACTAAGAAAACACCACATGGGACACCTTTTGGAGCAGGACAGATCATAGAACAATGGAATCATTTCGTTTGGAAAAGCCCTTTAAAACCATGGAGCCCGACCATTCCCCCTGGACCACCACTGACCTGTGTTCCCAAGTGCCACCTTCACAGAGCTTTTAAATCCCCCCAGGGATGGGGACCCCCTCCTGCCCTGAACAACCTATTCCAGGATTTCACCACCCAGGATCACCAGGCCAAGCTCCAATGACCTTTCCAATGAGGAAAGGTCTGCAGATCTCCAGAGGGACTCAGTGAAATCTCCAAAGGCAGCCCTGGAAACTCATCTCTTTATCAAATTCCAAGAAATCCTCTACGTTGTGCATGAGAGACTGAAAAGATGTTGATCTATCTACATAAAATGTAAATTTTTCTGTGAGCACGGATCAAACTACAGGAAATAACAATACAGACTGTGCTGATGGAGTCTTTGATCAATTCAAAGGTAAAACACCCAATTCTGTGAAAAATCTGAGATGACTTGCCCCAGCTCCTTGCTAGAATATCTATGTTTTAGAGAGTCACAATTTTGGTATAAAGCTTAAGGGAAAAAAAAACCAAAAAACTTTGGAGTCAATTAGGAATTAATAAATGCTCAGGATACAAGTTTCCTTTTCAACCACTGAAGTCCTGGAGCTGCCCATGGTGGCACCATCATTTCACCTCTGGATAAGAGGATGCTGAAGGCAGGTCCCTGCTGGCGCCAGGAGAGGCAAGGGAAGAAGGGAAGGGCTGTTTTCCTTGGGAGTTAAATGGTATTTGTGTCTGCCTTTGCATGGAATGTGGTGCTGGGTGGTTAATCCACCCCCCTGGCTTTGGTGTGGCATTCCCAAAATCCCAGCACAAACATCATCATTCCCACTTTCTGCAGGCTGTGGGAGAGACCATGCAGTCTCATTGCCCAGGAAATTTTTTGGATCCTGAAGGTGATGAGGACGTGCTTGGGGCTGTGACAAGGAATCATAGATTCATCCTGGAGTTACAGGATGGTTTGGGTTGGAAGGGACCTTAAAGATGGTCCAGTTCCAAACCCTGCCATGGGCAAGGACACCTTCCACTGCACCAGGTTGCTACAATCCCTGTCCAACCTGTCTTTGAAAAGAAACACCTGTCAGGAGTGGGATTTCAGTGCATGGAGAGACATTTCAACCTTGGGAACTCAATTCCTGTTCCGCAGCCTCAGAACCTGGGGGATGTTTGGCTGGGCACAAGGCATCCTGTGGAGAGCCAAGGCTGGGCACCAGCAATGTTCTGCCTCAGCCACGCAGGGTTTGGCTGCCAGTGGGACCCAGAATTCCAGAGGACACTTCCAAATGGCAAACAGCACTAACTTGGGATGTGCAGTAGCACAAAGCCAGCAGTGCCAAATACAGCTGGCTCAAAACACACCCAGAAATGTGGAAGTGTGCATTAATCCCTTTTTTTAAAACCAAAAATACACAAGTGCCCACTTTACATTTAATTTTATGTAATTGCAGTGTGAGCTACAGAAAAAATCTCACTCCTGGTGTGCAAATCCTTGTTTTCACCCAAAGCTCCTGTCAGTCGTGTCCAGCTTTGAGGAGGAGATCACAAGAAGAGATGGCAACCAATTGTCATTGTCACTTCAGACAGGTGATTAAATGGCTGATTGGAATTGCACTAATTGATTATTTAGGCAATAGATAAGTTGTGTTTTGTATTTAATCAACCATTTTATGTTCACTACAAAGAGCAGCAGCGAAACACCAGTGACTGGGAGATGGGTGTTCAAAGCTATGGGAAAAGAGTGAATATGCTGGGATGAGGTGGGAAGGGGTAATTTGTGTAGGAATGGGACGAGCAGAGGTTTAGGGAGGGTTGATCATGAGAACCCACATGGAAATCCCTTGCAGAGCTGGGAGTGTTTCCAGTGGCATGGCAGGGCAATGGGATGGACAGGGTGTGTTTATTCCTGCAGAATCCCAGCTCTGTGGCTGAGTTTTGGTCCTGCATGATGGTAAATCTGCACCCTGTCCCTGCTCTCCTTTTCCCTTTGTCAGTGAAGGGATTGCTCTGGATCCTGTGGAATTCTTCACATGGTCAGGTTAAACCAGGGGCAATTCTGCCCCAGGACAGTGAGGGAGAGAGGTCTGATGTGTTATTTAATAGCTACCCCTGCAATATTTAAGAAAAACAATGCAGATGATAAAATAAATTATTATAATTCAAATTCTGTTCTGCTTATAGAAACACAACAGAAGATTGAGAACATTCATCACTCTGTATGCCTCAATAAGAAGTGTAGTCAAAATTTTTCCCAACCCTCTCCAGGTTCCCCAACCAGTGTGCAGTTGCTTTGAGATACCCATATGTTCACAGGTAACTTTAAATATTAAATTGATTTGGAAATTAATTTGGTAGCACAAATTCCCATAGGATAGGGAAGTCAACCTCATCACCCACCCATTTTTAGAGCAGATCCTGACTAAGGCTAAGGTTAGAAAATCAGAACTTGATTTTTAACTGTAATTTAAATTTCTTCCCCCAACCTCCTGGCATGCCACAGGAATATAGTTATTGCCCTACAGAAATTATAATTTTCCTAGTCTGGCATCCCATTCCTGGCAGTGATCTACAGCAGATGCTCCAGCAGAAGCCAAAAACATTAGGAAGCAAATGGCAGTGAAATTCCATGCAGGAATGTCCCTGTTCCCAGGAGACACTTCTCCCAGAGCAGGCTGGGTGGGTGGGAGAGGGATGGATCCATGTAATTCACTTTTCCATGGTAGGAAGGAGAACATCATTTACAGCTGCAGGACATCCCCGGCGTGTCCATGTGTGCACCTGGTTGGATTCTCCTTGTCCAGCTCCATGTGGACCTGCCTGGTGCAAAGGTGGTGATTGCAACCCTCCCAGGAGCACTGGGATATTTAAGATCTCCCAGTGTTTTCATGTTTTTCTTGCATCTCTGGGGTTACTTTCTGTAAAAGCCACATCAGAGTTTTGCTCAGAGGAAGGAGGAGGCGCAAATTCCAGAGGTGCCATTTGTGGGGTGTCACCACAGTGGCTGAGGACACCACGGGCTCCAGGGTGTGGGGAAGACCTTTGAGTCCACCTCTGCTCGTGTGTGCAGGGAGGGATGGGAGTAACTCCCTGCTGTCCCAGGAATTCTGCACTCGTGACCCAGAGCTGTGTCCTGAGGGCTCCTGGCTCTGCTCCTCTGCCAGCAGCAGCAGCCTTGTGTGTCCCCTTGCATGGCCCTGTAGCTGCTTGTCATGATCCTTAATGCCACAGCTGCTCGCTTACACCAGCTCATCTGCTTTTATTAGTTCTGCCCCACCACCCACTGAAACTCACACCAGCCAGGAGATCATTACCCACACCCAAAAATAGCATTTCTCTGGCCCTGCTCTCCCAGAGACCCGGGAAACTCGGGGCTTTTCCTCCTTTTCTGAGTTCCCCCTGGGCTGGTTTCCCCCCTGCTGCCCCATGAAGGCTGGAGCAGCTGCCCTGGCAGCCGGGATCCTCGGGGGCACCGGGGTGCTGCTCTTCCTCATCGCCTTTGGGACGGATTATTGGCTCCTGGCCACCGACACCTGCGGGGTCCTCGAGCATGGGAACAGCACTCTGAGCACCGGGGGGGTGAGCTCTGAAATCTTCTGCTTTGAAAGGACTTGCCTAAATAATTTCAGATCTTAAAATTTTGAAATCTCTGATAATGTTTATGCTCGATGAAAGTGACCTGTTAATGTAAAACCTCAGCCTGAGGTAAAACTTTAAATGCTTTAAAATCCAACATGGCTTTTCCATAATATTGAGCATTTTGACTGGAGTAAATTGTGTCTAGGAAGCATTAAGAGATCTTTGTAATCTGGCAGATATGAACATTAGAGAATGAAAGGCAAAAATGTAAGAGCTTTAGCTGTTGACAGCATTTCCCTCTAAAGACAAAAGATATCTCCTGATATTTGCCATTGAAAGATTTCTCCCTCTGTAGTTTTTTCATTTAAAACTAGTTCACGTTTAAAAGTGTGGGCCTTGGCAGTCGCTTCCATCTGAAGTGGTACAGCTGCAGCACAGACACCAAACTAAAGTGATCAGACACAGAGCAGAGCAGACGGGTTCCTGCTTATCTGACCAGTGGCCTGGATATCCTCAAAGTAAGGTTTATATAGGATTTTAGTTAGAAGGAAATATAATTTTCAAGGGACAGCTTGGTATTTTAGTGCTAAGGGCTGGTGTCACTCGTTTATAGGTCCCTCAAGTTGGATTCTTGCTGCACTTGCTGTTGTCGAACTCTTCAATGAAATAACAACCAGATCAGTTCCTCGAGCCACCCACTCCCCCGAAATGTTTTTGTGCCAATCAATGTGTGGTTTCCATTACAGAATGACAGGAAGATCCTCGTTGTGTGCAGACTTTTTGTTACTTCAAAGTTCAATCCAATTAGGTTTGATTTTTTTCCTGGTGCAGTGAGTCACCCTGGGTAGGCATCATGATGCCAGCAAGAAATATTTTTTCTTTCATTTCAGAATCCCATAATCAAATGTAGGGCACTGTTTGCTTGAGTCATGGTTCCAAATGACTTTCCTAACTAAAAAAAAAAAAATTATGATGGAAAAAATGCCTGGAGAAGTGAAACAGAAAACAGGGTCTTTAGTTTCAAGCAGCTCAATAAAGCCTGGGGATGGCAGAAACAGAGAAGTGCCACTTGTTTTTTGTGTACTTGGGAAGTGACAGTGTTAATTGTTTCACATTTTAGTTGTTTTTAAAAGTGGAGAGAACAGAGGTGATGCACTGCACAACACAAATAAACATCTCAAACATTTCAGAGATGCTCTTGGCCAAGTGCTGGGGAGCCTGACGCTGAGGCAGTGACTTCAAAAGCACCAGGCACAAATAGGAACTACTCATACTCTTCCCTCTGAGCTATTTTATTTCTATTTCAGACACTGTTTCTATTATTTCTGTTACTGGTTGTGGATAACAGCCTCTGTTTTTACTTTCTCTGCCCTTTCTTAAACTGTCAAATCCTGTCCCTTACAGATAAGGATGGGCTGAGTATCTGGCAAGCTCAGTAAAATGTGGATGCACCAAGTCAGAGCCACCGGCTGAGGAGGTTTCAGGGCTGAATGTTCCCCTTGTCATAGTCAGGGTTTTATCCTGAAAGTAAAAGGAGAATCAGGTCAGAGCTCTGGAAACTGCTATAAGGTGATACATAAAACATGTAGGAGAGGGAAGCAGAAGATCTCTGGGGAGAACTCAGAGCCCCTTCCAGGGCCTAAAGAGGCTCCAGGAGAGCTGGAAGGGGGCTGGGGACAAGGGATGGAGGGACAGGGCAAGGGGCAATGGCTTCCCACTGCCAGAGAGATGTTGGGGAGGAATTCTTCCCTGTGAGGCCCTGGCACAGAATGCCCAGAGCAGCTGTGGCTGCCCCTGGAACCTTGGAAATGTCCAAGGCCAGGCTGGACAGGGCTTGGAGCAATGTGGGACAATGGAAGGTGTCCCTGCCCATGGCAGGGGTGGCACTGGATGGGTTTTAAGGTCCCTTCCCACCCAAACCTATTAACTTGTGACAGGATAAGTACCTCTAGCACCTCCCTGCTGAGTCCCATCTCCTTTCTGTGGCTATTCCTCTATGGACGTTCCCCATCCGTCATGAAACTTAATTTTGTCACAGTCCTGTCTCCTTTACCAAACTGTGTGTGGGGAAGATAAAGCTGATTTTGAGGATAATTTTAATAAGTTCTTTGGTAAATCTTCCATGACTGGACTTTGCAATATTGTCCCTTCAAGAAAGACCAAAATCTTGTGCTGGCAGGTCTGATCTGGGGGTTGGAGGAAGGTGTTTGAGGAGTAGAACACACCCAGAAGGCCCAGCTCCCGGAATTCCCATCCAGTCTGGCTGGCAGGGGGTTAACAACAGGAGAAAAGGAGGCAAATGGTTTGTGCAGGTCTGCAGGACAATTTGTTGTCAGAACATTTTGTAGCTCTGACACGGCAGAAAGTCAAGGACAGCAGCTCCTCCGTGTTCCCCAATCCCTCCAAAACTGACTCAAAAAACAAATGAAAACCCCATAAAAAATTAAATCAATGTCTGTCTAAGCAAAGCATCCACTCTTTGTACCATGATGTTCCGTGTTTCAGCCTGGACTTTCATTCCTCCCCAGGCTGAAGCTCCAACAGAGGTTGGGAATGAGATCCTCACTTTCCACCACGAGGGTTTCTTCTGGCGGTGCTGGTTCTTTGGTGAGGGCCACCCCGAGAGCATCTGGACCTTCTGGTACAGTGAGTACAATGCCACACTCCCTATCCACAGCATTCCATCACAGCTTAATGGGAAACAAACACAGGCAGTGCTCCCAGGGATGAGGAGACAGTTTTTATTTCATTTTTGTCATTTTCATCTTCTGTCAAAAGCAAAGCTGGCTCACTCTTTTCGTGCCCTTTCTATGCTCATTTTTTGACTTGGATTTTGCTCTCAGAGGATTGTTCATTGAAATGTTGCAACCTCATGAGGCCATTTAATTGATCACCTACAAGGTTACGTGAAGTGGTGGCTTCCACCAGCAAGGAGATGCTGATCCTTCCTCCTCCTCCCTCCCAATACCTCTTGATGTTTGTGCTCAGCAAAGTTCTGTAAATGTGAGCCCATGCCCTTCCCAGCATCGCTGTTCTGTCCCTATTTTCTGCCTTCCAGGTGCTCAACATTCCCAACTCCCACTGGTTTCAGCACTGGGAAGGCTGGAACTGCACGTTCGTGGTATCCCTGGGTGCTCAGGACCAGTGGTGGAAAGCCATTTTATTTTAAGTCCTTACTTTTTTTACTTTTTAAGATCATTGAAATTACACTTGAAAATAAACAGAGAGAGATGCAAAATCCTTTATTTTTTTGAAAGCACATTCCCTCATCAAAAACAAATTGAAGGAAGGGACAAAACCAGTTCCGTGACCCTGGCTGGTGCCACCCTGGTGTCCCTCGTGCAGTGAAGGGTTGGCCCCATGAACCAGGTGTTCCCACCAGGCACAGGAAAGGAGTGAGACCACACCAGGACACACCTGGCACCAGCCCTGCTGGGAGCCACAACTCTACAGTAGGATTTGGGATAAAATCCCCCCAGATTTTAAATAAATTCTGCAAAGGCTTCAAACACCACAGAAACCTTGGCCCTGTGCCCACTGAGGCCTCGATGGAAGATGTTCCTGAGGTTGTGGAGCAGCACAATCCCCTCAGAGGGCACTTCCCTGCAAATAGTGCAGGCTCCCACACTAAATTTACTCTGCAGTGATTAAAATTTCAAATGACTTCGCTGTCCCCCAGCCCCTGACCTGTTTCCTGTAAAATCTTGCAGGAATACTTCCCGCCACCACTCAACAATGGGAGGTTTTTCACGCAGGAAATTTGTGATAAAAAAGGACAGGCTTGAGACAGGGAGTTTGCTACTGAATTACATTATATGGAAATACATAATATAATTTTACCTGAAGTAAAATGAGTCACTCTGATAACTGGCAAATTTTTTGCTACTTCTTTAGGTATTTATTATAATAGGATTGATCATGGCAAATTAATTTGCTGGTCTTGTGGATGTAATAATTAATTCAATAGGTATTCCATAGTCAATTTAGCATGAACTAATGTCCACCTATTATAAAGTGCTCCTTTGAGCTGGGGAACATATTTAAATAAGTGGCCAACCATTAATTAATTCATTTAACATTCATTCTATTACTGTTAATCATGATAAGCCTCAGTGGTATTAATATTGATGGGGCACTTCCATTCTAATTGTGCTTTTCCTTCTCACCAGCTGGAGGTCTTGGAAGTGCCTTGTTCTCCTACCCAAACATTTTGACCCTTCCAGGTGGTCAGGCACATTCTCTGGAGGAAAACAGCAACAAGAATATTGACACTGACTTCACTGGTTCCATCTTTCATGATTTTTGTCCACCTCAGAGTCAGGTTATGAAGATGAGAGGATGTGTAAGAATCAGTCTCAGATCCTCTGATATCTCCCCTCTTTTGTAATTATTATTTCTATTTTTATTTTTCTCTCTAACCAAGATTTATTATCTTTTTTTTTTCCCTCCCAGCCTTCTGATTTCACTGAGGGTTTTGCAGGTTTTGCACAACAGCACATCACCATTTCAGTACTGAAACTGATTCTGCAGGACATAATCCCTAACTGGGATTTAATTCTTCTTTTCCTTTATCTTTTCCAGCCAGCCAAGCCCACCCCAAGTTCTGCATGCATGGCTACCTCTTCCCCATGCCCATTGCTGTGGGACCTTTCCCCCATCCCTCCTATGACACAACTGCAGGTGAGTTTCTTTCCTTCTCCCCCAGCAGCTCCTTTTCCAAGGGATTAGGCAGAGATTTGGGATGTGTGTCAGTGCTGTGGTTTTCCTGTTGTAAATTCACACAGCCAAGACCTCTGGAAAGCTCCTTCACAAGCCAGTCCTGCTGGCTTGGCTGCCCAAGCCCACCTTGAGAGGTTCTCCCATGTTTTCTCCTCCAGCCTGGAGTGCTGGGATGGGCTGAGCTCCCTCCCAAGGGTCTCAGCTCCTCCAGGTGAGCAGGGCAGGAGGATAAATCCATTCTCTCCCATCTCCTCTCTCACTGGGAGGAGCTGGAGCCAGGCCACCCAAACCCAGCCTGAGTGCTGACTCCATCCCAGAATCTGGTTTTCTGGGGTAGCTCAGGTGTTGATTTGTTGCAAGACAAAATAAACAAGCACTGGAAAATTGGTTAAAAACCAAATTGTTAGAAAATCCACGTAAGTGGCTGGCTTATTTTTAAAGCAATGAACACTACACAGTTGGAGAGCTTCCTTTCAACCGGGTCCCTTTTTATTTATGTTTCTCTATATTTTCCAAGTTCTTTAATGAATCAGTTGCTGTTAGGAATTTTAATTTGCTAAATTGGTGGCAGCAGTTAGAATTAATTCAATGATCTTTTTTGAAATGAATTGATTTCTTTAAATAGTGTGCATCAGTCTGCCTTGCCTCCGGGGATGCAGGGCAGGCATTCTGCACAAACAAACATCTTGACCTTTTCCTTAGCCTTTAGTAGTACCTTTTTTTGGTTTTTATTTTATTTTTTCTTCTCTATGAGAAATTAATTAAAATAAAAAATATTGTCAGTAGGAGCATGCGAGGAAAGGCAGCTCATTTCTTTGGCTGTGCAGAATTCCTGCCCCGGGGTGTGGAATGGATCCGAGGAGCTGTGGAGGGAGGAGGAGGAGGAGCTGGTGCAGGACGTGCAGCTAACACGCGGGATGAGCAGTGGGATTGTTTCTGCTGGGGCGAGATGGACACAGCGTCCCGGTTCTGAGTGATCCTGCTGATAAACACACACACGCTGCTTTTTCCATCCTAAGAAAGGGCGCTGGAGGCGCCAGTCCTGCTGTCCCTGCCTGTCAGCCCCGGCTGTGGAACCCTCCCAGACGTGTCCCCTGGGGCAGTCCCGGGACCATCTCGGGATTCTCGGGGCTCTTTTCCCACCCCAGTGGTTCCGTGGCTGTGCCGGGATGTGGGGGCTGCGCTCGGGGCACTGCGGGCTCTGCCTGTCCCCATCACCTCGGGGGCGGCTCAGGGGGATGGAGCACCGGGATCCTCCCTGCCCCATCCTCTACAATTCCCTGGGGGAGCAGGGATAACACCGGGATCCTCCCTGCCCCATCCTCTGCAATTCCCCAGGGATAACACCGGGATCCTCCCTGCCCCGATCCTCTGCAATTCCCTGGGATAACACCGTGCCGCTGACACCTTTTCTTTCTAACCAGCCCTTCCTCATTTGCCAGGGCTGACAAAGCAGGAGGCTGTCCAAGGGAGAGGAGTCCTGCAGCTATTACCTGCTCCAGAGATAATTCTGCCTTATCTGCATCCTCTTAGGCTCCCTGAGAGAAACGGGTGACGGGAGGTTAAACATGAAAATGAATTCTGTGGTTTTGGAGAGTTCAAGATACTTATCTCTCCCTAAGTGGCTCTCCTGACAAAATGGTTTCAAATGAGGAAAACGCATCTTCTCTGTATCATTTCTCTTTCAAGTGTGAATCGTTTCAGCACTACCCACTTGCCCGTGCTCGGCTTAAATCGAGCTGGAGCTTCTGGAAAACAAGTGGCAGGGTGAGGTGTGGTGGTCCAAGGGATCAGATAAATCAGGGGATGGGGAGCAGGCTATCAGAGGGTCTCTGCTGGAGGACCACTCCCTTTGGATAAGGTTTATGGCAATGTCTGCAAGACACTTGGCTACTGGGAGACTTGAATTAGTGGGCTGCATCCCATCCTGTTCCAGCTGGTGGGATGTGATGGACCAAGCTTGCTCACTCTGCCTGGGGTGGTTGGAGTCATAGCCAAACCCCCAAATTCCTTGGATGGACAGGCAGCTGCTCTCCTGCCCCTTCTCTTTCCCAGAGTCTAACAAGGCCATTAAAGGGGAATTCATGAGTTCCTGTTTTCCCTGCAGCCCTGCTAGCAAACACTGCTTTTGTTTTAAACCAGGAGCCTGGCACCTTCCCGAAGTGTTAATTAAAGTGGAACAATGCTGTGGTCTGAATCCACCTCTCCAAATTTTGCTGTTTTCTTTCCTTTCTTGCCAAGCTTTTCCAACCTTCCCCAGCCCAGCTAAGAGCGATGTCCTTTCCTCCCACCCTTTTTTTTTGTGTGTGCTTCCCTGGCAAACCTTCCCAATCCTTTGGCCTCATTCCAGTCCCATTCTGTGGGGCATGACATTTCCCCTGAACCCGTGGCTGTTCCAGGTGCCCTGGCAGAGCCAGAGCCTCAGCTCTGCCTGCCACAGCAGCGTCTCAGCTTGTTGTTTTTACTGTTGCTAAAGCAGGAGTTAAACATGGCATCATTAAGAAAAAAGATTTCTGAGGTTGAAATTTCCCTCTTTCCCACTCCTTTCTGACTGACTTTGCTCCTGTTGCAGTGTACAGAGGTTTTTGGACGGCGTTCATCCTGCTGGCCGTGGCTGCCGGGCTCGTGGGGGGGCTCCTGCTGGTCTGTGGGGGCCCCCTC
>NW_005054349.1:4707315-4709644 GCF_000277835.1 Geospiza fortis | reverse complement strand
CTCAGGTGAGGGGACAGGGCAGGGGCAGGGTGGCTTTGGAATGGGGGCAGGTGGGGACGGAGTGCTGCCTGGGAGATGGGGCTCTGATGGGAGCAGCAAATGATTATTTCCCTCTTCCCCACTGGGATTAAACCCCTGGGAGCTCTGAGCCACCTGGTCCAGTGGAAGGTGTCCCTGTCTGTGGCCCTTATCGTCCTTATGACCTCCTTTATGGTCCCCTTCCAGCCCACACCATTCTGTGATTCCATGATTCTGTGCTCAGCCAGGCTTTAGCAAGATAGTCCTTAGTCCTAGCAGGGCTGAGGTTTTTGAAAATCACTTTGTTTTTACTACTGCAGTATGCAACCCTTTTATTTCAGTGAAGCTGCAGGTGTGTTAAGCCTGGGCAGCATCAGCCCCGCTCAGTTCCCCAAAGTCAGGCTTTGCATTTGGGCTGCTCCTCTGCTGTTAGCTTTGATAGAGCTGGAAACCCACAGAGGGATGAAAGGCAAACCCCATGATCCAAAATGGGAGGGCTGGCTTAAGGAGACCTGAAAAGATGAAACGATGGCACTGCAGGAAAATGAATTAAAAATAGGCATTTATTCATTTTTCCCACTGCTGTTACCAATGATTGTACTGAATTATCACTTGGGCTTTTTTTCCTTTTCTGTATTTGAGAGTTATAACTGGCTTCAGTATTAGAAATACTTGATTTATACCAGTGACTCAAACTCAGAAAAAAGCTCTTTTATGACTCAAGCAGCCACAGGCTGGAGCTCAGTTGAGCTGAGCCAAGTGAAGAACTTTGTCATGAAATCAGGTCTTTCTCTGAAAAACCACAGCTTAATTGCAGATCCTTCACCAGCTCCTGCTGCCCCATAATAAACATTAGTGAAAATATTTAACAAGGAAGGTTCTGACATTGATCCATGTCCCCAGCTGTCACATCTACACAACTTTTAAATTCCTCTAAGGATGGTTATTCTATCCCTGCCCTGGGCAACCGGTGACAGAGGTGGGCAATGCTTTCCATGGAGAAATCCCTGCTGATCTCCAGCCTCATTCTCCCCTGCCCCAGCCTGAGGCCGTTCCCTCTCCTCCTGTCCCTGTTCCTGGGAGCAGAGCCCGATCCCCCCCGGCTGTCCCCTCCTGTCAGGAGCTGTGCAGAGCCACAAGGTGCCCCCTGAGCCTCCTTTGCTCCAGGCTGAGCCCCTTCCCAGCTCCCTCAGCCCCTCCTGGGGCTTCATTCCCTTCCCAGCTCCGTTCCCTGCCCTGGACTCACTCCAGTCCCTCAATGTCCCTCTGCTCCTGAGGGTCCCTGAGCTGTCCCCAGCACTGGAGGAGCCCCAGCAGTGCCAGCACAGGGGACAGCACTGCCCTGATCCCCTGGACACCATTCCTGACCCCAGCCAGGTGCCACTGGCCTCTTGCCCACTTGGGAACCCTGGGCTCAGGTCCAGCTGCTGGCACCAGCACCCCCTGGGCCTTTTCCACAAACAGATTCCCATGTTTTCCATGGGGTTGTTGTGATCCCATAGTGGATAATCCAAGGGCTGTACCAGGGCAGGAAGCTTTCCCTTCCCATCTGCAGTCCAGGCTCCCAGGAGGCTGCAGATGTCCCTGAGGAGTGTGTCCAGCACATTGGGCAGAAATACCACAGAAAAGGATGCCGAGTAATACTCAACTGTCTTCATTTTTTCTTTTCTTTTCTTTTTTTTTCTTTTTCTTCATCGCTTTTCCACTTTATTTGACTACTCCTTGATTAAAAGGCTGGGGCTTCGAATGTGACACTTTTTGGAAGAGCTGATTATGCATCACATAAACCTCTTGGCATTAGACAAAGATGCTGCTGTTAAAATTGAAGTTTGTATTAATGCAGCTTCAATCTGAACAGCAATCATTGTTATTAACAGTCATTCGGGGGAACGAGTTCAGCTGGAAGACACTTCCTGCTATATTTTCCACTCAGATGATAGCAGAAGGATTCAATGTGTTTTTCAGCAAAGTTTCCTTAGTGTTTCAACTGATCCTTTTATTCGGGGGGCTTATCCTGATCTCAGTCCTCTGGATCCTGCTTGGCCCTGGCTTCTGGATGGATTTGGGTTGCATCCCTCCATGGTTATTTTCTCGTTATCCCTTCTAAAAATATTTAGCATAATTGCACTAAGCAGTAGGAACAATGGATTTAACAGAGGCTCGGGTCCCCAGCCATCCCTTTCCTTTGGGAAGTGGGATGTGCAGGATGATGCAGGAGAAAGCTCCTCTTGTCTTCTAATCATGGCCTGCGGGTCAGTGTTAATTAACCTCCCTTGCAGAAAGGATCTCTCCTTGAGGAAGTGTGAAAAAG
>NW_005054349.1:4686073-4707259 GCF_000277835.1 Geospiza fortis | reverse complement strand
CACCAGGACTGCGGGATGTCCCAGCCTTGCAGGGAACCTTCACCAGCAGCTTTGTTCTGCCCGCCGCCTCCCTACTTTTGGGAGAAGTCGTGGTTATTCATCGCAAAATGACGTCACTTTTCCCACCAAAAGGCTCTAAAGACACCCCTGGTGCAAATGCATTCCCAGACGTTTATGGATGACCACCCTGAAGAGGGTTGTGTGTCCATCTGTCCCTGGGGGAATCCAGCGCCGAAGGGTGAGGATTGTTATGGCTCAACTGGATCCCTTTGCATTTCCTCCTGGGATGCCTTTTATTTAGTGTACATTCCAGAGGGCAAATCTGACTGTGCCAGCTCCAATAACCAATGGACTGCTCTGGGAGGGGTTTCTGAGGGCCTTTCCAAAGCATTGGAGCCATTTCCCTGGAATTCCTCCCCTGTGTGACTCTGGAAAGAGCCAAAGCCGATCTGACATTTGCTGGTGCTGCCTTTGCAGCTGAGGCCGTTTTCTGAGCAGTTTTCCCTGCCAGCCTTCTCCCAAAAGCACCTGGAATACATGAGCCAAGAGCCAGTGTGCTGCTTTCCTCCCAGCATTTGCCATCTTGGAATGAGCTTCAGTGCTTCCAGGGGGTGGCAGATCCTGCCTGGTGCCTGATTGTCCCTTTGTTTCATTAGTCAGAGGTTTGTTAATTGTCACTACAACGTCACCAAGAGGGCTGGGTGAGCTCTGTACTGCAGCTTCTGGAAGCTCTTTGAGTTACTGAGACAATTTTCCTTCATTTTGGTCCTTCATTTTTTCCCTGCCTTGTGCTCCTCAGTTTCCTTTGGGCATTTTAGAGACCAAACTTAGAAGTGCAGCACTGGCACAGGTTGCCCAAAGAGGCTGTGAAGGCCCCATCCCTGGAAGTGTTCCAGGCCAGGCTGGATGGGGCTTGGAGCAACCTGGGATGAGGGGACACATCCCTGCCCATGGTGGGACCAACCTGTTCTTCAGCATGACCCAACAGCGTGGAAGAAAAGGGCAGATTTCCCACTCCTGTGAGGTAAAGGGCTGGATTTTTTTGCTCAGATTCTGCTTCCCAAATGGAGCAGCTCCACTTTGGCAGTCTCAGGCTCCCCACGTGCAGGGAAGGCTGACAGTTATGGAAGGGCAGCTGAAGGTCACCCCTCCATTTCACTGTTATTAACATCCCTAAGAGGCAACGAGCGAGAGAGGAGAACGAGTCAAAGTTCATTATTCTCCTAATTAGCAGATTACACAAAAATTCAGTAGCTTCCCCAGAATAAGAGTTAAAGATTGAGTTCACTCACCTGTCCCCACAATTAGCAGCTATAAAGGTGTCACAAGGAAATAAAGTGAGAGAAGGGAAAAGCTCCACATCAATTTGCCCACACGGAAGATGCAGCTCCGTTGGGAGAGGGGGATGGAGCTCCAGGCTCCCAGATCTGCATGCACAAAGGAGACAGATTTAATGGCCCACTGCAATTTTCTGGCAATTAGCCCCTCCCCAGAAGATGCCATTGACCTCATCAGTCTGGAGATGGAGTTTCGCAGATAATTTTTCCCAGTACCATCCTAATGAACAGAGGCAAAGAAGGAGAAGGAGGCAAGGAGAGGAATCACTCGGGTGATTTTCTGGTGGAGAAAGCACAGGGGTGCTGAGAGGAGCATGGGGATGAGGTTTGATGAGGTCTTCACTTACCCAAACCCAATACGCACCCTGTGTCTTGGGTGTGGGTGCCAATGCCTGTGCCATGTTTTGGACAGAAAATTACATTTTTTCAGTTTTGCATTTTGCTGCCCAAAGCAGGAAGGAATCTGTCTCTACATCCAAAGCTGTCAGGAAACAAATATAATTTCTGCTGTGTCCAAAAGCCCCAGAAAGGAGGGAGTAAAGTGAAAACTGTCCAACAGATGAAAAATCTCAAATACAACCGGATTTTAAAACAAAAATGCCAAACACTTTGGTAACATAGGAGTGAAACATTCTGATTTTCTCATGATGAAGAGGCTGCTGATTGGTGTAAGTGTGATAAATTTTAGGCAGGTTCCGGTACACTTGTGATTGCTCTAAACAAGCATTTCTGGCTGAGCAGATTTTGGTGAGCTGCCCTTCATGAGCTCCCACCATCCTTTGGCTGCACCTGCCCTTCTGATTTTCTCTTCCCACCGAGGACATGTAAATCCCAGGGATTCTTCATCACTCAGCTGTAATTATTCCAGGGAAGAAGACTGCTTGCTTTACATATTCTTGTCATTTGCCCAGAGTGTGAAAACATTCTTAATTTAGATGCCATGGCCATGCCATCACCTCCAGTACCTGTTTAATAATAAATCCTTCCATGCCAAGACCTGGAGATTCTCCTGAGGCCAGAGGAGGGACCAATTCCCATTCCTTATCTCCAGAAGAGGTTGGGGATGGTGCCACCCACACATGGGACTTCCCACACCCTCCTCAGTAAGAACTGGAAGGTTTTGATCTGATTACTGCAAAAAATGAGACTTAGGCCATATAAATTGTCCTGGGAGAAATCAACACAGAATTCCTGGTTATTTAAAGCAGAATTCCAAAGTACATTTCCATACCCACGTTCTCCGTCCCACCGGGGCTGCGCTTTCATTTGCGTCTCTTATGGTAGGTATTATAAGTTAATGAAATAGAAATTGATCTTTAAAGGAGCACTTTTCAAGGTTCAGTTGCTATCTAATTAATTTAATTTTAAATTACATCAGTAATAAAGACTTAATTGCCTTCTTATCAATACATTGTATTTTGTAAAGGACATGCGACTATTTGAACACACCATCGCTTTCTTATAGTAGAATAATTGGTATTTTAAGCATACAACTATCATGGTAAGTGTAAAATATTTATTTGTGCACTTAATTTCAAGTGGTATCAAAACCTCAATGAACATGCAAATGTTCCAGCAGCTGCTGTTTAACTCCTTGCCTGCCTCTCCAGGAAAAACAAGGACTCCTCCACGTCAGGGAGATTGGCTGGAATTTCAGTGTGGGGTGATGTAAAGAATATTTCTATGGCTACACCAATTTTTGGTTGGTAAGATTGCATCTTTTTAGGGTATGGGAGGCAGTTTAGTAAATGTGACAGATTAGGGTGGGGAACTGCAACAACAAAGTGCTAGTGAGGACTTTGAAGCCTCTTACCTTCATGTGAGTCTTATTTTTGTCTCTGAGATGTTTTTATAACCATTATAAACAGAATCACAGTAAAACACGGACGTGTTTTCTCTGACTGAAGATTCAGTAACCTCTCTAAGCAGATAAATCAGCATCAATCTTTACCCCTTTCCTTTCCTTAGCACAAGAGCTGGATTTTGGAGTGCGTAAGCTGCCAGAAAGAATAATTAAATACACCACAACTACCTTTGATTTAAAAATGGCAAGAGGAGAAATTAAATCTTGCAGAAGCCACAACACATCCACAGAACTGTGTGGTAACTTGTCAACTAAATTAATTTCGAGCAGTTCACTTCAACCATAAAAATAATATAAGCTGTGATATATTTCTTTCATATGTGCGTGTCTGTATATCTATATGTTATACAGCACCATTTAAAAATAGCAGCTTCTACCTGTGAAGTAGCAAGATCAGATATTTCTGAACTGCTTTCAGACCTGTCAACACACCATCACTATTTAGATTTAATAGATGTTGAGTTTAAAATGCACCATAGAAATATATATTTTTTTAAAGATACACAGTAAATGAGATTTGGGCCACTCTAATTTTTGTCATCTGCTTCCAGCTTTGTGGCATAAGCTGCCGTAATAATTCTTGTTATTATTCTGGTATTTAGTAGCCCATCTAAGATTAATACCCCATGGCTGTGTGCCTTTCCCACCCCATAATGTGCTGGCTCTGCTGGGTCTGGACGTGGCAGTGCCAGGATTTTTCCACCAGCACCAGGATTTATCATGGCATCTTTGTGTTCCTGGTGGGGATTGGCTATGACACTGCTTGCAAGGGTAGATAAAAAAAGAAAGAAGTAACTTTTGGTGTCTCCTCATTAATCTCTGAGAAATTTAGAGTGAACAAGATGAAACATCCCACCTTGGACAGAGGAAGGCAGGTCCCTGCTGGGAACATCAGCCCTGCTCCAGTGGTTTCTCCATGGCCTTATCCTGCCAAAGCAGAGCCTTCAGAAACGCTGGTGGTCAAAGCAGGAGGTGTCAGAGGCAGGAACTGCTCACTGTGGTGTGGGGCTCTCCATGGCCAGTGGCCTCAGCTTCCACAGGAACCTGCAGAGCAATGTCAGGAGCAGCAACTCTGCCACACAAAGCTTTGATGCCGAGCACGGATGAGAAGCTGCAGCGATCTTTTCTCACCTTTATTCTTGTATTCCCTGCACAGACCATAACTCAGTTTTGTGTCTCTTCCCAGGAGGTTTGTTTCTCCTGCTCGTGTTTCTCTTTGTGATGTGGAAGGAGTTTGCAGCTGACTTCCAGAGGTACATCCTCCTGGAGAGGAGTGAGAGGTGCCTGGATGATGTCCCCGTGCACGTCTACTACGGGTGGTCCTTCATGTTCGCCGCCGCCGGGGTGCCCCTGGTGCTCCTCTCTGGACTCCTCTTCTTCCTGGTGGGCAGAGACATTATGGATTCCCTGCAGTAACACAAATGTGGAAAAGGCTTTGAGAAAATTGGTGATGCTCCTTGTAAAGAAACACACCCAAGTTTTGAGGGTTTGATCATTTTTGTAGCTCTAATTGTGGGGATAGGTTACACTCACTCTCATGGGGAGGCAGGGATGGAGCACTGAGCATCCACAGAATCCCAGGAAAGTTTGGGTTGGAAGGGACCTTAAAACCCATCCTGTTCCACCCCCTGCCATGGACAGGGAGACCTTCCTCTATCCCACATTGCTCCAAGCCCCACCAACCTGGCCTTGGACACTTCCAGGGATAGGAAGCCAAGCTTCTCTGAGTACCCTCTGCCAGGGTCTCACCACCCTCACAGCCAGGAATTCCTTCCCAATGTCCCATCCATCCCTGCTCTCTGGCAGTGGGAAGCCATTCCCTGTGTCCTGTCCCTTCATCCCTTGTCCCAAGTCACTCTCCAGCTCTCCTGGATCCCCTTTAGGCACTGGAAAGTTTCCCTGGAGCTTTCTCTTCTCCAGGTGAGCCCCCCCAGCTCTCCCAGCCTGGCTCTGACCTCTGCCCATCCCAAACCAGCCCCAGCTGAACATCCAGCTCCAGGCTTTTTCCACTTTGGAGATATTTCAGCACATTGATGGGGTTTGCACCAGTTTTTTCCGCAGCCCAAGGGAAAGCAGCTCTCTGTCAGCAGAGCTCCACATCCATATTCAGCAGAGCTGGAGTTTTACAGCATTCCCAGCATCCTGGTTTCTTGTAAAAGGAAATCGAATCTGGCTGTGATGGTGCAAGCAATAATGTCTATTTCTAAAAAGCAATTAAGGATGATTTTTTTTTCCCTTGGCCAGCTCTAATTGACGTCAAAGGACAACCATTTTAATGGGATGTCGGGAAACATGAGAAACTTTTTCTTCCTTAAAAGCCCCGATTCTGAATATACAAATGTACCTGGATTTAACCTAACTTTCAATAAGGGAATAAACCAATTTCTGTGGCTTGAAACATAACACGAATTAATTACTATTTCTTTACAGCAATGCTTTACACTGCATTTAATATTTTCCCCAGATGCAATTTTGTGTGGATTCCCAAACCAAAAACTGAAAGCTGATCCCAACTGAAGGAAAAGGAGGGGGGACAATAG
Source organism: Geospiza fortis (assembly GCF_000277835.1). NCBI lineage: Eukaryota > Metazoa > Chordata > Aves > Passeriformes > Thraupidae > Geospiza > Geospiza fortis. Next base: position 4,701,518 of record NW_005054349.1, on the reverse strand, counting down.
CATGATAATGTGATATCACCTTGGGCTGTGCCTGTGCCCCATCAGTTCTTTACATGCCAATTTCTCACTATAAATTTGTTTTGAATAATTTTTGTCATTACTCTGAAGTGAATATTTTCCCTGGACACAGCTTGGGGAAGTTTCTCAACCCAAAAATGGAATGATGGTGGGAGCTGGAGGAACAGGAGTGGGGACAATAGCACTGGTATTATTTTGGCTTAGTTTTGGTCAGCCCTATCAGGCAGCTCAGCTGGGACCTTGTTGTAGTTTATGGACACCTACAAGAGTCAGATCTAAAATGACAAATTATATAACATTTAAATACATTTAAATTCTTGCAGTCATCCAGGCTGATGTGGCAGTGACCCTGAGAAGAGCAATCACCTCATAATTCTCCACCAAACTATCCAGGTACTGGGGGTGAAATAATTTGTCCTGAATAGGCAGAGGTTTGTAAAGACACTTGAGAAATGACAAAGATTTGATCTTGTCATGGTTTTTTGGGCTGCAGCGTGGTGCTTTGAAGTAGTTTGTTGGGTCCTTGTTTGCTGAGCTCATTTGCATAAATTTTAAATCAAACTTCTCAAACGGCGCCGTTCTCGTGGATGTCAGAGTTTGTGCTCAGCTCACATCTCCTGAGCTTTATGTCACACTATTGACTCAGTGCAGTTAATTAATAATGGAATGTAAATCTCTGCTAGAAAGCGCTGAAGATTGTTGGCAGTGTAAAAATGTTTGTTAATGCTCTTCCTAAAATATTATTCAAGTCTGGCGTTTCTTTCCTTTCGGAGCAAGTTCTAATTATTCTTTTACAAGATTCATGGCATACACAGAGTGAGGAATTGTAATTCCCCCATGTAAAGATTAGTTCTTTCATATGGATAACAGGCTTGGGCTACAGTTCTTTAGCAATATCCACACTGTTTTCCCTTAATAGAAATTTTGTTTGAATAGAATTTGGATGTGCAGGTAAAAAATCATGAGGTTTTATCCCAGTGAATGGATGTTTCATGACATTCCCAAATACACAGAGATTTTAGTGTTTTATTTGGCCATTCTAAACTTTTTTTCCCCTGATTCTCCTTGGGTTATGCCTGTTCCCCATCAGTTCTTCAAGGTATAATTTCTCACTATAAATTCCCTTTGAATAATTTTTGTCATTTAATTATCTATTCAATGTGGAGATGAACACTTATGGTCACAAAGAATAAAAGTATACAATCCAGGAGCAGAAGAGGTCAAGATTTACAGTCACTTGCCTTTCACTGATCCCATAAAACAATCCAAGCATGCAGAAATGATGATCCCATAAGAGACACCAGGGCAGAAGAATGAGAATGCAGCAAGAAATCCATCAGACTTATTGATATCTGTGAAGCTGAGGATCCCTGAAGTTGTGAATATAGAAGTGAGTTTTATATTATAGAATGAAATATTTATTAACTTTCTCCATCTGTTCTTTAAAAAATTTAGTTTAATGTCATCAAGGCATTTATGGAATACATTTAGCTTAATCATGCATTCATGCCTTAGGGAGTAAAGCATCCCTGGAGACCTGCTCTTTCTGGATCAGCTCTAGAACAAGCAATAGTTTAAAATTCCATCATTCTTTGGAAATAAACCACACGGCTTTGAATCATTCTTGAACAGAGGGTGTTTTGTTTTAAATATCTGGTATTGAGCACATCCAATTGTTGTCTGGTATTGAGCTTTTGGATAACCTCATCAAATCCCTGGATTTCCCACAGGTTTGGAAAATCTCTCAATATTAGGTGTATATCTAATAGGCACAGCACTAAGAAAGAATGAGATTGTAGAGTTGCATAATTAAAGCAATTAACTCTTTCATTAAAATTCCATGTTTATTGCCAGCACAAGGCCAAATACATCATTTTGGTGGATTAAAGACTCCAGTTCCTTTGCTCTCAAGTTTCTCTCAAGCAGACAAAATTTGCTGTGGCAGTCATCACTTCTGTAGGAGAAATTTTAAAAAAAGGAACTCATGGGCTCGGTGGTAGAGTTGGAAATTGCAGAAACCACGTTCGCTTTCATCTGTTGAATGTGAAGTTTGATGAAAGGATATTATAGAGTAGTGACAAGGACCTAATTCTGATCCAAGTTTTGTCATTATAAATCATGAGTAATTCCGAAGGCTGCAGCAGACCCTTATCACTGCTAAACATCTGTAAGTCAGATCAGAACCGGGACTAATAAATACATTCAAAATGCATAATTAAAACAGTGATTTCACATCACTCTGATGAATTTTAGTCAAGGATTTCTTCAAGGATGCTTTTCTCACATTAGCATTTGATGTTAGTAAGCAATGAATAATTCCATTTTTTCTTTCCAACATCTGGGACACTTCCTGCTTTATTTGCTACTTACTGAGCACTCTGCAGGAAATATTAATGAATCCTGGGTGTTGAAACACGGGCCCTGTGGATCGTGCTCAGGAGGCAGCCTGACGTAGGAGAGGTGTCTTGAGATTAAGAGCTTGATTTTGGTGAAAGATATTGGGAGATTTGCCAAACCTGAGGGAGATACAGGGATTTGGGGAGGTCACCCAAAAGTCCCTGTGGCAACTTCTTTCATGCCATGGAGCTCTTCCCTTGTACCTAAGAGACAACAATTAATATTAAAGGTCTTTCTCCTTGGTCAGATCAGCTGTTTTTGCAGTGGTTCTGGAAGCCAGCACCCAAGGGTATCCCGAGGCTGGGAAGGTCTTTCCCCTTGGTCAGATCAGCTGTTTTTGCCATGATTCTGGAAGCCAGCACCCAAAGATGCTCCGAGGCTGGGAAGGTGCTGGTGCTGGTTCCACCTCACCCAAGGAGAGATGGAACAGGAGACCAGCACACCCTTTGAGCATCCCTGCCCTGCCCAGCTGCTTCCTCACACCTCCAGAGGCCTGGAGGTCTTTATCTTCCTTGGGAAATGATGAATTTCTGTGTTTGGAGAGATCTGCTGGCCCTTCAGAGCAACCTGTGGAGGAAACCTGAGCTGAGCACCAGGAGAGCTTCCAAAGGAGGAATTAAATGTCCTCCTGTGTTAGTGTGAAGTGACTTTGACAGTTCAGCATCTGACCAAGGGGATGAAAACACCTTCTGCCATGGAAAACAGGTAAATTGGAACTTGCCCAGCCTTATTCCAGCTGGGTGTGCAACAGCCTGTCTGGGATTGATTACAAACCTTCCCACTTTTTATTTTTTTGTCCAGAAGAACTCATCTTATCTGTGCAGGTCATGTTTTTACCTTGGTCAGGCACATTCCTTGGTGGCTCCCATAACAAAATGTGAGTGTGCAGAACCTGGATCCCCACTGGAGCTGCTCCCCTGAGGACTCTTTGTGCCCACAGTGCCCCCAAAACCCTCTGGAGAAGGGAAGTGCTGGGTGTCCCATCCCTGCAGAAGATGCCCACGGCTCCTTTCCTGCAGCAGCCCCATCCTGCTGGCCCAGCACCTCCTGAAGTGCCCCTTGTCCCTCAGGCAGTGCTGGGGGAGAGGCACAGATGTGGAGCAGCAAATGAAGGCAGAGACCAAATTAAAACAAATGGGGAGAGGGGATTGTGCTCCACGCTCTGCACTGGGGCAGGACTCAGCCAGATCAGGCAGAGCCCCCTTTACAAGGGAGCACAGCACCTCAATCCCAGAATCAATAAGCTGTACATGCTGCAGCACAAAGAGCTCTTATCTGCAGTACCACTTTGAATTTAGTGAATTTATTTAATCCCTGATGCCTGCAGAGCATCAGTCCTGTCTTCTGGGTTAATTTATTTATTCCGGTGATGTATTTTTAGTCTTTCAAGTCCTTGACATTTGAGAAGCAGATTTCCCTCCCCCCCCGCCTCGTTTCCTAAAAAAGCATCTGAATTGGGAAAAAAAATATTTACAGAAAAGTGGTTTTTTTTTCCTAATTCATTTCCCACTTTTCCTTTTGGGAGCCAAGAGAAATACAATATCAATACTAATAACCATAAATGGAATGGATTGGCAAAGGCTCCTTTTCCTCCTGCCTGGCAGAGCCTGTTTCTAAATCAATGCTGGACATTCACTGATCTTTTCTCTTCCTTCTCATCTTGTTTGTTTTTTTTTTCCTACAAGTATTCTCTCCTCCTCTTTAAATTAAAAAAATAAAAATCACCTATTTTCTAGATGTAGCCAAGATTCTGTGCTGCATTTAGTTTGAAAATTGTCAGGAGGGCAGGTGATACTCTTATCTTCTGGAACTTGATGTTTCCAGGTGGATCAGATGAACCCTTGGTTCAACCCAAAGGAACCTGTGCGTTAAAGAGTGGGACTACTAGTAAAAAGGAATGCCAAAGGAAAACAATAGGTAGGTACTAAACATTTGGTTATGGAAAAGTAGATTGGAGCTTTATAAACTTCAGGATCTGCAAAGAAGGAAAAAGTCTCACCTGGCCTTGGCTGAGGCAAGGACAGCTGCAGCAAAGCTGGAAAAATTAAAACTAAAGGAGCATGAAGGGCAATTGTTTGAAAAACAGAGGGTTTATTCTATATTCCTTGTCTATTATCTCCCTATCCATTACCCAATATTTTCTTGTGTTTACATTAAGAGAAGCAACAAACACCAAGAAGAAAGAGCCTCTCCTAGAACAGGGACTCTGCAAAAATATATTACATGTCCTCAAAAATAACTCTGCAAAGTCACAGAACATAATTGTTTTTCCATTTCAGATATAAGATTTTTCTTTTTGGTATTTTCTTCTATTTAAATACCAGTCTATGAGAGAAGATATTCAACAAACCATCAGTGCTCAAATAACATTGGCTGAGCTGGCTGATTTAAAATTTTAATATTAATTAAACCTCATTGGTTGCAAGCTGGAATAATTGAAGTGAACAGTGAATAAATGTGACTTGTTCTGAAACAGAGGCACCAACCTTTGGGCCTCCCTGCCCCTCAAAAAAGAAGGGAAATGTAACAATTTAAACAAATCAGCCTCAAAATTGTCCTGCTGGATGTTGAGGTAGACACTTTGCATCAGCCCCCCTGAAATGCAGGCAGAGGTTTTACCTCTCATATCACAAGCAAGGTCATTACATGAGTTAAATAATCAGCTCAAAAATCCAGCCATGAATGAAATTTATTGCAAGACTTTTGCATCATATCCCCAGAATAGGCTCAGGGGTGGTTCCAGCTGCCCTGTGGGGATGGGCACCCCCAGCCCCTTGCTCCTGGTGTCCCCAGGCTTTTTTGGTGGCATCCTTTCCTCTAAAGGAAATCCTGGTCCTGGGAGAGCGAGTGAATTCTAAAGGCACTAAAAAAAATATTTTGGTCACTCTGAAGGTCAGGTAATTTCATCTGCATCTTCAGGATGGTGCTGGTGAAGGCTGGAAGCAGCTTGAGAGATGCTCTCAAGGTGGTTTTTCCTCCAGTTTTGCTCTGCAAGTCAAGATCCCGTCCCTGTTTTCCCACCTGCCTTGTGAAACCCCCCGTTATCCGCACCCAAACCCAGGCACACACACTTCACACATTAAATATCTGTAAAATAGCTGGTGTTCTCTGAGGAGAGCCTCTTCCTGTGCCACAAACACTTCAAAGGCTTCAAAGCAGAGGTGCCTGCAGCGAGGGCTGAAGCTGAGAGCACAAGTGCCCGTTTCAGCTGACACCAGAGGTTTCAGCCTCTTAGGGCATAAAGCATTTTTCACTCTGTTTAAATTAATTTAATTGGAATAAAAAAATTGAAGGAGAAATAACTCGAGACATTTTTGAAGGTGAGGGTTTTTTGTGTGCGTGTGATTTTTTTTTTTTAAGTGGAAAATGCCGTTTTGAGATTAAACCTGCCTTTAAGTAGATATTTTAAATGAAAATATCTTCAGAGTTTAAGGAGGGACTGCAGAGACCTTCTGTTTGCAGCCACCTTAGAGGGGTGGTTTTGCTTTCTCTTGCTTTGCTGTTGCTCAAAGGATGTTCCAGCTCCAGGCTTTCCTTCTGCTGCCCCTTCTCAGAGTTAATGCATTGGTTCTGCAGGAAAAAAAAGAGACATTTTCAGTATTTCAGAAGCCAAAAGGCTGCCTGCTGGATGGGGAGATTTGCTGTACATCCCAGGCAGGAGATGAAAATCCGGTTTTATACGGGGAATGCATCACCCTGTGCCCAGCACCTCCTGCACTCCTGCCCAGGGAAGCAAAGGCGACAGAGAGAGGACATTCTGCTTTTAATTTTTTACAATTTTTATTTTTTAAAATGAAAATGCCAAAAGAGTGGAAATACCTTGGTTTTGATAGTCATGGCATGGGAATCTTAAATTTTTTGAACTTATTTAGCTGCTCACCCAGAGGTAGCTCCTACACTCTCAATGCTTCAGCAAAGAACACGCCAGGTTTGGGAGCATTCTCTGGTGCTTGCTGGTGTTTCCAGGTTGTTGCAAGAATGTCAGTGGGGTTTATATGCTTTGTAGTGGGAAAAGATCTTCTTAGGATACATGGCTGCTCGAGGAGCTCAGGCAGGGTGAGGATTCCCTGGACTAGCCAAAAATAGATCTTAAAAATGGAGATGGTCTATGCCATCTCATTAATTTAAAATAAAAACGCATATTCACACACACACACACACACACACATATACACATAAATATATAAATTTATAAAAATATTTTATATATATTATATAAAATATATAAACGCATATATTTAAAAACTTTAAAAATATTGATTTAAATAAAAATATGGTCATTAATACAATAAGGAGAATAATTAAAATGTTGTGGGAATGATTGTATGAGTGCAAATACCTCCCTGAGCCAGTCCAGGGCTGCATTCCATGATACCCAGCACAGGGAAACAGGGATTTCAGCCCAGCTTTCCTGCACCACATTCCCTGTGATTCCCTGTGCCCTCCTTTAGACCCAGCCCTTGGTTAGGGAGAATCACTGGAGCGTCACGGCCACATTGATTTAATTGATTGAGGCTCTGCCCAGAACCTCAGCTCCACTCCCAGGCACTGCTAATCAGAGCCAAAGATAACAGCAGAAGGAATGAAAAGATTTCTTCCCTAGGACTCCAAAGTGCCTTTGGAAAAGAGGAAATTATTACCACGATGTGTTTTCTCTCTGCTGCCCTGGGTTTGCCAGCGGGTGCCCAGTGCAGCCTCCGAGGTCCCTCTGGATCAGCTCGGCTGCAAGGAGACTGCTGGAGCTCCATGGGTTTGGGATTTTATCCACCAAATTTTATTATTTTTATCCAACTCTGCTGTGGAAAATCACAGCTGGGTCTCCAGCCAAGGCAGTGACTGAAATTAGCAGGAAAGACATAAACCCTCATGGTTTAGGGGACTTTGTTCTTTACTTCAACAAAACTCGAGTGTTTTCCCAGTGTGTGATGATGACATTAGCCATTTCAAATGGATATCCAGGATAAATGGACCCATAAAATTAGGGGAAAGCAGGGCTGCTGCAGCAAGCCTTGAAAACACCCCGAATAATTCACCCTCTTGCAGCAGCTCCTCAGCTCAGAGCCACCAACCTCCCCACAGGGTCGCTGTTTCCACCCCATTAATGAGCGAGGCACAGATGGGTTTGGTCTTCTAAAATCAAATCAGAATAAAGAATCTCTTTTTGCTCCCTCCTTGCTGAGGTGTCCCGAGGTGTATTTTGAGTTCGGGCCAAAAAGAAGTCATTATCTTGGAGCTGCCTCATGCTGCTTCACTTTGGCTTGAGCCAGGAGGGCACGGCCTCAGCCCGACCTTCTGCAGTCCCTGTTGTGGGGTGAGGAAATACACAAGGAATTTTCAGAGAATACAGAATTCCATCCAGTCATGGAATCATTTAGGTTGGGAAAACCCTCTAAGATCCTTCTGACCAACCATCCCCCAGCACTGCCAAGGCCACCACTACCCCATGTCCCCAAAAGCCACATCCACGTGGATTTTGAACCCCTCCAGAGATGGGGACTCCAGCACTTCCCCAGGCAGTTCCAAAGCTTCTCCCTACATTTTTTTGGACAAAACCAAAGCAGAGCTGAGAATGGTCAAGGGCAATTTGGCCATGGCTTCTCCATGGGCATGGGAGGGATGGGGAGCTGCCCTTAGGATGGGTAATTTGGGAGCAGACTGAGTGCAAACAGATCCTGTGCCTTTCTTTACCTGGATGTGCTTCTGCCCTAAATGAAATGCAGGAGTAAACTCAGGGCAAAAGCTGAATCACTCTCACTTAATTTAGCAGTGAAATCACAGGCAAGGCACTACAGTACCTGCTGAAGGGTGCAGTGATTTCTAATTATGGATTATGCAGCTAATCAGTACCAATCAACATTTTATGATCTTGACTTAATATTTAATATAATGTTAATTATAATTGCTTTTGCCACAAACTGTGTCAAATCCTAGGTGTGATTTCCCCTCCTGGTGCTCCTCGAGGCGCTGGGTGGGCTCTGGGATGGGGGCTGAGCATCCCTTCCCAAAATCCCACCCAGCAGCACAGACCCACCTCCCTGCTCCCTCTGCCTTGAGTTGTGATGCTAATTAAGTGCTGGTGAGTCTCAGCGTTATTAGAATGGAGTTTTTATCTCACACAAGTACCTTCCAGCTACAAACAGGGGAAGTTCATTTAATTAAAAATAATTTTAGTGTAAGTTAATGTGAACACAGTTCAATTACTCTGAAATATGTTTAATTTTTTTCCCTTTTCTTCTTTCAAAGTCTACCAAGAGGCTGTAGAAAAAAACTCCAAAAACTCAAACTAACATCAGATAACCCAGATGATGCATCCAGGCCATTTTTGTGTTTTTAGACAGTGGCCAAATTGTCACTACAAACAGGAGCAGAAATGTGCAACAATGGCAAAGTCACATTCATGGCACAGGCACCGTTCCTGTGATTGTTTATTGAGCATCCTCAGGGTTTCTGTCCTTAAGTGCCTTTGTGCCTTTTCAAAGTGCTTTTGCCAGCTCTCACCTGATGTCTGTGCATGACAACTCCAAAGTCCTCAGCTCTGCTGTGCACAAACCACCCGGGACCATCTTCACAGGCCTGATGGTTTTTGATCTAATTTAAACTTTATTTTAAAAAAGAAACCTAAAAAAGGTAAAACCAAAGGAAATCCAGAAAGTTTAAGGATGTAATTACCACTCAGGCAATTTTTAATATCCTAAATGCTCTGTGTGAACATCAGCAGGATGCTGCTGGCCCACACACCTCATTTAATTCACCTACATATTCCCAAAATCCATTTCCAGCTGGGCTTGGGGTCTGGTTCCCCACCTCATCTTGTCCTGGGGTCTCCCCTGAGCATGAGCTGGGGTTTCCTTTGCAATTAATAATTTATTGACTTCTACTTAAACCCAGGCACGTTTGATGCCTTTTTTTTGCTTTCACAGCATTCAGTGGAGCTACAGCCCAGTGTCAGCAGCTGGAGCACTACCAGGGGCTGCACAGGGAAATGAAGGAGTCCTGGGAATCAACAGGAATGGGGACAAAAGGGGACATGAGCACATGAGCTATTTTGGGGCTGCAGCCCCCAAAAATCAGCTGCTGGGATGTTTCACCCAAACCCCCAGAGCTGGCACATTCTGGCGGGGTTCAGCACTGACCAAGAAACTCTTGGAAGTTTTTGTTGAGTCTTTACGGCATAAAAGCCCCTGGAAGAAAATCTGTCTTGAAAAAAATCAAATAAAATAAGGAAAACAAGCAAGGCCAGGCTGGTTCTTGCAGGGACAGACCTTGGGCACCAGCTGCAGCCCAAAGGCTCTGGTGGGTGAAATCCTTCCTCCCCATCCCTCCCAAAGCCTTTCACTGAGTTTGACCTCCCTGATTTGGGAAAACAAAGCACCAGATAGGAGATAAGGTCCTTAGAGTTAATAACAAAGCCCATTGACTTTCAAATGCAATCTTGTTGGTTTTTTTTTAAATACAAATTTGTTGTGTTGCATCTTGTTCCTTTCTCTCAGCGCCCATTAACTTCAGGGACTATTACCATAAAGGAAATTAATTCCACCCCCACAAACACATGGAAACTCCTCCCATCAGGGTACTTTAACATCACTTAGGTGCTGGTGGGAGGTGATTATCCCACCATAACACCTCTGGTGCCACTGCAGCAGGTGAAGTCCTTCCTTCCATTAAAGATCCTATAAACATGTGAAGTTACATGGGAAGTCCTATTCCCAGGAAAGGTTAATTAAAACCTGTAATTCTGGTATGAGCTGGATGAAGGGGAGGTCAGGCAGGAATTTCTCCCAGCACAGCCCCTTTCTACTTAAATATGAATGAAGTTCCCAAAAAGGGCTCAGAAGCCCAGCCCAACTTCTCCTTTGGCAAAGGGATATTTATCAAAACTCAGTGCTTCTGTCTGTACAACAGAGATTTAAAATACCCTTGTAAAACCCTGTTCAAGAGTTGGAGCCCAGCCTGGTGACCTGCTGGGGTAGGTCAAGGGGATGGCATGTTTGTGATGCCATGGGAAATAATTCCTGAGGCTGAGAGGACAATTCGGGAGAGAGGAGGAGCATAACCTAAGGGTACCCAAATCAGCCCTCCCTGCTCATTGAGGGGGTTGCACTGGATGACCTTCAAAAGGTCCCCTCCAGCTCAAATGATTCCACAATTCTACATTCCCAGAATGAACTTCCAAAGGCAAATAGAGTGATGGTCCCACCACCCACCTTTCCAACCCCATCAAGAGAAGCCCTGCACAGAGAGAGCTGGAGGAAGGGGCTTTGTCTGAGCAGCTCTGAGGGGTTCATCTGTCTGCTGCAATTAGACAATTAGCAGAGAGAGCTAATGAACCTCAGAGACAAACAGCTGAGTGTCCCTTCTAACACCTCCTGCCTCAAACAGCTGCTGTGAGGAAGGTGGGCTCTGAGACCACCACCATGTGGGAGCTGCTTCACTGGGAAGGATCACATCCGTAATTTATTTCTGCAGTGTGAGGAATGAAGGGGAAGGTTATAACCACCTTAGAAATATCTCCACACACAGTCCCTTGTGCACGTATTTAATAGGAAATAGAGGCATTGGAGGAGACCACCAAGCTCAGTTTTTGCCACCTTCCCTGTGTGCTGGTGGTGAGGGAATGTGCAGCGCCTGTGATAAAGGCGGCAGTGGGGTAGAACCATCAGTGCTACCTAAAAGCAAATGAAACTGGCATAAATAATTGTGCTGTAGAAAGCCTTTCTGTTGCACCTTGCCTATCACTGACAATTTACATATCTTAGGAAAACCTTTGTCAGCTTCTGTCATTTCTGCACTATTATGTGCCTTTCTGGATAATTACCAGTTAATGTGAAAAAGCAGATGGAAAAAACCTTGAAATTTCTGATAGAGAATCCTCAAACCTCTCCCCTTATCTGTGCACAGCAGCTTCCTGATTTCAAAAGAAGTTTGAAAACCTTTGTTAAAAATGTCCCTGATTCCCAGTTTGAATGAACCAAATGACATTCAGCTAAAATTATTCAGCTTTTTCCACAATTAAATTCCATTATCGTGAACTGCCAAAGTAAAATGGAAGGTCTCTTAACTAATGTGTCGGTTGTTTGCTTGTATTTTTCGTGGTGTGTATTGTATAAAGCTGTGTGAAGTCGAAAGAGGATAAACAATAAGTGTAATTTTGCATCAATGAGTGGGGCATTTTTAGACCCTTTATTATGGGAACACACCAGTTGGTGGGTTTTCTCTCTTCTTTATTTCCCTCCCTTCTTTTTTTTTTTTTTATTTTTTTCCTTCCTGTTATTTTATTTATTCCTTTTCCTGAAAAACCCACTTAGACTGATTGGATATTTCACCAAACTCAAGGAGCAGTGTCAGGTTGGTTTTTAGCACCAGGAATGATTTTTTTCTATGCAACCCCTGCATACCATGAGAGCTCAGGACTGAGCAAGCACACACTTCTCCTGTCCCTCTAATGAAGAGGCAGTGTAGCAGTACACAGAGGAAATAATTTCATTTAAAAAACCCCACATTTCCACATGCAGGGGAATTGTCCTCGTGTTGTCTCAGTTGGTTTTCCCCTTGTTCTTCTGCAAGACTTAATTTTAAGCTGCCCATGAGAAAGGCAGAAAAGTTAATCACAGAATCTTAGAGTGGGTTGGGTTGGAAGGAATTAAAATATCATCTCATTCCAGTCCCTGCCATGGGCAGGGACACCTTCCACTAGAGCAGGTTGCTCCAAGCATGGTTTGCTCCTGTTCAGGATGGGGTAAAGCAAAAAATAACCTCTAAAGCCAAGGAGCAGCTGAGCCTGCTGTGCTGCCCAGCTCTGAACTCCACAGGGAAGTTATTTCTGTGAGCCTGCAGTCAAAAAAAGAGAGAAGCTTTCTGAACACTGATGACAGGGTTTTATGGGGGAATTTTCTGTACAAAATGCTTATAACAGGCTTAATTTTGCTCTGCAAAGCCAAGCCTCATTCGAGGTCTGTGGGTAACATCCCCCTGCAGATGTGCTCTGCAATCACAGAATCATCATTTAAGTTTGATAAAACCCTTAAAATCCTCAATTCTGCTCAGCAGGATTTTTCTAAGCACTGAAAGCTTCAGGCCCTTTGGGCAAATGCATCTGAGCCATCCCTGCCCTGGAGCTCCAACACAGCTGGAGGTGAGGAGGAGGCTTGGGAGAGGGCAGAGGAGAGGAAGGAGGAATCAACCTGGCACTGCAAGGCACAGTGAGAGAGGGGGGACAGCGAGGAGCCCCGAGGACAGCGAGGAGCCACAGGGACAGCAAGGAGCCCCAGGGACAGTCATGTTCCTGCTGGGACTCCTCCTCTCCCAGGAGAACCAGGAGCAGCCGTGAGCAGCACAGGCAGGTTTGCACCAACCCCACTGCAGAGGGGTCACTCCTCTGCTTTAATGTATGCAAAAACACCCAAATACCCTCATGCAAACCCCATTTCCCTTCAGCTGCTAAACAAAAAACCAACAAAAGCTCATTCCACGTTGGGTGATCTGTTCTGAAAGCAGAGATTTACCAGCAGATACCTCGTGGTTCCTCGTGCAGCCAAAGATCTGCTCAGTTGAAGCTGTGAGTGTTTATGTTACGAAAGAAAAGAATTCCTTTAGATATAGAGAGAATGAAAGCAAGGTTGTGTTGGTGAGGATCACTGAGATGGCAGCTGAAGGATCTCAGTATCAGGATGTTGTGTCAGAGCTCCACACACTGAGGCTGCTTCACTCCGTGGCTGCCCTGCTGGTTTGTGTTGATGGAGCTTCTCTTCCTCGCTGGCATTTAACAGCCACATCCCCAGAGAATGACATTTCAGAGCCTGATTAAAATCATTGTCTTTCATGGCAGAGAAAGTTTGTTCTTCAAAGTAAAGAAGATAAAAAAAAATGCTGTTGCAAACAGCGCTGAAAACCAGATGAATAAAAACAACCAAGAAAGGGTTTAATTCCATTATTTTCAATTAGCTCTTTAATTTGATTTAAGTCATTTGCACTTGTTGCTTGTTTTACGTCTCTTATTGTCCAGCATTTTATTTCACACATCTAACAGTATTAAATCAAACTGTTTTCTAGTCTTTGCCTTCTTTTGAAGCCTCTTGAAAGTCAAAGGCAGATATTAAAAACAAACTTTCATCTCTCTGCAGGTTATTTGTAATCAGACCTTTCTCATCAAGGGCTCATTTCATATGTGTTTGGGATCTGGGAATTATTAAAAATGCCAATCCATCTTGTGAAAAATATTGCCCAGGCTTCAGCGTTTTGAAACTTCAGCATCATGTGTGAATCCATCAGCAGCAGCGTACACTTGGTGCTCCTGGTTGTAGGTACTCACACGTAGTAATGGCTCAGAAAGTCTACACAGGATCCTACTTCATGTTGCAAACTCCTGTTTATTGACCCTTGGTTCTGAATGGCAGGTGGTTTTAATAATAAATTATAATACAATTTATTATTAAAGGGACAGTGTTGCTTTCCTGGTGCAAATTCACAAATCTCAATGTGTATTTTGGAGAAGCCCATCACAGTCCCACAGCTGAGTTAATTTCTCATCTCAGCTTGCTGGTAACCAGCAAGTTCTGCCCAGGAAGAGCTTGGTAAATATTCAGGTCAACATCTCAGCAGCTTCTTAAAAAAAAAAAAAACGTAGTAAGGTCTGATGCCAGTTACCACTTAGACCTTTTATTTCCCTCAGATCCTCTTTTGCCATTCATTTTTGCTGTCTTTCACCATATATCCTACTCATTTTTCTTTTATTATCTCATGTCTACATGAAAATACAGATTTTGTAGGTTGTAGAAAGGAAGTTCCTTCTAAAGAAGTGAATGTAGGAGAATTAATCCAATTAAGCTGAGAATCTCCTGAATGAAAGTTTTTGAAATTCAATTATAAAGGTCCCTTTTCCAGAAACCCCTTCTTACCCTTTCTCTCCATTCCATTACACCAAGAGAAAGCCTCAGCAGCCAAATCAGGTCTCTTGTTGGTTACCCTACACCACATTCCAAGGCATTTCCAGTACTATTAGGACTGATTTTGAAAACATCAAATAATCTGGATGGAAAGCAGTGATGGACGAGCTGCACCTGCAGAAGCTGTTCCACCTTCTATACCATCAGATTTTACCAAAATGCCCACAAAAATATTTAAATACTTCTAGTTTTCACCATTGACACATCCACAGTGGAAGGTAGAATGAAGAAAGCTGTTTATGAACTGCCCCTGGACAAGCATAGCAGATTGCTGGGTGGAAAATGTCAATTCCCCTTCCTTGGAAAATCAAGATTGGGATTCACATCTTGTGAATAAGAAAGTTTCCAGTGTGGTGATAAAATTTCCAGGTATAAAAATTGCATTGTGGAGTCAATTCTCTGTCCCAAGATGGAGACCCATCCCCGCTGGGCCCCAAGGCAGGGAGAAGGTCAGGCATGAACTCTCTCTTTGATGGAGACATCCAAAAATGGGAGGTGAAGCCCCCTGGGAGCAGGCAGGGGAGGTGCTTTTCTCCTGGTGGGTGTCTCTCAGGAGGAGCTGTCCCAGTGGTGGGTGGACATCCCTGAACAAAGGAGAAACCTTTCAAAGCAGAGCCATCTTTATCTCAAAGGCAACATTCCCTCTTTGATCTCAAGATGAATCAGGCTGGCTTTGTGCTCCTCAGCTCCTCCTCAAACAGCACCTTTCTCCAGATAGGAAAAGCCTGAATAGATGTAAGGCTTGGGTGGTTTGAGAATCACTTTTCACTCCTGAAAGCAAAATTGGGTGTTTTGCACTGTGGGAAGGAACCCTCCCATGCCCACCTCCAGTCCTTGCCATTCTCCCAGATCCTGCAATTGAATTTTTGCAGGTGTTTTTTTCCCACGATGGGAGGAACTGGACCCATCAGAGGATGGGGAGACTTGTTGTGCTCTTGCAGTGGGTTTGCCAAAGTTAATTCCACCACGAGCAACGCATTGGTGTCACCTTCTTCCAAGACATCCCTGGTCCTTCTGTTCCATTTCTGCTCCATCCATAAAAGGGCCCTGATTAAAAGCATGGCCTCTTGTTTGATGAACCAGGAATC
>NW_005054349.1:4607899-4686021 GCF_000277835.1 Geospiza fortis | reverse complement strand
TTCAGTAAAGTCTCTTTTATTGAACATCTGTTTGGTGCATAGCAAGCTTATCCGAACTCGGCAGGAAAGCACCTTTACTCCGAAATAAATTAAAACAATGTATGTGCCTCTGGCCAATGGATCATTGGATGGGAGTCATGAATGTACATTTGTGGATATTTGATGGGAAGTTTATCATTTAAATGATGAAAATACAGTACTTCAACATATGGATCATTCTGAGCTGCTCTCTTTCCTTTCCAGTTGAAGAATCATTGTGCATTTAGAGGAATTAGACAAAATTAAGATTTTAAACTGGTCTGCTTGTAAAAGCTATTACCAAAGAGTGGAAATGCAAAAGCAAATGCAGGGGTGGAGTCTGACTCTGAGATATACATGGATTAAGCTGCTTTAGTTTTAGGTGGTGCAAACAAAGAGCAAAACATATTAAATTAGCAAAGAGGGAATTAAAAAGTGAATTAAAGACTTAAAATAGAAATCAAAGTACATAAAACCCCTCTGCAAGGATGGTAGTGATCAAATAAAGCTGGGAACTCAAAATTTTTGTCTTCTCTGCTGTTTTATCCTGATTAACAAGATGAGTCCAGTGTGGTGGTCTGCACTAGACCTTTCTTACAGCTCTGAAATTGTTTTTTTTTTCCCTTTTCATACAATATCTATGATAATTTCCATAATGAGAAATGTTTTCTGCCCTGGAGAGTTGTGATAGCAGGGGAGTCCTTCCCCTGCTCTCAAAACCATCTCCTAATTCCTGAGGCAATTGAGCAGCAGAAAACTCTTAACACAATTATCAGGAAATAAAATCAAGAATGCTGAACTCCAAAAGGAGCCTTGGAGTAATCAAGGCATTCAAGATGATGCTGCAGTTTGATTTCCAGCTATTAAGACACCTTTTGGTATTTGACAGTGTGAAAAAGAGCTCCACATCTGGCCACTTTGTGCCACTGTGCAGTGTGACCTTGATGCACAAAACCCATCCTACAAAATGAGTTTTAAAGCAGACGCAACTAAAATTCCCCTGAGACTACAATACGTTTTTTTGCCTGAATTTTCTGCTGTCCACACTGTAAAGATATTGAATCCAGACTGAAACCGTTCAATAAAACGTATTTTCTTTTCAGATTTTGTTTGCCAGTATTTCTCACAACAAGCTTTGAGATTTTTCAACTACATTTTGCAGCTACTTTTAAACCAGAAATTATCACCTTGTGTTCAATTAGTGAACTCAGTCCATTTAAAAAGCAAGAGCACGTGTAGTAAAGTATAAATAAATACTGATATATAAAAGTGTAAGTTCAACTGCTGCCATGGAAAGAGATCTCACAGTACAACAGGCTCAGAAAATCACACAGGAATGGATTAATGACAAAAGCCAATATCAGAAACAGAAGAAAAAATAGACTGTATTGCATTTCTCTACCTTATGTGCAATAATGTCTAAAAGACAGCATGCCAAGTAAGATTTTTGCTATTTTAATACACCCACTTCAGCCCAGTTCCCCTCTCCATGGCTGTCCAGCCCAGCAGGATGGGGTGCCCATGGCTGTGGGAAGAAGAGCTGGGAATGCCCAGCACTTCCATCCAGGTGGAGAATTCAGTGACTCCTGTTGGTATTTTTGCAGTAAACCAAGAGTTCTTCCTGCCAAAGCAGTACAACCTCAGGCCACATTGCATTAATATTTCACTGCAGATTTGTGCTTGGGACCACGGGAAGCTGCCTTTCTGGCAGGGCTTTTCCATGGGCTTTGTTGTCAGAGGCATGGAAGAGCTGCTACCAATCTTTTAAAGAAGACCTTGCCTGAGAGTCTGTAATCTCTTGCCAGAGCAATCTCACTCACCTCTGAGGGGTAGACACTTAACAATCTATTACGTCCTAATTAAGTTTGGCCGTGTTTACACTGCTTGATGATGATGCATAAAGATTAATTTACCTTCCCAGCCCCACTGCCAGAACGTGCTGCCACAGAACCCCATTAAAAATGGAAATAGCAGTGAAGTCTCCAATTATTTTATATCACCTTAAGTCTACCAGAATTCATCATTTTATGTGCTGTTACTTTAATTTATTGGCTTATCATCTATTGAAGTAGTAGCAATTATTACAAGTCATTCTATATATGTTTTAAATATGGTGGTATCATTTCCTATGGACAAACAGCCCTTATTTACAATCTGTCAATTTAAGGAGGCCAAAGAAAGCCATTTAATTGCCTTTGAATAAAAAAATCTTACAGACCCACAACTAAAATTGGATTCCTCTGACTGTCATTGGAGTTTAGAATTAAACAAGCCTGAGCTCTTCAGCGTGACCCTGATGAAATTAAGTGCAATCAGGATGAAGGCAGAACCACGATTATACAGGTTGAGCTTTACACTTTGATTTTCTTGAAATATTGATTAGGGATGTGAATATGAATTAAAGATCTTGGCTCTGTTACAGCAGATTTGCAATGAGATCTTGAGCACATTCATTTTTTCCTCACTTTGACAGGTTCTGGAGTTTGCAAATCGTGCATTGGGTCACTCGTTCACCCAGGAGCTGTGGCCAGAAAAGGTGATGGTCACATCACACTGCCAGGGGCTCCTGATGGAAGAAGTGCTGTTCCAGAGGAATCCTTCAGCCTGGAGCACTAAAAGTTCACCTTGCTCAATGACACAGCTGGAAAGGTGTTATTTGTGTTTGAGTTTTCTAAATAGTAAAAGAAACTCCTCATGGCAGAGGCTGTCCCTTCCTCCCATGGGGTCTGGAGCTCTTTGTGGTCTGGGACAGCTCATCAAGGTCTGGCAGGGCTTAGCTTGAAAGGGAAGGATGGAGGCTGAGGACCTTTTTCACCATCACAAGAGGAGCAGGATTTTCTCCCTTATATCCAATTTCCTAAAGTTGCCTGAAACACCTTCAAAATTCCTTGAGATAAAAAGGCACTGCCAAGCCTGGTACCGCAGTCCTGCCGCCTAAGTGATAGTGATGAACATTCCCAGGAGTCATGGTCACCAAAGCTGTGCCAGACCTTCAGAGGGATTAAATCAAGGGTAAGAACCCTTAGGAAAAAAGAGCATAATTAGCGCTCATAAACGTTATTTCTTGGTGGTTATTCCCTTCCACTCTCATCCTCTGTGACAGCACTTGTGCTTCCTCCCCCTGCGACTTCCTACACATCATTCATGGGTTGCTGTACTTATTTTTACTGACTTGCCCCCCTTTTTCAGCCCAGTGATGCCAGAGGAGATTTCAGAGCAGGTCAGGTTATTTAACAAGCAAACACGCTAACAAACAGCCCATGTTTCCACACATCCTTGCTGGTTTATGGGGTCATGCACAGCAGTACATGGCCAATAAACCTTTTGACCATTTGTCACAGGTTTTATGAGCCATGCTTGGCTGGCTCAGATGCACCTTCCCAGGGCCTGGAGAGCCACAGGCATCATTTATCCCAACATGGGCAGCACCCAGCACCTCACCACAAGCTGGAAACCATGGAAGGCACCTCTTTTCACCCAATCCTTGCTTTTTTTCCCCCAGTAAGTTAAAGTCTTGGCTGCCCATTGGGTGTGAGAAGGAACCCAGAACTTGGGGGCCGTGGGATGGAAATCTGCCTGATCCCAAGCTCCTGTAGCACCACTGGGTAAATATTGGTGGGGTCATCCCAGCCCAAATCTGTTTGCACCCTCCTGCAAGGGATGAGCTCATGGTGCCACTGCCCAGTGATTACAGCTGGGACCTGCCACTGCATAACAAGTGGGGCAATGGAGGAAATATGAAATACCATCCACACCATGCACAGTGGGAAATAAATCCAAGGTGAAATAGTAAATCTCCAAGGAGTTACAGAAATCCAGATAGATACCCTGGTGGAGGTGCATTTATTGTGAAGTGCTACAAGGTTTTTCTCTTATCTCTAATTTTATAGATCTGTGCAGCTGCAGCAGTCCTTGGATAGGGCACATATTTGAAAATACTATAAATTTCACCTCCTATTTATTTCAAACTCATTGGCACTCTCTGTCTTTACTATCTCCTGGTATTTTATGCCTCAGTACTTGGAGAAAAAATGCTTTGTTTGCACTAGATGTAATATGGAAACTCTCTCTGACATTTAAACTTTAGTATCAGTTTGCCTACAGTGTTAATATCACTGAAACTGCTTATATGGATTAAATTGCCTACAGTATATAATGCCAAAATATGAACACAGCACATTTACTGATTTAAGCCCTTGAAAGAATTATTACCATTAAAATATTTAAGGTCACCTTTACAAATGCAATAAATCAGGACGATGTCAAGCAGAGAGCGTTTAAAGCTCCCGGTCTGGAGTAGCCCAGTGGGAAAATGATGGTTGATTCATTGTCATGTGCAGACAGGGATTTGGGTTTTGTCACCCTTTTGGGGGACAGCCTTGGGGCTCACACCTTTTTGGGGTGCAGCCTGGAGGCTCACACCCCTCTGGGTGTGCAGGACCAAGGGGACATTGCTGTTCCCACCCAAATTCTGCCACGCTTGCACCATCTCCCAGCCTGGTTCCACCAGCTCCGGAGGTCTCACAGGAGGAAAGAGCAGCAAAACCTCATTTCTGTCATTAAAGCCAGACACAGCAGCTCGTGTGCCCTCGGGAGGCAGAACTGATGAGTAAGAAGATGCCATTTTCATGCAGTCACTTTTCTGCACAGAACAGCCTATTCATGCTACTGGTCCAGTTCTGCAAAAACCCTTATTGAGGTCAACACAATTTACTGATAATTGAAGTCAGAGGAAAGTTTTGCTTCAGTGGGAACTGGCAAATCAAGCCTATCAGACAATTAAAAAAAAAAAGTCATCCTTCATTATGCTTTCATCTTAAATATTAGGATTCAGCAAATTTCCCGAGAACAACCACTGTGTAAAACTTTAATCTTTTGAGAATGGATTGGGACTGTAATTGCAAAACCCAACATCCTCCTCCTGTACTGCATTCCCTCTCTCCAAATGTCAGCATTTACTAGCAAGTTATAAATGGGGGAGAAATTTGCATGTGGTTATTACTCATGCTTTCATTTGTTTCCAGGTGACTGTTTTTAATGTTTAGCACAAACCCCTCATCTACATTGGCCCATCATAATTTACAGCATGAGGATACAAACTAATGTTCATCCCCATTGCCTGGGAAAGGTACAGGAGGATGGATAAAATCCTACTGAAGTGGGAGGCTTTTCCCAAAGGGTCTTTCAGAGAAAGATTTTTTTTTGCTGGTGATTAGAATACACTTGGTTTAGTAAAATGCTCTTAAATGAAGGTAAGCTGGTGCTTCCTCCAAAACTTGGGGCTTTTTAAAAGCACATAATTTCTTTTCTGCCTCTTCAAAGAGGCTGATTTGGGGAGCACTGTTCCCACTCCCTATTCCCAGAAACTCCAGCTGCACCCAGGGCAACCAAGCAACACTTGTGCCTTTCTTTCCAGTTTTCTCACAGAAAGAGCCTGAATTCCCTAAGAAAACCACAACTAACCCTAGAGAAACGCTGCTGTCGGGGCCAAGAAGGAGCAGCTCCCAAGCCTGAGCAGATGCTTTGCCGCAGGAGCAGAAACGGAGCCTGACCCTGGACTTTGGACTGCTCTATCCGTGAGATTTAACAGTTGGATAACACATTTGATAATTGAGTGTGTTAATATTTTGCAAGAGAGACTGACAAGCAGATTGTTGTCAAATCAAGGCTCCGTCAGGCTGCGGATATTGAAGTTGGCAGAGCCCAATAATTTACGGCTTTCTCCTTCAGCTTCTCATAATTTACTTCCCAGCCACTGAAGGGAAACCTGCAGCCAAAGAAAATTGATGGACTCATCATGCAGACATGACACTCCTGAAACCTCAAATTGCTATTTTATACACAAGGTGCAAAGAAGAATGATCAGTCGGAGCTGGAAACTCCCCATTTACAGGAATTCTGGAGAAGCTGCACCAGACCTTTGTGCTCTCCCACTTTCCTGGGACTTGCTGGTATATTCCAAATTATTTCCATTTAGAATTTTCCTCTACCCAGTGACCTGATAATAGTGAAACCACTGACTCTAACCTATTAGTTTATATTGGTACAGGGTCTTAGGCCCAAGTGGGTGATATTTTGCTAAGAACAAGACCCAAAGTCACTCCAACTCAGCCCAACTCCTGCTGACTGTGATCTCACCAAAGGGAACAACCCAGCTGTTCATTTTCAAGCTCAGGTTTATGTTTGTTATGAAAGCCATGCCTTGACAAAGTTTTTGGGAGTTTCTTATTGCACATCACAACCCCTGAAGGGTCTCCATCAGCCATATATACATGGCAGTAATTTCCTTTCCAGTGCTATAATACACACCTGCAATCATGGGAACACAAAGTTTAAAAATTCCTCTATTCCTTCCAAAATGAAGAATTGTTTTTATAAATAAAACCACAGAGGTTTCCAGATATAAAATGGGATTACTGGGACATAACAATAGTTACTGAAAACAGGACAGGACTGGGGCTGATGTTTCCCAACTGAGTAAAGTCAATTTTTGAAGGCATTATGCGCACACTTTTTTAGAATCTGTGTGCCCAAATTCATCACTGCTGTCTGCAGATTTATCTGAGTAGAAACCTACCTCAGCCTCCAAGAAACTTGGTGTTGTCAGTGGGAAGGAATCCAGGCTGGTGAAAAGGCAGCTGAGCTGTTCCCAAACCTCATCAGCTGCTTGGAGAGAGGCTCAAGCAGCACCACCATGGGGAAGGGTGGGGAACTCACTGAAACTCCACAAACACATCCAGAACCTACAGAAAAACACCACTGCATGTATAAGGAAGGAAGTCCAGGGAGAGGCAGAAAAATTTGCTTCAGCAGGGAAATAAAGAGAACGAAATAAAGGCTTGGCTTTGCTCACCAAAAAGTTTTAACACCCATAAATGTGCATGGATGTGAATAAACCTGTGGATTCAGGAGGGCTACAGCACATCTCAATATCCTCAGGCTGAGATGCCTGGCTGAACTGAGTTTTAATGTGTATTTTGGTTTGTTTATGTTGCTTGGGGCTTCTGTCAAGGTATTTGTATTTGTGCTCTTTAGAAACTTGTTGAAATGGGGTCTTTTACAAGTTTGCCCTATTTTAGCTGTGCTGTTCATTCACTGCATCTGTGGTAAAATTATCACTTTTTCTTGGGCCTTTTCATCCCTAGTAAAGGTGCTGTAGGATAAAAAAGCACAGCTCGTGCCACAGAAGAGATAAAACATTCTTATGGTCCAAACACATAAGGCAGCAGAAAAAATAAAGCAAAAACCACTTCTCTGAAAATGCAGAATCACTCCCAGTCTGACCTCACAACCTTGTACCCACTGTATGTTGTAAAAACAAGAGGAGGAGTTTGGAAATAACACAAACACACTTGTAAATAACAGATATTTAACCCCTAATTCACCAAGCAGAATTCATTTTACTGTAGTAGTCTGCACCAACAGCCAAGCTGAATCTGACCAACTCAAACTTACAACAATGCACATTTAAAACATATTTTTAACCATCATAGAATAGTTCTGCACAAGCCCCAAAATCATGCCATGTTAATAAACATTACCCTGTATTTTTGCAATGTTTCAAACGGAATAAAATATACTTCTCTTTTTTTTAACTTTTCAGAGATCAGCTGAGGTGAACCTGCTTGAAAAACATGGTAAGCTTCAGATCAAATACTACAGTTCTAAGAAATCCATTAACTGTTCACATCTAAACCTCAGCTTCCACGCTTCACCCTATAATGCACATTGTTGTCAATTTTTGTCTTATTTACCCCCTGCTAATAGCCGGGCTCCATTCCAAGAAACTTAAGACAATTGTGGAGAGATGCAGATCTAACATTCTTCAAGTTGACAGCCAATAGTTCTGAGCATTTAATTCCCGAGACGGAAGAATCTCCAAATCCTGCTTTTGTAATTCACCCAGGAAAACACATCAGAGCCAAACTGTGTCTGTGCAGCCTGAGTAAAAACGTTATTGTTTGATCCAAGTTGTATCTTTCTTGGCAGATTTGTAGGGATTGATCCTGGCTGACTGGGGTGTTTTAATAGGAAGCTGAGCACTAAACTCCTGATGAATTATCATTGTATTGTAACCGTCGGCACAGCTGAGGTAAAGGTTCATCCCTTCACCCTCATTAAAGTTTAAGCAGCTCTGCCAAATTCCACCAGACTTGGCATGTGTGACGCGACTAACGACTCCTCTAAACTTGGAGTCAAAAGCCTCCAGTGGGAAATGCTCCATCTTCATGTATTTGCCTCTGAGCAAATAAATAAATAAATAAACAAACAAATAAATAAATAACATTATTCTTTTTGCTCAGGTTGGAAATTTAAGCAGCTAAACGCAACTCTGAAAGTTGCACAATGTTTCTGCGTGGTTTTGATAAGGGGTTTATGCTTGAAGCAGAAAACATGAAGGGTCAAGGACCTCCCTCCTCCCTTTAAGGAGATAACACCAATGAACAGCCCCAAAACATTTGCTTGGATCATCAGGACTGCGGTGCAAAAACACATCCTGAGGCTGAGCTTCAGCCAGTGGGGGTCAGGTGGGTTTGCCTCAACCTCACATGGTCCTTCTGCTCATCTTGCTTCTCTCCTGGTCTGTCTATTCTTGTGTAGCCACCTATTCTGGTTCAATGTGATTTAAAGGGAATTATTCATCTTTCTTCCCCAGGCTGATTAGACTTATGAGTACCTAAACATTGTGGAAAATACCACCACACCATTTGCCTTTTCATTCTTCAGCCTGTTTTTTAGCAATACTCACTTTACATCCACTTGCAAATCTCCCTGTGTTTACGCCTCCAGGCCATGCTGAAGTACCAGATTTTCTTTTCCTCTGTGATACAACTAAAACATGCCCTTCTCTGTTCATCCATCAGCAAACCATCAGCATTTTGTGTCTCCACAGGACCCCTCTGGACCCCCAGGTGCCACCCAGGCCCATCTGCTGCTCACAGCCACAGCAGGATGCTGAGGACCTGGTCCAGTCAAGCTCTGAACTTTTCTACCTCACCCAGCTCAGTGTTGGGACGCCAATAGTTTCAAGAAACCTATTTTCTCCATTTATCCAAATAACCCTACACATGTAGGAGGAGTGACTGGATTCTTCTTTAAATCCAGCTGTGAAATTTTCCTTCCTTGGCATGGTCACAGAATGATTTGATGTGGGTCAAATTTATGATGTGTAGGCAATTAATATTTCACTTGGTATTTTCTTGTACAATGCTAATTACAGCCCATTCTCTCATCCTGGAGTGGAGTTTGCTGTCATGAAGCACTAACACAGATCCATCCCAGGCCATAGCTAAAACATCCATGGGTGGTCATACAGAAAAATAATTAATCACCCCATTCTGCAAGTGAGTAATTTACTGCTGACACAGATTTTTGTCCAAATCCTGGGATTCTGGGACATTCCATATCAGCAGCTGGAGACTTTGACTGGCATTTTCCTTATTTCAGTATCATGAGCTGCATTAATTTTGTGTGCTTTTCTCCTTGTACAGTTCATTATCTAGAGAGATTGGACAGGGTTTTTTCCTGTGTTTATGCAGGTCCACCCTTGTCTGGAACATCTGTGCAGTGCTGCTCTCATGTTTGCCAGCACAGAGGTTTAGTTTCTCCTGGAGGAGCCCCAGACTCCAGCTTCCATTCCTATCCTACTGTAAAAATAAACTATTTGGAAAATTTACCTTAATTAGGTAAAGATTCTCCAATGAAATATTCAGGAGCCCACAAAATGCTTTGCTTTTACTGGAAACAAATGTTTTGCTTTGCCTTATACTGAAATCAAACCTTTCGTCTGGGGGAGAAGAAAATCAGGATGAATCCTTTCTAGAGCAGAATATGCCCCATCGTGTTTATCCATGAGAAATGTGCACTTTGCAGGAGACCTTGTCTTCAACAGCTCCTGACTCCTGCTGACTGCACAGCTTGGAAAAGGGTGTACAAAAAATTAATATATTGTTGAAAAGCCGCCAGCTGGATGCCTTGGCCACCTCTGGGAATCCCTTCCTTTGATGGAAAATAAATATTTACAGTTAAATAAAACCTTGAATGATTTTGGAATAATTCTTTCAAACAGCAGTGCTACTGTACAGTGTGAAAGGACTCAAAAAACCCTAGCTGGTTCATTTTTTAACTTCAAAGTTTGATGGATACACTCTAAATCCAAGATAAAGTACATTTAGGCCAAAAGGTTTGAAAAATGATCTCTGATCTTAGCGTGGTTCTCCATCATCAGTTCATAAAAATGCTTGGCAAGGTGTTCAGTATCTGTGGGTCTGTTCCTTTCCAGGTAACTCTATGGAGCTGATCCAGTTCCCTGTAAAATCATCTGGGAATTGGGCACTGCAAATTTTGAGAGAGAAAGGGCTGAAAGTTTCAACTGGTGCAAATCAGCTCTGTTCTGGTAAAGTCAGCATTTAGAGACTGTTCATGGATATTTGGGATATATCAAATAAACTCTTCATTTCCTTGAGAAATTCCAGGGCTTCAGAACTAAAAGAAAATAAATCTGATTTCTGCTGAAAACCAGCATTTGCCAAAATAATTTCTCAAATCCAGTATTGCAAGGTGCAAAGATATTTAAGTACCATCATTTATGCCTTGACTTATTTTATACCACGGAAAATATCAGCCATCCAATTGATATTAATATCTCAATTTAACAAAATACACTGTTGAAAGAGTGGTTAAATTTGTCCTCCAGCTCTAGGTATGATCTTCTCTATAAACATCTCATTTAAGACCTTAAACCCCTCCATAAACCTGACAATAATGAAGAGGTTTTGGTGTCTTTCAGTAGCTCAGGAGACCAAAGAGCCAATACAACATGTCCCAAGCTCACTGTGCTGAGTGAATGAGCAGGGTTTGGTGACAAACAGTGTAAAGAACTTTCTGCCACCACAGTCAGATGACTCAAGGAATCAGGTGCCCCAAGAACTGCCATATCTACTATTTGCCCTCAAACCAGCTGTATGAGGAGCATATTTTATGGATCTTGCTGACCACAGCATGTTTGTTGTGGTTGGGCACCTGCTCCCATCAAAAACCCTTTGGTTCTACCAGGTCTTGATTACAATTAGGACAGTTTTTCTTTCTCAAAACATAATTGGAAATATTTCTTGCTGTAATAGCCAGGCTGCCCCTCCTTATCTCAGCGTAGAGTGTTCTCCTAGCAGGATCATTATTAAATAAAGCTTGGAGATGAACCATGAGGAAAAGGTAAAATTTCAGATTTGGAGGACTAACGCAAGAGTAAAAAAAAGGTAAAGTTGAGGAGATTTTATAGAGGAGGTTCCTGAACAGCATTTATGGATCTCTGAAAGGTCATCAGACTCACAGCTTGGTGGGTGTATGGATTGTGAATTAATTGCCAGTTTGAAGAATTTATAGAGCTCCTGCCCAAGAAGAGGAGCAGCCTGTGTGAATGATGGGTATTTATGGCTGCAGGGAACTCCAGAAGAACCGGATCTACCATGAGTGCTGACCAAAGGGGACCTGGTTTGGGTCTCTCTCCACTCCCAACATCAGGGACTTTGTGCCTCTGTCAAACACTGGAGGCCATCACCCCAAACACAGAGTCCTTCATCCTGGTGATACCACCCAGATGTAGCTCTTATTACCACGGAATATCTCCTTATTTAATGGCATTTGCTAAATACTCACCATGGAATGTGAAAAGAACACTGTCAACACTTGATCTGGGATGAGGATAGCACAGCAATCTTGGATCAGCTCTGATGTTCCACTTGTGGCAGGGGACAGTGTGGGTGGGCATGGCTTTGTCCTCACCCTCACTCACACTTGTCACAGCTCGGTGTCACCCACAGGCTGCACAAGGGACAGGGATCAACTCACCACCAACAACACCTGGCAGCAGAATAACAAATAATGAGTGGTTTCAGCTGGTATTTTTCAGCTGAAGGAGTGAAAAGAGAGAGCTGACCACTGACTTGTTGTGTCAACATGTCATGGCAGCAGTGTCTGTCCAGGAGAGAGCCCTGCAGGTGACAAACAGCTTTCTTGGTAAGCACTACCTGGGAATCTCTTCCACAATGCTCACGGTTTAGGTTTCTTTACATCCATCCTTATGTGCTGGCAGTTTAAGCCCTCAGGGTTTTGCTGTAGTTTTTTTCTCCTCAGGTTCAAGCAACCAGATTAAACACATGTAAACTCATTTAAAATTCCCATTCGGGTTAGTACATATTGCATTGTATACATGTATGTACAATGTATAAGATAAACGTGTGTGCACTGGAGACAAAAGCCACTTGCAAAATCAGCGTGGAGTTCAATGGTCTCTTGCACACAAAAAAAGAAATTTCCTGAAACAACACATCTGAAATACCCTTACAGATGTTTCTCTGCATTACCAAAAAAAACCCGTCCCCTGAGCTAAAATGAAAATTGATTTTGAAAAAAAAAAAGCTGAAGGATATGAGTGGATCATCGTAATTGGATCAACATGCTCCAAAAGCTTCAGGCTACTTCAACTTCATTTCTTAGCTGACAGCTTTCTTTTGGAATTCTTCAAACCAAACACAAATGGTTTGATTGCAATATGTGAAACATTTGACCATCATATCCTTGACAGTCAATCTGCTGCAGGGGAGATTTGATAACTGTTGTCAAATTCATAACAGCCAGTCTAATCCAGAGAACCAACAAAAAAACACAGGAGCTGCTTCCACAAAACCAGAGATGATATTAATGTAAAATGACACCATTTACAGGGAAAATATAGGAAAAGGCTGTATTGGGTCTTTTCCAAATAATGCTGCAACCACATCAAGTGATCTTACTGGTTCTTAACTGGGAAATACAAATTAGAGCTGTTTAAAATCCACTTGGTTTTCTGTTCAAGTGTCACGTGAGAAATGAAAGCAGCAGGATCAAGTCCCTCAAACTGAGCCTGCCTTAATTTATGGACAGCATCATCTGGGGAGATCAGAGCTCAATTGTTCCTCCCCAGAAAAAGAGGTGTTGCAGGGTAGATGTTGGGGCAATTGGCAAATTTCCACATCTTCCAGTATTAAATGGATGAAAAAGAAATGGGAAAACCACCATGAAAAGAAAAAAAAAAGGTAATAGAATAAAATCTAATGGTACCTTCTCTGTTTATTTCTATGCCAAGCAAAAGTGAAAACTGCAGCACTAATTGGCAGAAAAGAACTGAAGGATATCATGGATGAACTAATTACTGGGTGTCAATATTGTACTAAACATCAAGTCGGAGGAGTTTTAATAAGTACATGCTCTCTAAAGTTGAAGCTGCAAGATCTTTATCAAAATTTTATGGAGGATTTAATTCACAGTCCTGGATTTTAGGAGAAAATATCCTTGATTCTCACTGTAGCTATGCAGGGTTAGGGAGGATGACGAGTCAGGAGCTCATCTTCAGCAAGTAAAGATTAATTTTAACAGCAAACCCCTTTTTCCTGACAGATCTCAAGCTCTCAGTCTCCATCAGAGCCAGTTTTAGGGAGGTGATAACTGTCAAACAAATCCCTCTCTGCAGGGAGGTTTCCAACACTTGACTTTCCCAGCACCACCAAGACGTGGGATTGATCCCATTCTCCAGGGCAGTGATTGAGCTTCCAAGCCCTGCCCTTGCACTTTGTTCCTTTTCTCTTTTCCATACACACAATAAACACATCTACCCCAGAGTTTTCCTCTGTACAATTATCCCTTGGCAGTGGTTTGGGTTTTTTTTTCCCATTCTTTTATCTGTTTCTGTCTTGGAAAACTCAGGAAGCAAAAGGGATAAAGTTTAACAACCGTTCACAGTTCAGTGTCCTGCAAAATTAGAGAAACATCTGGAAGTTGTTTTTGCTTTGGGATGATTTTTAACTGACTAAATGATCTCATCTGCAGAGCTGGGCAGGCTGGTGGAGGATGGAGAGCAAGAGTTGCTCCCTCCTACCTGAAATGCACCACAAATCACATTCCAAGAGCTTTTCTAGCTCCCTAAATCCTCTGGATTCTTGTCTACCATTTAGGAGCAGCCTTCATTAAACAGCTATAAAAGTAAATTAAGAGAAAGCAATAACATCTGATTAGAGCCAAGAAAAAAAAATCAATTGCTCAGCATGAGCAACTAAGTAATAGCAAAATATTCCAGACACTTCCAAAAGAGGAATTTTAGCATAAAAACTTTGCTCATGGGAAAAGAGCTGTTATGTGAGCTGGAATTTGAACAACTGGGATTAATAAATCTGCATTCTTTAATTCCTTCTCTAGCTCTAACAGCCAAGAATTTTCATTTCTAGTAGGAAAGTGCTGTGGTGCAACATTACCCAGTTTGTTTCTCCTCACCCCATTTTTGGGATGCCATCTGTGAGGAAAGGATGTGTTTCCTGTTGGAGTTGCACAGGTGTTGGGCAGACCCAGCAGGACAAACCTGCAGAGGATCTGGCATCACAGCTGGACTCTTACAGAGGGAAATTTGGAAATGACAAAGGTAAATACAACTAAATTGTGACATTCTTTGGGAATTTCAGCCAAGAATATCACCCAGGATAAAGGATGGTAAGGAAAAAGTGCTATAAAAACTGGTTTTGTTGAGAAAGTTGCCTATAAGTATTTTAGAAATTAGCTTTTATATACTATTTATGTATATAAATATATATATAAAATATTTACATTTTTTTATTTCAGTAGCATTTAAAAGCAGGAAAATTTGGACTGGAATATTAAGCATTTGGGGATGCGTTTGTGACATTATTATTTTTGATGTGATAATACAGATAATAATTTTATTTAGGGAGTAAAAATATTTGTGGGAGCAGCCAATTCTTTTCTTATACCACTGAGCCAGAAGGAGATCCAAGCCTAGTATTTTCATAATCCATCTTCATCTGCTCTCCTGGATATATTTTCCCTCTTTTCTAATACTCCTGTTAGCAAGACAACCTTCCCTCTCTGTCGGATTCCCTCACTCTTTGCTCAAGTTAGCCTGGAATCAAAACAGCACTTACAGCTCCTCTGCACGTGTTGGAAATCCATTTGATGGCCATTGCAGGAGACACGTTTTCAGGTGGAATAACTTGGAAATTCTGCCTGGATGCATAGAGACAACAGAATTGCTCTGCTGCACCAGTTATTCTTCCCAGATGGCGCTGGAAGGGACGCTGGGTGTTTCTGCTGGGGAGGAAAGGAACTTTCCCCCTAAGCAAATGTGATGGCTGTGTGAAAAGCCCCAGCTTGGGCCATGTGCAGCACACATTGTCCCAGCACCTGGAAGCTGTTAGTGCTCAGGAGCACGGTGAGGATGGAGACCCCAGGGAGCAGCTGTGGCACGGCTGGGATTGCCCACAGAACCTGGATCAGTTTCCTGATAAACAGAGAGCACCAAAGGCTACCTGGAGGAAACCTCAAATTCAGGAGAGCAAATGAAAAGCAGAGGTTGTTTTCCCCCCGCAAAACTTCCTGAGGGAAAGTGCTGAAGCTGGGCGAGCTCGGCCTTTGGAACAGCAGAAATGGTGCGTTTGGGTGGGTTCAGCCTTTGCAGGCTTGGGCTGGAGATGAAGCAGCTCATTTGCATTTCAAAGCTGGCCTATATTCTGCTGATTGAGAGTAAATAATGCTCCATAAATATGTATTCCCTGCTCCGAGGTAACAGCACATCACAGCAAGGGAGCTTTGCTGTGGTGGCTTCAACTGCCCGGGGTGGTTTTCCCCTGGTTTGTTGGGAGACATCCCAGTGTCCAGCCAGGTGTGAGAGCACCTGCCTGGAGCAGCCAGATGTGTCAGGTGGCAGCAGGGATGGCTGCTGGACACCAACATCTGCATGCAGGAAGAACCTAGAACTATCAAGGTTGGAAAGATCTCCAAAGTCATCAAATCCAGCCTCCAATGAATCCCACCACAGCCACTAAACCTCACCAGGAAATTGTGCCACATGAGGTGTCCACTCATTTTTGAGCACCTCCAGGGGTGGGGACTCCATTACTGCCCTGGGTAGCCCCTTCCAATGCCTGATCATTCTTTCAGTGAAGAAACCTTTCCTCATGTCCAACCTGAACCTCCCGTGGCCATTTTTCCTTGTCCTTTGTTGTCCCTTTGTCCCCTGGGAGCAGAGCTTGATGCCCACATGGCTGCATCCTCCTGTCAGGAGTTGTGAAGAGTGAGAAAGTTCCCCCTGAGCCTCCTTTCCTCCAGAGCAAACACTTCCAGCTCCCTCAGCTGCTCCTAATGCTCCAAACCCTTTGCCAGCTCCATTCTCTTCTCTGGACACAAGATTCCCAGTTCCTCAAAGCCCAGCTTAGGACTGTTCTCTCAACAATGGCATAGATGGATGATTATTTATCCAGAACAATTTATCACTTGAATTCTGATGAAAATTAATGAATTTGATGATAAACTTTGTTATGAAATTAATGATGCTATATTCCGGATATTAAATATAGACCTCAAGAATCCATTATTAAAAAGTCGTGAGATCTCTTTTATTTTTGGGGCTAACAAAGACACACAGTTATCTATATTTGTCCCAGCTTCAGTTAGTTCTCCTCCTACCCAAAATATAAAATTGATTTGTTGCGTTGGGAAATAAACAACAAAAAATGATGCTTATCTTAGTTCAGTGATATGGCCATGATAAAAATTAATTGGCCACCAAAAATTAGTATTCAAAGCAAGGAACACAGAATGAAAAAGAGAAGACTGCTAAAACAGCCACGAAAAATGTAGATTTGGAAATGTTGTTCTAGAAATGCAACTCAAGTTCTCCAAGTTATCAGTGAGGTTATGGAGATGGATGGGAGCTCAGGAATCACAAAGGTTGGGCAGGGATTTAACAAAAGGACTTCAGATATGAACAGAACATGGTGGGTTTTTTGCTTAACCTGTTTTATTTCTCATGTCAGAAAGGGCTTTGGGTCATTAGGATGTTTCAGAGCAAGGCACAGACTCCTCCTCCCTTCTGTTCCCAGCCCTCAGAAGGAATTTGGTCCCTGCAGCTCCCCTGCTTAGTGTATATATTTAAATATATAAATATATTTATGAAATATCCAGAAGAAAAAGTCAGAAAAACCATCATGATAAAATGAGGGAAATGAAGGCAAATAAAATAGTTCCTCTGAAATATTAATACAGAATATTTTTGTACCCGTGTAGACATTTTTTCCCCAAAACTAAACCAATATTTAAATCTTATATAAAACATCCACAGTTTTGGATTTTATGAACTGAAAAAACAGACATTATTTGAGGGGTAAAAAAAAAAGGGAAATATCCAGAGACTGGTGTAGACTTTTACCAATCCTGCAGCCCTTGAGGGAAATTATTACAATAGACATCAAAGATTTTTCCCTCCAATTACACTTAAAGTGTGTTACAATGTGTTCTGTAAACATGGGGAGAACATCCTGTGTCCTTAAATAGCAAATAGACTTTTGAAGTCAAGAAAAATTAAGATCTCCAGAGAAAGCTGTGGTGGCTCCAGAGGAGTCCCTGCCTTGCAGAAGGACTCAGGGGCATTCCACATGGGACTACCACAAGAATAGCTCAGCTTTGGAAGAGGGAAGGGACTGACTAAAAACCATCTCAGTGGAAAACGATGGACAATTGCGTATTAGCCTGAAGTAGGTTTTGTAATCCAGCATCACTTGTTGTGGAATGTGAACAAAAACAAAGGCACAGAAAATAAGGACAGGATAATCCCAGCTGAGTCTCTTGAAAGGGCAAGAAAAAGAAATGCTGGATGTTGGGGGAAAAAAAAAATCTCTGAAATGTTCAGGCGCACGAATAATTGCAATTAAAGCCAGAAAAGGCATCAATCACACTGCATCTCTGAGACCCAGCTCCAGTGGGACAGACTGGTGTGGATTCAGCAGCCGCCAAGGAAATTATTTCCCTATCCACAGATGTTGTGGGGTTTTATTCTTAAAAATCAGAGGAAGCCAGAAGCAACAGATTTCAGAGGAAAACCCCCTATAAATCAAGAACCATCCCTTCTGTAAATTTCTATCTCTTAAAAAAATCTGATAAATTGATTATTCTTCCTTTTGCCTGTGGCTCACTCACCCACGCTGCACTCACCTCATCCATCCCACTGCCAGGAGCATTCCCACAGGGAGACACCAGGGCTTCACTTCAGGGGAGGAAGGATCTTATCCACGAGGAAAGATGCACAGAAGGGTGTTAAAGCCATGGCAAGCAGCAGAAGAGCTGCCTGTGTCAGCTGGGAAGGCTGGAGGAGCTGGAAGCTGCTCCCAAATGGGAATAGTTGAAAGAGCTGATGCATCTGAGTAGATTTGCCTGTAGGAGCAGCCATGAATAAATTGGGGTGAATTCAGAGGTGTGCCAATGTCTGTGAGCCTGACAGGGTGACTGTGGCCAATAGTTACCACCAGCCCAGGGCCCTCGGGTGAATTTCAGTCTTTGCAATAAATTCAGTGCTGGATTTTAAATGAATTTTTAAAATTTGAAGTAAGAATATCTAAATCCAGCATTGTTGCCCTCCAAGAGCAGCTCAGCAACCACAGTTATATTTATTAACCTTCTCCAATTACTGATTTTGCAAGCTTGTGACAATGTTGTTGAGGTTATAATTACTCTCATAGGGTATTAACAGAAGATTATCCAAAATTTGGTCTCCTTCTTAAATATATACACTAAAATTTAATATAACAGATCATGAATTAATATGTATTACTAATACAAAGCAAACAAGTTAATCCTTCCACCTTGAACCTGACTTCCATCCACATATCCACACTGAAAAATAAATATTTTTTTCATTTAAATCTTGTCATTTAAACCTTTTAACCCTCTTGCTGATCCACAAATCACACAGCAAAGCACAGCTGAGAGTTGCAATGACCCAGCGTGAGGGACAGCAGATTCTTGATCCAAGAACACCTCAAAATCCTACACACATATATGTAGATGTGCACGCACGAAAAAAAGAAAATTGAAGGAACAAAAGAGGAAAGAAGAAAAATTATGGATTGGAGCAAAGCCACCACTGCTGGGACCCACTGGAATTCACTGCCTCTGCCTTGTTCCACACCTCCATGTCCCTGCTCTCCTCCTGCCACACAGTTGTGAATAAAAATTTTCACTGAGAGATAATTTTCAAATGCTGAGAAGAGTCATGAGGAAAATGGGATTCAGAAATCTGCAAACGTGGAGCATGCAGAGTTTTTTACTTATTTCTGTTTCCTCCACCACTTTCCTCTCCATACAAGAAATTTAATTGGGTGAGAAGATTCATGATTGCAAAGATGCAGACGCACACAATATATATTATAGTTTTGCAGATGTGATTCTTTGGCACTTATTTTACTAAGAATTTCCAAATCCACTTTAACCCAAATTAAGAATTCCCCAATCCAGATTAGTGCTGAAAAGCTAAAGTAACCCCGAGCTGTAATTTGAGAGGTAATTTGCCAAAGTGAAGGCCCCACTGCACTGAGAGAGCAAAGTAAAGGGCTTCCCTGTAAATGAGAAAGGATTAGGCCCACGGAAAAGTATTGCTATAGCAACAAAATAATTCCTGGGAATATGGAAAACAAAGCCAGAGCCCCGGAGATGGGAGGGAAGAGGCTTTAATCACATCCTGCTCCCCTTGGCCCACAACACACGGAAAGAAACGAGCGCCTGGTTGGTTTGTGGGGTTGGTTCCGAGTTCATTTTATCAACACCAATGGGCAGCTCTCAGCCTCTGACAGAACATCCTGGCTGAAGGGGAGATGGGTGACAGAACATCCTGGCTGAAGGGAGGACGAGCAGCCACAGAATCCCCGCTCCGATGGGAACCGCGGCTGGGCCAGGCTCATGTGGACACCTCACAACCAGCCCTGCTCATTCCCTGGGCAGGATTGTGACTGTGGTGTGCCCAACCCTCCGTCCCACCCAGCAGAACCTCCCATCCTGGCAGGCAGCTCTTTCCCAGTATGTTTTGCTAATTGGGAGTTCCAACAGGGGTCTGCAGTCCCAGCTCTTCCCGCTCCACAATTGTGCAGGAAAAGCTTTCTGCACCTTCCACTGGAAGATGGCTTTAAAAGTTAGCAAAATTTATTATCAGCACCATTTATCCTTTCAGGCTGTAAAAAGCTGCCAGTGAAACCCCCCCAAAAGGCTTAATGCATTACCAAAGCACTAATTTTATTCTT
Organism: Geospiza fortis; assembly: GCF_000277835.1. Lineage (NCBI taxonomy): Eukaryota > Metazoa > Chordata > Aves > Passeriformes > Thraupidae > Geospiza > Geospiza fortis. The sequence continues at coordinate 4,665,895 of NW_005054349.1, read as the reverse complement.
CATTATTCCCCCAAACCCACATTCGGAGCTGGAGCTCCTGCTCTGCAGAGAGCTCCTGGTTAATGTATTTCTGTGTGTAGATCCTTGACAGAGACCATTTTTCTTGCCCCTCAGGTGGCTCGTAGAGCGAGATTTATGTCCATTATGCATAAATTCCTTGCAATATTGCTCCAGCATAATCAGCAGAAAATCTGAGCCAGCACCCACAGCAGCCACAAAACACTGCCAGGGACAGCTGAACTCGGGCCACTTTCCTCAGGTCCCAGGGACTCTGTTCCCATTGAAATCAGAGGCTGATTTTTGTCCCTGATGGGTCTAAGGGACCACAAGGGTCCCCTTGCCCTGCTGACACCCAGCTCTGTCCTTGGGTGGCCTCAATGCAAATGTCACCATTGGATGGGACAGCCCAGCTTAGATACCAAACCTTTCATTAGATCTGACCCTGAATTTCTGTACCTAAATATAAGAATTTAAAACCATTTAAAATCACTTTGCATCCCTAAAGCAATATCAACATCCTTCTCTCTGGCCTATATTTATTATCCTTTTGCACATTCCCAAATCTGACCATGTGAATATCCTCAAGCCCCAAATCACCCAAATCCTTCAGCTTCATTTTGAGTAGGAAGGGACCTTAAAGATCATCTAGCTCCCACCCCTAATTAGGGTTAATTAAGCAACCAGCTACTAATTATATATGTGTATCTGACATATCTTGGTTTCATCAGTGGTTTCATCCTGCAAGAGGCAAAGGCTCATCAGTGTTACACAAACTGCAGCCAAGCCTTTGGTACCTGAGCTGGGGGGTCAGCAGCTATTCCTGATTTACACTGCAGTGCAGCAAAGAAGAATTTTATTCAAATTGGTCTGGGCTCTTTGAGAAGTTTTTTAGATTTTTCTCAGCAACACTGCCGCGAAATCTTTATAGAGATCCTTGGCTTTGCTGAGTGAAAAGCCATAATTTCAAAGGGATGAGTTAGTTTTGGGCAATGGGAAATCATCACAATGTAAATAATTGCTGGGGTAAAGAGGATTGTTTGTTACCCTCGGGGGGAGGCTGCAGCAGCCCACGAAGGAGCTGCTGGGAGGGATGAGATGAACTGCATCTAACTTGGGCCAGCTAAAAATTGGGCACTGACGTCCCATGCGATGATGTAGTGCCTCTAATGAACACCTCCCCCAGAACATGACTCATCCCAGCTCTCAGCTGACTGTGAGGAAGCCTCAGCCTAAATTTTGGATGGTTGAAATCGGTGAAATGAATCTCTGTGTCCCCAAAGTAAAACGAGATCTTTGAGAGCTGTACTTGAGTCCTCACACAGAGCCAGCCAAGTCATCCAAATTACACGGGCTGCCTTTCAATTCCTGCAATTCCCACTTGTGCCTCTTGGAAGACTGTCCTTTATAGTTTGATTGAATTTATTGATTTATATTTATTTATTAGACTTCTTTTCTTCCCAGACTCCCAGATCAATATCAGGTCAACAGTGGCACAGAATGATTATCATGGCTGCCTGGCCACTAAACAGGGGGAAATTCCCACTGCTCTTGTTACTGGAAAAACAGAAAACACAAACTACCCTGAAAGTCCACAAAGGCATCAAATTAAACTGCAAACTCAAAATTCATCTCCATGAGTTACGTTTAAATGCCGCATTATGGCCATTAAACACTTCTGGTTTCCCATTTCAGCAAACATTGAAATAAAAGCCTGATGTTCCACCTGATTTTCTTCTTTGCTGTCAGCTCTGGGGGCAATGCCTGTGTCCCCATCCCTGCCCTTGCTCTACAGCTGCATCAGAGACCCAGCAGCACCTCTGGAAGAGCATCTCTGCCCAGCTGGCAGCAGCAGCCACCTCCAAAACGCCTGAGGATGCTGCAGAGGAGGGGGACGGGCACCCATGAAGGAGCAGTGTCACCCTGCTAGGCTGGGGACAAAGACCACCTTCATCCACCTTCATCCTTCATCCACTCAGCAAAACCACACAGACTTCGAGCTCAGCCTCCTCCTCGCCCAGAGTAAATTTCTTCCAGAAAATGTTATTAAAATATAACTTTTAAGCCTCATTTTCCACGGGCACACGGGGTCTGTGTCACGTCCGAGCCCCTCGGAGCTGGAACACCTTGATTCAGCGCACGGGAATCCTCCTGTGGCTGGGGAAGGGGGGTTCATCCTCCTCGCGAGCCCCTAGAGGGAGACATGACCCCGATTTTGGGAGGAGGCTCCGCCGGCATCCAGGAGAGACCGGCCGGGAGAGCCATGGGATGGGAAAGGGATGGGGAGAAGGGATGGGGAAAAGGGATGGGGAAGAAGATGGGAAAAGGGGATGGAGAAGAAGATGGGAAAAGGGGATGGGGGGAAAAGGGGATGGATGGGGAGAAGGGGATGCATGGGGGAAAAGGGGATGGAAAGGGGATACTTTGGGTCTCAGCTCTGGCTCCTCTCCCCATGGGGGCTGCGGGGTGCTGGGAGAGAGAAACCACCTGGGGAAGCACTGCCTGACCCAGGGATGCAGGAGCAGCTCTGGGATGCTGGAGCAGCCCCAGGGAGGCAGGAGCAGACCCTGGGATGCTGGAGGGGATGGAGGCTGCCAAGAGCAGCTCCCAGCCGAGCTGGGGACGTGGCAGCTCCAACTTGTCCCTCTGGGAGAAGCGTGGCTGTTGCAGCCAGCCCTCCATATGTGCCTCTGTCAGCTCAGAGCATGATGGGTCTCTTTATCTCCTTGTTCATGGCCACGGTCGTACCCCAACTCCAATAAAGAAAAATGTTTTTTTCAAACGCCACAAGAGGAGCAGGACTAGATTATCAGCACATTTGCATGGACAATAAAATATCACCAATTCGCCAAGATAAACTATGTGGAAGATCAGTCTGAACTGCCGATTTCTTAAAATGTTTCTCATTTCTTGGTTATGGCTATTTTTTGCAAATTTCCCTTTTAGAAATCACATTTCTTTCAAATCAGCTCATTGCCCTAGGGTTGTTGACCTTTATTTCGCCCATCTGGAAAACAAATGAAGCAGGAAGGATAACAATATGAGATCCTAATCAGAAGTGCTGTTTGTTTTTTTGGAAGCTTGATTTCAAACTTATATATTTCCCCCTAAAGGCACTGCCAGCAATACACTGGATAACCCTGCTGCAAGGAAAACCAGCAGCTTGGCCAAAAGTCTTTGTGGGCATCTTATCAGTGGTGAAATGAAGACCAAAAAAAGCCAAATTATCAGCAAAAATGAACACAGATGTAGCTGTGACAGCAGAGCTCAAGGGCCAGGTGAGGAGCATTGATGTTATATCCAAAGATTTGGCAGCTCAGATTTGACCAAAAATGTTTAACCTGAGGTTAACTGGAGTGACAGGCAATGATAAAACAAATTATTACTGCTAATTTTGGTAAAAAAAAATTATACATTATAAAAAATAAGTATGCATAGGGAGGGGTTCATTGAGGTAGCTAAGCCAGAGAGAAAAGGAAAAGCAGCTGAACACCAAGACAAACCAGTTTTGGGTTTTCTCACCAAACAGTGCCAGCTCCCAGGATAAGGATGCAGATGAACACAACAATTTGTTAGATTGGAAGAGGAATTTGTTAATTTGGAGGATCCAATTCCCATAGTTCTAACTGGAAAATTTCTGAGTTCACTCATGCTGGAAATAAACCTGATTTGGGGGAATGATAGGAAGGCTTTAAATTTTTTATTATTAGAAATCTGTGGGCAGCAAAATCAATAGTTTTTAGGCAGCTCTGTTAAAAAGGGAATAATACATTTCAGTGCTCATTAAATGCAATTCTTTTCTCAACAATCTCATTGTTTTTCTCACCACTACCTGTCACCCAGGTATTGAATTAGCCTTAAAATCAGCCAGGTGTTGGACTCCTTGGCCCCTGAGGGTCTCAGCTCAGGATATTCTCTGATTCTGAGATTCTAAAACTCTGCAAGGCTTTGTAGAAAAACATCCCAAAAACCCAGCTGCTCTTTAAGGTGCCTTCCAACCCAAACCAACGTGTGATTCTGTAATTCCACGGGAACCTCTTGCTGCAGAGCCATGAGAGACCTGTGGCTGAGCAAGTGCTGCCTGACCACGGATGGAGAAAAGTGGGATGTTTAAAAATAATAATATTGAACCAAGGAGAAGAATTTGGGAAGAGTAGCAGCAGCTGCCAGCTGGGACAGAGCCAGTTTGGTGGCACTGATGGAGACCCTGCCCTGAGTCCAACCCCTCCAGGAGCAGAGTCCTTCCATGTGCAGCTCCAGCCTTCAGAGGACCTTCGTGGATGATAAATTGTACAAAAGGTGGCTGTGACCCCCAAATTCCAGGGGATCACCAGCGTCCCCTCTACACCCCACCAGCAACGAGCACAAGGGCTGTTGGAGCAGAGTCTCCTCTGAAGGACAGGCTCCTTGTATCCCATAATAGCAGATTCCATTTAAAAATAGCAAATGATAGTCAGAGGAATAATAAAAACTAGAAAATCATCCAAAACCCCAGCAATACATCAAAGCCAGTTTAATAGCCCTTAATACTGTCACTGACACAGCTCCTGTGCTTGCAGGGCTGGATGATGGAATGGGCAGAGGTTTCTGGGTTTGGAGCCATTTCACCCTAAAACTTCGTTGCTTCCTGCATGTAAATTACAGATAATGGTTCTGCTGACAAGGGGTTGCACTTAGCTGACTCTGCTGCGAGGTAAAATTGGAAGAAAATACCTGGTTAAAGAACTTCTCTCATTCTTTCCCCTTGGAAAAAAGAAAAAACGAAAAAACAAAAAAACCAAAAACCCAACAAACTAACCAAAATGCAAAGAGTTAATTGCAGAGGGCTTCTTCTATCTCCTGGCTGGCTACTGAGCCAGAGCCATAACTGAGAGCTTTGGGATGCTCAGAGAGAAAACATGATTTGATGTAGTAGGGGCAATCCCATGCTTATCAAATCATCTTGCTTGCCTGTAAAGCTAAGCTCCAATTGATGGTGTTTTATGAAGCCCCAGATCGAGCTAAGGCTATAAAAATTGGGACTTAATATTCAGGAATAAAAATGCAGAGAGCATCACTGAAGTGATTTTTTAAATTTTTTTTAAAGTACTTGCATCCTCCTCACGTTAAACATAACCAGGAGTGTGACAATAATGGGATGCTGCCCACCAGAGAGAACAGGACAAACAGCCCAGGTCTGTGATTCCTCAGCCACAGGAACTTGCTGCTCTGCATGGATTAAGGCAGAATGTTGGCTCATCCACCAGAACAATGGCTAATAAACCATCGTGCATCTTATAGCCCTTAGCAAGCTTATTCTTATTTTTAAACTTTTTCCCCTCTGAGAAAGCTTAGAAAAGTCTCTCAAACATCTGCCCACCAGATAAGTTTTTTCTTCTAGTGACCAAATGCCCAGAAAGAAGCTGAACATTTGTGTGCAGCTGTTTGGAGAGCAGCCCTTTCATTTACTCACCTGAGGAAAAGGATGAGATTCCCTTTTTATGTGCATGAAAAAGGAAAATAAGAGAGATGGGAAATTTCTAATCCATCCCTGTGCTCTCCAGAGCCACCACTGCATCTGACACACTTTGCCACTGCTTTCCCTCACTGATCTGATCACGGTCATTAGGGGGAACACCCATCTACTTAAATTACATTTTAAGGCTTATGATACCTGTTTAATGTTAGATCTCTGTTGAGCAAACCTCTAAACATTCACCTAATTTCCTAAGGTGTTCCTATGATTTAACAGCTGCCTAAATTATTGCTGTGCACAGATAAAGTTATTTACACATTTATATTAAGTGCACAACTGATTTAATCTCCTAAATCCAGGTTGAAAATCCTCCAGAAAAAAAAAATAAATTAACCAAGACAGCAATTATACAAGAATTGGTTAAAGCATCACTTGATTTTTACTTGGAGATTTTGGGATCTAATTAAGCAGCAGGACTGATGTGTTCAGCTCTGTCCTGCTGGCTTCCCAAAGGGATCCAAACCCTCCCTCGTTTGAACGGTCCAGCCTTGATGATGAAAGGATGTGCTAATGACGGGCGTGGGCACCACCAGGCTGCAGGAACCGAGCGAATTCGAGCACTGCAACACCTGAAGTCACTTTTCCTGTGATTTAAGGATAGGAAAATGAGCAGTCTTTTCAAATGTCTTAAGGATATGCATGGATAGGCTCTTTAGGAGCAGCCTGTGCCAGGAAGAAGTCGCTCCCCCAGCTGCTCATTAAAAGCTGCTTGCTGCAGGTTTTGAACAGATCTGTTGGCAAAGCAGTTCAAATGAGCACTTTAATTCTCTCCAGGCAGGAAAAAAAAATACGAAAAAAAAATCAGCTGGGGTAGCTGGGACCAGTAATACAAACAGTTTAAACCAACCTGGCTGAGAGGAATTAGGAGCCTGAGCACACAGCCCTGGACCAGCAGGCTGGCAGAGGGGGGATGCCATCAGCTCATCCCACTGGATTTTCCCTCAGCTGGCACACAAACCGTGTTCCCATTCCTGCCCCACGTGAATCAACTGTTTGTGTACTTAAATAAAAATAATTGCTGCAACAAAGGTCAAAAACCAGTCATTGCATTATTTTAAATATTTTTTCGTCGTTAACATGGATTTCTAAATTTCTTTTTTCTGAACTTTTTTTTAATGCAATCTCTGCATTGCACCTGACTCAGAGGACACAGCACAGGGCTCAGGAGACAGGATCCTTTAGATGCAGCGTCTCTGCCCATGACTATTTATGTGATCCCAGCAAAACTGAACAGATTCCTTGAAGCATCATTATGAATCTGCAGCCAAATTCCCAGGTAGCACTGCAGGGTACAAAACCTGCCTGGCATTGCCATTCCCTGGATGAATCCCTGGCTCTGCTCACAACTTCCTTTGCATCAGGTTGGAATTCCACCTGTGGATGCAGGATCTGGCCATGGCAAGAGGGGTTTGAGGCCCAAGGTGATTTCTGACCACAGACGGCACTAAGCAGATACCAAAGGTGCATTATAGGTAATATTTTAGTTTCTTACAGTTTAAAATTCACAATACAGCTGTGCATTCAGTGTTTAAAATCCAGGATTTTCTTCACACTCTCTCCATGCACCAGGAGGGGAAAAGAATTCTAATCCATGCAGAGGCAGAAAAACAACTCACTAAAACACCATCTAAAACAGGAGGTTTGAACTCCTTGAAACTCTATTATATGCTTGAGTAGCTCCTGGAACAATAGAAAGCTGTGCATGATGATGCAGGCAGGCAGAAATATTGCAGGCAGATGTTGTCCTGACTGCCACTCCTGGAGTCTCATTCCTGCCCTGGACACCACTGTCCCTACAATTGTTCCTTTGAGGAGGCCACACCAGGAGAAGATGGCAATGGCGCATCTCTAAGCCAGGTACTGAAGTTTCTTTATGGTATCTATATGATCTCCATTGATCTCAGTTCTCTTTTAAAAAATAATAAATATGTGGCTGTCAAGTTTTCAGGGAAAAGGTTTAAAATTAGGACCTTTAAGGATGTGTCAAAAAAGACAAGTAATTGGTTTGTGTTTTAATCAAGGGACACCTGACTGATCATTTCCAAGCTCTTGGTGATGGGGAATTGTTAAAAGTGTAGTGTTGGAAAGGCCAATGGGCAAAGGGAAATCCATCAGTAATAATGTCCCTAAATTCCCAAAGAAATTTACATGGATGTTGTTGGAGAGGTCACAACTCTGTCATAATTCAGTTTATATTTAGTTCACACATTTGCACCTGCAAGCCACACAAACCCCTGCCTGACCTCACCCCCTGGACATGGCAAAGCACACAAACTCAGTAAGGAATCAGACTTTCCAACTCCCTCTGCTCTCCTGTCACCCCATAAAGAGGTGATTTTTGGCCACACCAGCAGTGTCACCCTCAGAGTGACAATGTGGGTGCATTGCCTTGCCTGGGCGCTTTCATCCTATGGAAAAAGCCCTGTGGAAGCCCTGAGCATGGCACAGCGCCTGGGACACCTTGTTGTGGTTGCACCTTCCAAGAGAAGAAGCAGGACCTGCAGAGAGCAAGGCTGAGCACACACCGTGCACAGGCTCTTCCCTGGAAGCTCAGCTTGTTCTGCCCTTGGGTAGAAAACCCTGAGCAGGGAGGAGGCCCTGCTGTGGCTTTGGTTTTATTCTCCTGTTTTATTTCAGCAAAGGGATGAAGTGCTGGCTTAGAGATGCCAGGGCTCAGCAGCACGGGGTTCACAAGCAGCCCTGGTTCCCCAAACGCCGCCGGCAGCCGCTCACTCATCCAGGCAAGCACCACCTCCAGTCAGGTAGTCCATCACGTGAGAAACCCAAAGAGTTTATAGAAATGATTGTCAAAGACCCCATCATTTTGCAGTTAGGATAATTAATAAGGTGTGCACAAAATCCAGGAGTGTTTTACCACACGTTTGCAGCTGAATTGCATTATTGTTGTTATAATAAAAGAGAGCCACATGGTAACGGAGCACCAGGGACCCAGCCTGATGCAACTGTTAAGCATCAATAGGAAAATCAGAGGGGAAACATCAAGTTTTCCTTTAAAATCAGTTTGGTTTTCAAGAGCTGTGACTTCTATTTAGTAGATTTTGTGAAAGAGCTTCTGTTTATAAAAATTATTGGGTAGCGTTGGCTGTCAGAAAACATAAACAGGCAATTAGAGCAATAAGAAGAATGATGGAATGAACTCCTCTGGCAGCCTCCTATTTGGAGCCAAGCAAGGCCTCAATTCCACAAAAAATCAGGCATGTGCTTAAGTCCACAAGATCATCCAAGGAGCCTATGGGGGCTACTCGCACATTAAAGTGTGTGTGAGGGGCTTGTAAAAGCTCAGAGATACCTTGGGGAAACTGGATTGCAGGGACAGTCAGTGATTCTGCTGGGATGTGGCACTACCCAGAACTCATTTCAAAAAGTCTCCTGGAAGTGTTAAACATTCTGCACACAGTTTGGATTACCTTTAACGGATATAACCTGTCGGGTGACCATGGAAGGTCTGTTTAATTCTCTGCCTCTCTATTCCACACCCAGATTCTACACTGTGTTTTCCTGTTGAGTCTCAGTGGTGGAAATAGCTGGACCTGCCATGAAATAATAAGGACTTTTGGCCTTTGTAGTGACAATGAACTTATGGACTGTGGGATTGTGTGAAGAACAGAACAGCCCTGACAAGAGAAATGTGATTAAGTGCACAACACCGCTTAATTATCCTTGTTTATTGCACTCTATAAAAATCCATTGAACCCAATTTCCTGCATGAAAACCTGACCATTGGTGTGCCTGAAACTGCTCTCAGTAGCTTTGCCCCAGACCTGCACATCATCTCCTGCACAAGTTCCATCCTTAAAGTTATTCTGATGGATCCAAAGGAAGCAAAAAACTGCTAAAATGAACTTCTGTGGTGCTTTAACATGTTTTTGAAATAATCTTGGGTATGACTGGGCAGGACCAACACATGTGGCAGTCTGGATGCCTTCCCCAAGATTGTTTCCAAGGGAAGCTTTTCCTGAGCTCATTCTCAGACACAGGAATTGTTGTAGGGATACTGAACAGGGGGAGCTGAATCAGATTTCTGGGGGGATAATTCTGAAACAGCTATTCCTGAAAAGTTCCTACAATGGGAAAAGTTCTGGAGGAAACAGCTATTGAAAAATTGAGCAAAAAAAAAAGCTGGGCAAACCCGATCAACAGAGCAATAAAAGCTCTCAAGAAGGATGTCCTTTCTTCCTCCCTCTCCAAAAAATGCATGAAGCCAGACCAGAAACAATTATATAATACAATTCCCCCAGAGCCAGGTCAGTTCCCTACTGGCACCGTGTGTCATGGGCGAAGGGCAGCACTGAGACCTGACAGTAACAGCCACTCTTTGCTTCAGTGACTTCTTAGGAACTTGAACACTGAGGAACCACCTTCTCCTGAGACAGCTGGACTTCCTAAAGAGGTCAATCTATGGGGAAGATCCTCCTAAAGGGTCTGCATGACATCTGCCAGCCAGGAGGCAGAAGTGGGCTGACTCCTACCGCCCTGCTCCTTCCCACCCCTCTGTGTTTTGTTCATACCCAAACTTGACCTAAACCGGTTCATCCCCATCCTAACCGAAGCCTTTCTGTTAAACCCAGCAGTGCTTGCACCCTGCACTCAGGAAAGGTGCAAGTCAGGCAGTGAGGCACCACACAAACCCTGCTCATCCCTCAGCTCCCTTCCCAGCACAGGGAGCACGGCCAGTGTCAGCTGAAACAGGCAATTAGTGCCCCTCTAGCACGAGCAGCTCAAACTGTAACATCATGCCAGCCGTGATTAAGAGTGATACAGCACATCATCATTGTCAACACTATTCAACCAATGTAAACCTTAGTTAGAAATGTACTTGTCAGAGAAAAATGCGCCTTTGATTTCTATTACACTTTCCCCAGTAATTGCTGTCATCAGTGGCAGGTTATTATTACAGTTGAATAGAGTTTCAGTAATTACTTTTGCACAGATTCTAACAGCTTTTAGATTGAATGATATTCTGACAGTTTGAATACTCTTGACAACAATTACCTTTTTCCTGGTTAACACTGATTCAGGAAAATTAAAAATTAAATCTGTTCAGAGGAAACACTTATGTATGGCACTAGTAAGTGGGCTGATACAAAAATGTGTAAATTACAGAATGACTTAGAATAAAAAGTTCTTTTGCTCTTCCTCTTATGCTTTTTAAAAAATCAGCACTTAGGGTACATGCAGTTCATGCTGGTTAGATTACCAGTAAATGATGTGAAATGATTTAAAGCACTTCTAAATCCACTTCCTACTGATCAGCTTGAAATGAAGAAAACACTATTATGGAGGAAGCCTTGTTGATCCCACCCTAATTTTTGTCTTTGGTAACAGTCAGATAATGGCTTTTGGCTTTCAGACCATTATTGTTAATCTCACATCATCAGATTATTTAAAAAAAACAACAAACAAGCAAACTGCCTTACAGTGGTAGCCTAGAAAAAAAAAAAGCCCAGCATGTTTGTTATTCCTGAAAAATTTATCTAATATTGCAGGGGTCATAACTCAAATGGCTTGATTAAAAAGAAGTCGCCAGCACAGAGCTCTCCAATTTAATTTTGACAGGATAACTGGCCTTGTGGATAAGGGAGACAGAGTTGATGTGATACATCTTCTTATTAGTAAGCTTTCTGATACTGTTCCACATGACATTCTTATAATAAAACTAAGAAAATATGGTCTAGAACTAGATAAAATTACCATAAAGTGGAGGGAACAATTGGCTGAAAAACTGCTTTCAAGGAGTAGCTATCAATGGTTCACTGTCAAAGCAGGAAGAAGTTTCAGGTGAGATTCCTCAGGGATCTATCCTTGCTCCAGCTCTGTTCAATATTTTCATAATGACTCAGTTAAAGGGAAAAGAGATTACATTTATAAAATTTGCAATGTTGAGGAGCTGGGATGGTGAGAACCCTTGGGAGGTCTGGATCAAAATCTGAAAAGATATTAACAGTTTGGAGTGATGGCCTGAAATTAAGATGAAATTCAATAAAGGCAAGTGTAAAATGTTACACTTAGAGAGGAGAAATCAGATGCAAATGGGAAATTGCCAGTGAGGGAACTCCATTAAACATTCAAATTTATAGTGGCCTATGAGCTCCATATCAAACAAAGGAGTAAAACTGCTCCAGAAAAGGTAATTTCAGGGATTTGTTAACAGGGGCACTGTGGTAATTCTCCCACCATTGTCGAGCTGGGGTGTTGTGCGTGTCCTGAGCTCATGGTTCAAAAAAGGTGCAAAGAAGCCGGAAATAATTTAACAAAGTCCAGCTGGGAGCAGCAAAGATGGTGAGGGATGAAGTAAGACTCATGGAAATGCAGAATCATGGAATGGTTTGTGATGGAAGGGATGATAAAGCCCATGCCATCCCACCCCTGCCATGGCAGGGACACCTTCCACAGTCCCAGGTGGCTCCAAGCCCCATCCAGCCTGGCCTGGGACACATCCAGGGATCCAGGGGCAGCCACAGCCGCTCTGGGCACCCTGTGCCAGGGCCTCCACACCCTCACAGGGCAGAATTCCTTGCCAATATTCCACCTAAACCTCCCTTCCTTCAGCTTAAAGCCTTTCCCTCCCTACACTGCCCTTCCTGTGGAGTCTGTTGCAAAGCTGAGATTGAGCCTTTAGTTTTCGACATCACTTCCCACCTCTGCTCTACTTGTGTATTAAAATATCATCGTCCTTTTTTTCTCCTGCACATTAGAATTATAGATATAGTTTATTGTTATACTTTCCATAGAGCCTTCTCTTTTTATTAGCATTGTACAATCTGTACAAAAGCAAAATTTAGTCCTTTCAGAGAGCTGAAAGGAAGCAATCGTTTACATGACAAATCCAACATTATCATATGTAAACCTCATTTACTATGTAACGTCTTCCTGTTTCCAGTTCATTAATTGAATGAAACCTATTTTTACATTCTGGTAGGCAGCAGGATTCTCCAACTAACAGAAATAGTACTTTTAGGGAAAAAAAAATAAATGTAATACTAGAAAATATTTCTCTTACTGGCTGGTTGAAAGCTATATGGATTTCTGAAAAAAAAATATTTGCTATATATTTGTCAAAAATAAAAATAATGAAATTTACCCAAGCCAGGTTTGTGCAGCAAATTTGGATGGAGGCCTGCCTGGTAAAGTACCACTCTTTAACCTTCACTGTGCATTAAAATGACACTTGTGACACCCAACCACGCTCCTATAAATACAATCAGATAAGCACAACCAAATTATAGCCTAATTTGTGATACAGAGCACTTTGGAGATTCAAGACTGATGGTTGTAATGGAAAGATGCTGACAAATATTTTGTTGCATTTCCTCCCAAGAAAATCTGCAGCCCTGAAAGAGCAATGGCAATAAAGCTCCTCACAGGTTCCAGACCTTTTAAAATACCCATTTTTGGAGTTCTACTTAGGTTCAAAGGGAAGAAAAAGAGCAAACCAAAAAATACCCAACTGGAAGAGGCCTTGCTAAAACCAACTATTGCTCAGTATTTGTATTGATGTGGCACAAAAACTAAGAAAACCCTGATGATGTTTCAGAAAATGGTGACATTTTCTATGGCACAAAATAAAGCAGCATCACCAGCACATCATGCTCAGGCAAACCAAAGAAACAGAAAAGGAATGAAATGATGAAATGTCTTTCCCTCAGCCTATTAGAGAAAGCCCTGGGCTGGATCCTGGGATTTTGGACACTCACAGGGTTTTGGGCTCTGGTAGCACAGCTCCATCTGCATAATGTGAACAAGCCAAACAAATCTGATATTAAAATGAGAAAAATTGGCAATTTAAAATTGCCTATTCCATTCCTTTTCTTTTTGACCTCAATCCAAAGCCTTTCTAAGCCAAAGAAAAGACAAGCTCACAATTAGTGACTATGACCAACTAATGGGTCTGTTCTGAACAAGCTTTTAAATAAAACAATAAGCAAGCCTGGGAAAAAGCAACTTACTGGGCTATCTGAGGCCAATTTCTTTTAAGCACAGGTCACATTATTATAAAATAAATTCCTTTTAGCAATTGTTCCATCAAGATTATGTCAGTCCAAAGGGAATAGACCCAAAATCTCTTGTTGCCAAATAACTTCATCTTGGTGCATCTGTAACTCTATTTTCTCCAAAGAAAACTAGTTCATAATATGGGTGGATTTGTTGTTTTTCTGAACAAAGTTGTTCCCTGGCAACTTCAAAAGCAAATTACGTATAAAAAACCCACAAAACAAAAAATCCCCAATGTTCAATTACAAAGGTTGGTAAAAAATCCATGGAGCCATAACAACCAAACGACCTGGTAAGAAAATCAAAGTGCAGCTGACTGGAAGGAAAAAAAAAGAGAAATAGACAACTCCAAAATGTTCCTGAAAAACCAGGTTGCCTAACACTGGAAACTGGCAGAGATGGCAACAATAAAGTAAAATATTCCCCAAAAAAGTAGCTCCTGATTCACCTCTCACTACCCCCTTGCCTCATCAGAATTCAAATCACAGCTACAGTTCCAGAAGTATTTTCTGTTCCATGCCTACCAAACAAAACACCAAGGTGATGAACAGGGATGATGGGAGCATCCTTAGCTCAGCCTTGCTGTCCTCCCAAACCCCAGGCAGGGACCAGAGCAGCCCAGTGACCCCACACTCACCTGGCTGTGCCCAGCAGAGCTCCTCATCCCTCTCCTCCAGCTCCCATCCACTGGCACTTCCCTCTCCCCTTCCCGCAGCTGACCAAACAAGGGCTCTCCCAGGTGTTTGCCACGAGATTGAATAAACAAGTTGCATTTGTTACCCTCTAACAGGCACTAGAAGTGAGCAGTGAGAATCCCAACAGCCACCAGGATTCCTGAGTGGTAAAATCACCCCTTTGCCCTTGGCAAGGTTGGAGGGAAGTGTGCTCATGGTTTTGTTTTGCCAACCAGCATGCCAGGAGTGTCTGATTAACAGTTTTCCATCCCTATTCAGGCATCTTTGTTAGGAGTAAGTCTTTGCTCTTTTAGATCCTGGTCCAAAGCCTTTCAAGGAAACTGAAAAGTCTCCCATTGATGAGAAGGGGGTGAGCCCTTGCTAATTGTTCCTTTCACATCAGAGTGAAAACAAATTCTTCAGCTTCCATTTGAAACCCATGAAGTTCAATCCCTTGATATATTGGACCCTTATTTTGAGGAGGCTGGAGAGGAGAGGAGGGGAAGGGAAGGGAGGACAAAGCCCAGGGCTGAGGGCTGGGTGTAGGCTCCAAGTACGGGCATTGCACAGCCCACGCTGTGACACATCACAGGCCTTGCATTCTGCTTCCCAGAAAGGCTCCAAATGTTTTAGAACTCACAAGTTCATAAAATGCTGCATTTAAAGTTCTCATTGCTCACCAGCAAACTTGAGATCAGAAAGCCACTCTGACGCTCCCCAGTTGCTGCTCACAGGGAATAATTTCTCCTCAGGAAGAAACTTTTAGTTTGCTCTTCTTCAAAGTGAGGTGTCATCTCTGGTTAAGGTAAAGATGTGGATGGAGAAAAGTGGGAGGTCTACAGAGCATGGGATGTTTGGTTTGGGCCATCTCAGTGCCAAAATGATACTGAGACATTAAAGATGTCTATTCCAGACCAAGAAATGTGGCTGGTGAAGGGAAATGAAAATTCTGAGGGAAATCAAAAGTTAAGCACGCACGTGTTAGTGATAATGGAATTTTACCAACACCTTAAACACAAATCAACAAACCATAATTAATGTAATTATTTAGAAAGCTGAGTTTAACTGGTTACATAGGTGATGTCATCTCCCAGCACAGGAAAACTAGGAGAGCTCCATGATGGGATAACTAAAGGTTGCTTTTAAAACAACTCTTTGCTTCAAGAAGGAGGTGAACTGGATGGAATTGTCCATCTATAGGTCAAAAAAAAAAGCCCCTGTAAGCACAATGACATAAATAAATAGGTCAAAAAAAAAGCCCCTGTAAACACAATGACATAAATAAACACAGATTTATAAAAAGAGGGAAGCTGCAGTAGCACATGGCTGATGATTTGGGAATCCAGGAGAGATCCTGGTCAGCCAAAGGATTCCCTGAGCTGTGTGTTGGAAGGCAACAGACTGATCTGGACAAAGCACCCATTCCATCAATGCTGCTATTTCAGCAGAAGAAAGAGAATTTTAAAAGAGTCAAATATATAAAGTGCAATATAACCTGGAAAAACACCTTTCAAAAACTGTCTTACAATGAAATAATTTTTCTTCCCTCCACAAAGAGGGATTTCACCCTGGAGTTGTTTCTAAAAGACAGTAAAACATAACAGATGAATGTTGCCTTGCATAAGGAACACACACATGCATTTAAATCACTTATATTTTACTTTTTTATGATGCAATTGCGAATTGTGTTATTTTGCATTTGTAATTAGAGGTTGAAACAGATGGCAGAGGCTTGGTTTAAAGGGATGTGCTGGATGATCAGGTCTCCTGCTCCACTGAGGGCTGAGCATGGAAACTCTTCCATGAGCTGGTCAAACAGCAAAGTGCTTCCTGCACATCAAAGAACATTGGAAAGGACCAAACTGGACTTTCTAGAAGGTGAATAAGCACTGGTGATTTTTTTTTTTCTCAAAGTGCTCTCAGAATGCTCCCAGTGCCATGCTCTGGCTGTTGGGGTGGGTGACATTTGGCCCCTCAACAGAAGCAGCAGGATTTTGGTGGAGCCTCCAAAGGAGACCCAAGGGTTTTTCCAAAGAAGAAAAACTTGAAGAACTCCTCAAGAAAATCCCCAGAGGAGCAGTGACCCCAGGAACATCAGAACATGTAAGCATGGAGCACTAACCCTTAATGCAGGGATGGCAGGTGGCGTTTCCAGCTCTCTTTCCTCAAGGAACAAAGCTGTGGCTACAAGGAGGCTCATCATTCCTTTCCCATCACATGCAATTTGAGACACAACCACTTCATTCCATAGATATTCCAGCCTGGGTGAGCCTGGAGCTGGGACTCAAGGTTGCTCCTCAGAGCAGAGAAACCTTTTACCAACTTTGGATGAGTCCAGCTGGAGTTCTCCTTAATTACAGCTCAATATTCATTTATAAATTTGTATAGATGTGTCCATTAGATATAAACCATTGTCCAAGTCTGAGACTAAGGTTAGGCCTAGCTGCACCTAAACTCCTTCAATTTACTGGTTGCTCATTTTCTACCAAAAATGGAGCAAATCCTTTAAGTGCACATGCACCTTCCCAAAAAAAAAAAAATATAATGAATTTTGAAGCCCCAGGGTATTCATAAAGCAGCCCCAAAGTGGTATCTAGAGCTACAACCCTCAGGGATTCAGCCAAGGATCTTTTCTCCCACAAAAATCCAAATCCAGCTCCAAATCAGCATTTTAAACCATTACAGAGCCTGGATCCCTATGGGAATATGGGAAAGTCATGCTGCTATTATATAGTTTATATAGGTTATTAGAAACATTAATTAAAACAGCTTTTACAATAACTACCAATATTATCTACTCTACTAGGCTGTTACCAGAATGATTTTTAATATTTTAATGATTTTTAAAAATATTTTTCTATTTGACTTTTTTCTGGTTCTAGCAGAGCAATATTTACCGAATGCCCAGAATGAAAAAAGCACCTCTAGCTGCTGCTTTATCACTTAGTTTGGTTTCTCTGCATTTTTTATAAATACAAAAAAGGGATCTGAAGTAAACAGGTCATAAAATCTCCCTATAAATATTATCTGTTTACTATCTTTGGGGATGAGCATGGACAAAGAAATTGAACCAGAATGTTGTAAGAGCAAATTTTCTTTGGGGAATTCATTCACATCTGTTCCTGTACGACAACAGGAGGAACAGAAATTATTAAGAAAAAAAGACAGAAAAGATAGGAAATGTAACTTTCAAAAGGAAAAAATGGCTTCCTCTGATCTTTAGCTGATGGTTCTGATGAGTTTTTATTCTGCCTGACCTGATCAGCCCAATGCTAATAAAGAGCTAATGAAGAAGAAAAGACTTATCCTGAAAGTTAACTCCTTTCTGGGAAGGAGATGGATGGGTTTCTGAAAACAGGGGTGGCTGGAAAACACACTTGTGTGATCTTTTGTTTCCAAATTTGAATGCATCCCCTTTCATAAGTAATGAAATTCAGTAAATCTTTAATTTAATTTATTTAAATTTTAACAAATTAACTTAATTTAGCAAATTGTGTCATGAAATAGAAGAAAAGCCTTTTTTCCCCTTATCTCACTGGGGACCTGGCATTGCCCTCTCTGCTGTGGGGAAAGGGGCACTGGGGTTCTGCAGGAGCCCATGGAAGCACATCATCCCCATCCCTCGTGGGAAGAGGTCCTGGAGAAGGATGAGATGGGCTGGATTATTCTGTTTGCAGACCCAAGTATCCCTTCAATTCTCCCTTTGGAATTTCCATCAATGTTGCCAACATTGGGTCCATCCTCCCAAGCCACGGACAAAGATTGGGCTCTGCACCTGTGCCTCCAACACAACACACAGTAAATGCAGTATAAATACAGTATATTAGTGATAAAAAAATCACAGGG
The DNA here is from genome assembly GCF_000277835.1 of Geospiza fortis. Taxonomy (NCBI): domain Eukaryota; kingdom Metazoa; phylum Chordata; class Aves; order Passeriformes; family Thraupidae; genus Geospiza; species Geospiza fortis. The sequence goes on along the minus strand of NW_005054349.1, from coordinate 4,647,850 downwards.
ACTCCTTGGATTGATAAGCAAATGCACCAAGGTATGAAATGCAAATTAATATTATAATGCCTTTTATAATTTACTATTAATCTATCCTACATTGACCTAAATATTTTTCTGTTTGTGCAAGAACAGACCTGACCCAGAACCAAATGAAATGACTGGGGGCTGGTTTTGACCAACATTCAACTCCAATCATAGCATTTAGCAAAAAAAAAAAAAAAAAAGGAATAGTTATATATATATATGTATATGTTTACATATATATGTGTGTGTGTGTGTATGTATATGTATATATATATGGATAAAAGGATCCAGAAATGATATAAGGATTTTTATAATAAAATGGTTTTTATTAATTGGCGTGATTTTTCTCTTTCTGGTCTTTCTGCAGTGGAAATGGTGACATCATTGTGTGATGGAGAAAAAACAACCTCTATTAAATAGACAAAGATCATAAAGTCTATTTTGCTTGAATTTCCACAGCTTCAGTGCGCACAACTGAAGGCCTGGCAAGTAGTGAATTCTTTCAAGAACTATTTATTTCAAAGTTACAAGGCTGATGAAGGCTTTAGAGTTACAAATTCCTGTTTTTCTTGGAGCAACATCTTTAAAGATATGCAAAGAGGGATTTCTCAGCACTATTCAGAAACTAGTCTCAAGTGATTTGCCACTTCGGAGCACAGAGATTGTTTTCTAATTCAAGCAAACATTTTGAAAAAAAAAAAAAAAACAGAAAAGGATGTGAGAAAATGCTCATTAGGAAAACAACAGCGAGAATCTCAGCAGAAATATTTAACCAGCTTACCTGATTTCACAGTTGTGCTTTTAAGTCCTGGAGCAAGAGCAATGCACAGGTTTTTTATATAAGGAGAAATGCAAACGTCACCAATAAAAAAAATGAGGTTTTCAAGGGTTTGAGACAGGCTTGGAAAAAAACCCCAACCAAAGGTCCACTAAGACCAAATCCCCAAGCTGAAGTTACTGCTGGATCTTAAATTGTTATATGTTCTTTTTTTATTTCTTTTTTGAGGTGCTATTTTGGGTGCATCATGCTGTGAAAATATATAGATTACCCTCAGACAAACAGATATTTAGAACAGGATTATTTACATAATAGATGGACATTTTCACAGGAAACATTTGATAGATGGATGCAGAGATCCAAATTCTCTGGTTTGCTGATAGAAGAGTTCTGTGCCATGCATAGCAAATTCCCTCTGTGTGGGTAATGTATATTTGACTTCACCTTTTGCATATTGATCACTCCCTGACTTGCAAATCCTGAACCATGTGCAAGTGTGCGTAATATGAATAACTTTATTCCAAACTTGCATGTCTTAAGCCATATGTTCACCGAAATCTGAGCATAAATCTACTAAAATTTACTGTCCTACACTGCAGATCAATAAACCCTACAGTATTTCAGGAGTGCTGGATGTATATTTTGTTTGATGGCTTTGAAGATGCATATTTCCAGCTATAATTATTTACATATAGGGTCCAGGACCAGGAGATAACCTTCAGCTTTGGTAACATTAACACTTGCAAATAATCATCACTACTCTATCACTCTCACACCCCATAATCTGCTAACATATGTCTACATTTTCTATGTGTTTATGTAGTACTTTATATGGAAATGTTTCATTACTGCCCGCAGCAACATGTGGCATTTCTTCAAGAACATTTCAGCACCTTTTAACATGGTTTCTTCAAACGTCTCTCTAATTGTGAGGATTTCATTCTGCAAATGTTATCACTGCTCAAGCAGATCAATTTTCTTAACTGCTTAATATGCATGCTCTAGGCATTTCTACAAAAATGCAAAATATACAGTACGGAATTAATATAAATAAACTACTACCAGGCTATTATGGAGCAGATTTAAGGCAGCAGGGTTGGAGATAACTCCATTTCCAGACGTGCAAGTCTACTTATTGTGGCAACATGTCATCTAAAATTTTTTGTTCGAGACATAAAAAATTATTTCCAATTAATTATTACAGTACCACTTTCTCTAAATCAAATTATTATATTCTTGCTTACCAACACAGTGACTGCTGATGCAGAGAGGGTTTATGGTGGAAATTTCTGTCACAGTTCCGGGTTTTCTGAACTACGGTTGATTGTGCTCATATTTCTGGCTGACCAAGTATCTTCTGAAGCTGCACAAAGCTGGGTGGAGAGACCTCCAGGCAGGCACAGATGTGGAGAAAAAGTGGCATCTCGCTGATACAAAGGCTGGTGGCTGCCACTGATGCTTTTATGTTCAGACAAGATTTCATCCTTCCAAAAACAAGGGACCTGAGCTGTCCAGGGTGAAGGGCTCCCAGGCCAAGCTTCTCTCAGTCGAGAGCAGGCCTAGACTAAATTAGAAAGAATTAAAAGCAGGTGAGACCAATCCAAGCCCCATTATTGTATTGCAGACACTGTGAATCTCAGGACACCCTTGCTGGAATGTGTCCTTCCAGCATCCTGCTCATATTCCACCCAGGTCTTGACAGTCTGGTTTGATACTGGGGAGTGCTGGCAAGAGAGGATTTATGGTGCACTCTTGGTTTTTACATCACTGCCCTCACCCTGGCTGCACAGAGGTTCATCAATTGCTGATGTTCCTGTGGGTGATGTAACAATTAAGCTAATTACATAGACAGCTTTAAGAAGAAGAGCCTGGCAGAAGAGCACAGCAGAATCCTCCAGACCTGAGCTGTCCATCCCAGCCCTTTCCCCTGCCCTGTGTGCATTCATTCGGCCCTTGGCAAACTGCACTGAAATTTCCTCTTCCAATAAGGAAACAGAACAGAGCAATCCCTCTGAGAAGAACAAGCTGATTTCTCCAGGAAGGTCCACAGAAGCTTTTCAAAGCTGGCAGAAATGCAGTTTCCCTGCTGTGAGGTTTGGTACTGATGCTGCTGGAGGGATGAGTCATTGTTTCTTTCATATATATCATCTGAGTACCTATAACTGTCTCTCATCTAAATGTTAATTGTATCCAACAGAATGACTTCAAATGAATACTCTGTCAATAACACTGTTATTAATGTTCCTTGATAGGCATGGTTGGAATATTTTGTAAGATTAGTCTAATATTTCCTACAGAATCTCCTTCATGTGTTGTGTTATTGCGTCTACTTTGGATCAAAACCTGCTTGTAAAGCCTTGGGTGGCTTTTTTTACTCTCCTCTCAAGAATTCCCATATCACCAAGTTTTGATAGGAACGATTTTACTACAGGCATAGCAGCGATCCTCATTTCTCTGGACAACAAGCATAAGCTTAGGTGTTAAATTGATATTTTCTGATTGCTCAGCAGGGCGTTTTATTGCCTTCACTCGTGCAGCTGGTACTGTAGGAGCTGATGGCATTAGGGGGGACAGAGTTAAGCTTGGTTTAGCCATGTGAATATTTTGATTTACACCAACTCCACCTCTGCCTCTCCAAGCGACCATGACAGGAACAATTTGGCAGCAATTCCTCGCTGTTGGCCACTCACCTGCCTGAGACAAAGCGAGGCAGAGGGGAGAGCCCAGGTGTTTGACTGGAAAAGGAGACAGAACAGCTTTTCCATGGTGCCCCAGGTGTATCCCTGGCTGATCCAGAGGAGCAGCAGCAGCGCCAGGAACACCTGAGCAACAGGTGGAGCCTTTGATGGGGCTGCTCTGCCGGCAAACCCTCGGCAAGTTTAAAGCACTCCCAGCCCACTTTGTTTGCAAAGAGCAAATAACTGATCCAAAGGCTGAAAGCCTCTGGGTTTTTTTTTTCTTCTTCCCTCCCTCTCATCTCCTTTTTCTCTCCTCCTGCTGCTCCTTCAGATTTAGGCCTTTTGTTTCTTCTCCTCCAGACATCTGTCCTCTGCTGTTCCAAGAACAGATATCCCACCTCAGGTCCAGCCCACTTTGATAGTTCACAATGAGACACCAAAGCTGGAATAAACACATAGCTGGGGAGGGGGAGGAAGGGGGAAAGAAAAAGTTAAATCCCTGCTTGAAAACCTGTTTTGTGTTTTCTTATTTCTTAAAGTTATTTTTAAGTGTTTAAACCAGACCAATTATAGTCAGAAACTACTTCACTTAATCCATTCCTTTATCTCCTGGGAAAAATCACCAAAGCAATTCTCAAAATGTTTAAATCCCACAGTGTGCATAAAAGCAGCAAGTAAATCTGCTCCTTCCCAGGCAAACCTTAAGGATTTCACTGACATCTTTAATTAAACCAGCAAATAGGTCGGTTTCTCTTGTATTCTGACCAACACACTGTCAACAAGGAGGGGAAAGAAACTGAAAAGGAGGATTTGTACTGAAAAACAGCACCAGAAACATTTGTATAATCATGATCATGGACTGGAACAGGAATGTAATCAGGAATTATTAAACATTATCAACTACTTCCTGGCAACACATTGCTTGGATAACACTCCTGCAACTACAGGAGAGTTAGTTATGAAATAATTAAACTGCAAAATTGGAAATAGAACAAAAAAAAAGCAAACTCAAAATGCATGAAGCTGTGCAGAAGAAAAGTATTTTTATGTCTGTGAATTTATAAAGATGGCTTTAATTCCAAAAGGGAGAATTGTGCAGTTGTTATTAGATCAGTAATAAGCACAGATGGCTGCAAAGGAACCATTCCCCAACCCATCCTGCCATCTCTACCCTGCAGCACTTGTGCAGGAGAAGGAAATACAGGAGTAGGGAGCAGCAGAACTGGGAATTTAGTGTTTTTAAAGACTCAGTCTACATTGTTGTGTGTTATTCTTTATCAGTAACATTCCTGGCAAATTCACCCAACACAGATTTTAAGACATGATTGCCTAAGCTCCTCTCAGAAGTTAGACCTGATGCCACCGGGTAGCTTGTCACAATCTTCTGTCAATATCAGCCCCTTAGAGATTTTTTTCTTTTCCTGCAGGAGGAAACTGATGTTCCCAGGGATGAAAAGGTTGCATGCAAAAGCAGGATCCAAAAAATTCTGCTCTCAGCTCTGTGGAAGAAGGATTTATGATGCTCAACTAGCAAAGATAGCAATTAGCTGGAATACTCAAGAGCAGAGAGCTTGACAATCTGATGAGTTATTCTTTTGAACTGGGGCAGCAACTCATGCATAAATTTCCTTGTAAACAATTATTACAGAAATGCACTGTAAACACAATTAATCATCTCAAGGTGTTATCTCTAGGTATTTTCCCCACAGATTATGTGCCACTTGCTCAATAAATCAAATTTTAACATAAAGACATCAATAGCTGGTATTATTAATATTCCCATTCAGCCAAACATGGTTGGGTAGAAGCTAACAAGCTTTGATTACATTTTGAAAACACAGAAAGTATTACAGAAAATGGGAAAAAGATGTGAATTGTGAAACTTTGAATGAAAATAGGATTAAAGAGGAGACATATGAATCAGAACATTGGCTCAGATAAAATACGAGTACTTTGTAATTTAAAATGCATTTTCACTGATATGAATTGGAAATAGTACAGTACGTCTTGTTAATAGGAATATTAAGTTTTACATCATCTTAGATAGGTTCTTCTTATGAAACAGTATTTACAAGAGCCTTACAATAATAGGCTGCCTAGTATTTCCAATATGATTTCTTCTTATGATATATCCCAAGCACATTTTCATCCATTGTTGGTAATTATCAGCTGGGGATTGGAGCAGGCAAAGGGAATGAACACATCTCGCTCCATTTCATCTCCCACAGCCCACAGAGCCCTGAACAACCTCCACTCCAGGTTTATTTGAAACCCACCCTTTCAGACACCAAGCCCCCTTTGGAGATCATCCCATGGACTTTGGCAGGAGTTGAGAAGAAATGTGGTTCAGAAGAATGCGGCTACCAAGGCCAGGGGAAAAGTCTGATGGGAAAAGGAAAGAGGAGTGGTTGGAACAGGGAAGAGGGAAGGAGGAACACAAGAGGAGGAGGATGCTGGAGAGGACCAAGAAGCACCTCTCCATCCTGTCAGCTTTGAGTAGTTTGCAGCATGGGGAAGGATAGAAGAGGTACAGAAAAAATGCTCACAGAAATTTGCCACCAGGAAAGGGCACAGGAGCACTGCAGAGCAGCTACCAAAGTGGTTTGAAAGACAGAGGGAAGAGAAAGCATCAACATCTGCAGTTTCTGCTCAGGTATTCCTGCTTATCTTCCAGTCAACATAATTATTCCTGTTTACAAAAGAACGACATGTTTGCTTAGGCTTCTGCTGCTCTGCCCAATGGCTCGTGCAGCTGGTGACACAAACACGTCAGCCCAGTCAAACTGGTGACTTTGGGAGAAGGCCACTTGTGCTCCATGGTTTCTATGGATGGGAATGAGTTCTGAACTATCCCCTGGGGAAGGCCACAGGTGATTCCTGAGAGCAGATCCCCCGGAAGAGATCAGAGATCATGGCCTTGACCTGGTCTTCACATGGGAAACCAAAGACACTGCAGGAAGAGGGAAAGCAGAATTTGCATCTCCTCAGGTTCCTCTGTTGATGGTCCTTTGTGGTTCTGCAATATTCAGATCCACCAAAAGTGGAGAATCAGGACCTGGGGGATCAATTCCCTTTTTCCACTTCTCAACATCCAACCTGATGCAATCTTTCCTCAGTTCTCCCTATATTTGGAATTAAGACCACAGGAGATGGATACAGATGTTTCAAGGCCTTTTCATAGCAGTCTGCTTTATTTCTTCAAGTTAATTCATTTAATTTTGCAGCCTCCTGCCTGCCTGTGGCAATGGTCTTCAAGATTTTAAGAAGTTTGGTCACCTCTTCTCTTCAAGAAGCCGCCTGTTTTATGATCATGATGCAAGGTATTCATTTTCTATTCACTTCCTGAGCAGGATGATGGAAAGTGGCCAACAGACAAATCCCACTAAAATATTGACCTAATGGTCCCTGAGATTTTTAAACTGACACTATTCACTGAGGGTAGGAATAATGAATGTACTGCATGTAGAGAGATTTATTGATTGATATGGGCAGCAAAACAGCACTGCTCAATAATTATTTCAAAGATCAGGAAGTCACCTTGCTATATTATTCCTGGGTTGTTGCCAATTTTTGTTACTGTCCACTTCTGGTGTCCTGTACAGCCCTGAAGATAACCTGGTGTCTGCAAAACTCTCATTTGCAAATGCAAGTGAAAATCAATTAAAAGCAGGAGTGCATCTGTGAGTGTACAGAAAAGGGCCATGCTTGGAGACATTTGTCCCTGTGTGTCAGGGATAGTCCTTACACAGCAAACTTTATCTCACCCAGCACTGGAGAGTGGAAGGGAGGCAGCTGAGAGCCCATACAACATGAACAAAGGGGAGGAAAATCTACTTGATGAGCCACCTCAAATCACCTTAATAAGTTCTCGTCGTGGCACTCTCTGGCACTGCTGATGTGCTGCACACCATCAGCACCGAGTGGCTCAGATGAGTTTTCTGCTTATCAATGGCTTCTTTTTCTTTCCATGTCTGGCAAATTTCTAATAGTGGCTGATTTCCTGTATGCAGATCCCATTTATGGTTTGTAGCACTGTATTATGATGAATTTACACTATCAATGAACATTGCTGAAGGGCCTCATTAACTTGTGCAGGCGGTGAATTTGTATTTTTCAAAATGCCACTCTTTCTCTAAAGAAATCTCGCTGACAGTGGCAGTCAAGTACTTGACTGGTTAATAAGGCAGCTCAAAGGAAACAGCTTCACTTCACTGCGAGTTTTTGTCCTTGTTTAATTTCTCCTCCTTTCTCGACAGGTTTGGAGGATGTGCGAAGATAATATATTTCAGTTTTTAATCTCGCAGTCCTGCTGACTACGATGATATAAACAAAAGCAGAAACACAGAAAATTATAGAGATACACTTAAAACAGAACCAGTAATAAAAAACCTGGGGTTCTGGCAGAGATTTCACTCAGGCACTTCTCTACTTGGCATAATTAGGAAGTTTCTTCAAATCCTGCTAAATCCCAGCTCCGTTTCTCCATGCCTGCAAAGTGAACAAGATAATCATGCCCATAATGCGGGGCCTAAAAACCTGAAGGCATCAGCACCCAGCCCTCCAGACAGACTGCAACCTGCAAACAGTTCAAAAGCAAGCTTGTCAGACTGGCTGCGACATATGGAGCTCCAACGAGAGTATTTCCAGATATAGGAAATACCAAGCATTCTGTAAACAGAGTCGTTGGGAGTAGTTTTTTTGCAGGGATATTTTTACGACTGGTAAGTTGCAAGAATCTGTTCACAATATCTGCGCTCTCGGTTACCACCTGTGTTTTTCTCAGCAGAACGTGGGTAACATGCAGGCTTTATGATAACAATTTCTTTTTTTTTAATCCAGCACTGTGTCTTCCAATACAGCCTCAAAGCTTCGTGGAACCTTCAGGGAGTACGTGGAAATCTTGTTTTTTGGATATGACAATATTTAGCTCTCGGAGATCTTTAAACATAGCTAAATGTTCGTAAAGGGTGTTATGGGAGGGAGGTCTCTGGAGCTGGGGTTTTGGGAAGAATTTTGGGCACTAAGGGTGGCAGAGCTTGACCAGGGCAGCCTGGGGGAAGAAGTTTTTACAATAAGGGTGGTAAAACTCTGGCACAGATTGTCTGGAGAGGTGATGGATGCTCCATCCCTGAAAACATCCAAGGTCAGGTTTGATGCAGCTCAGAGCAACCTGATCTGGTTGGAGATGTCCCCCTGCTCATGGCAGGGGGTTGGACCAGATGACCTTTAAAGGTCCCTTTTCAAGGTTCCCTCCAACTCCACCCATTCCATGACTGATTCCACAATCTCTCCTGCAGGATCCCAGTGGCCCAAGAACCACTCCTGCGTCATCCTGCTCATCTCATTGGGGTCTGTGCTGTAGGAGGGTGGAAATGGGATATCCCAAATATTTTAGTTATGGCTGGAAAGGCTGGGCCAGGTCAGAAAGATGTGCAGGAACCAAGGCTGACCCTGCAGAAGAGAAGTGCTCAGTGTTGCCTGTGCCATATGGGCAGCAGGAACCACAAACTGTGAGGTCAAGCCTGGGAAATGGCAGCAACAGGCGAGACAAAAATGCATTTTCATTCAGCCTTAGGATCCAAATCTTAACACAGAGCGAGTATTTTCACTCTTTCTTTTAAACATACATGAACACATATATAACAAATATGTCTCTCTCCATACACACATTCCCATATAGATGGAGGTGAAATAAATCTGTAAAACATGAGAAATGACATCCACAAAGGTACATTTTTAGTAACATAGAAGAGAAGTGATTGACAGAACAAAGCATATGGAAACGAAGAAGAATCTAACCCACATTTAGATCTAAGAAAAAAATATTTGCCTGAAGGGAAAATATTAATTAGTTTGTCTACATGCAAGATAAAAGTCTGGAAGACATATCCATCAAAAGGCAGCAGAATAAACAGCAAAATGGAAATTATTTGTAAATTGACAGTAAACTTGGCAAACATTGAGGGGGTAAACAAGTTATTTGGCATGCAAAGCACTCAGAAATCACAGCCTCTGTCAGGAGGCATCTGTGCATATATTCACTTATTTGACAGAAATTAACATTTTGCAGAAATCTTTGTTGCATGCTAAAGATTTCTTCACCCTCCTTAATTATTTTAATTGCTGCTTCAAAAATGTTCCATATAAACATGAAAAAAGACATTAAAATCCACCAAGTCCAGTCCCGCGTTATCAATAACACACAGTCCCTGTGTACAGGAGTTTAACACAAAACCCACGGAGACAGAAAATATTGACAGAAAAGAGCCACATTTGTTTTTTCTCAATTGAAATTTAAGAATCACATGAAGACTTTCTCAGTGTCCTTTCAGCATTGTGAAAGGCTTCAAAAACAAAACATTGTCTCACAACCAAATTAATTTAACTGCTGAGAGGCCCGGAGTTATGGAAATTCTGGTTTTCCCATTATTTGGGAGGAAATGCACATTTGTGCACCCATAATTCAGGTGGAACCTGGAAGTGACCATGCCATGACCAACTCTAAAGGTGGGCACTTTTATTCAAGAATAATGCAAATTATCTACACCTCAGATATTCCCTTTCTCCCCCGCAGGGTGGGTGATGCTGAAGTCATCACGAGCCCAACCAACAACTGGATTCTGGCTGTTGGAGGAAAAGATGGATGGAAAGATGGATAATCTGAAGGTGTCAGGCTCAGAAGAGTCCTGGCACTACCCCTGAGGTCAACAGAGCCACAGGACACCTTTATTCACACCAAGAAGGCACCAGAAAAAGGGCAAAATCTTTGAATTTGGGTTGTCCTACGGGAATGGGGGCTCGAGCCAAGTTCCATCCGCCTCCTGTAGCAAAACCAAGCTCTGCTGCGGATGCACAGGCTTTGCCACAGGTGTTCTGGTGGCAGGACAAAGAGTTTTAGCTTGTTTCATACTGAAAAAAGAGCTGATTCCCCAAATTACACCAGATTTCCTAAGTATGGCAGTGGTACTACACTACTAATTATAGCCAGGGATTTATGCAAGAAGCTACATTACAAATTCAATGTAAAAATAGGTTTTTCAAATAGAATCTGAATAATGTTGTCTGCAAAATGCAGACCCACATATTGCACTTGACCCTCCCCAAGGGTAAATTCACATAGTTCCAGCAGCAGTTGGATATCAGATGAAGATGTAACCCTTAAAACACAAATTAATTATCTTTATCACACTGGAGCCATAACAGAATCCGCCAACAGTTTGCAAAACTGAAGAGGTCCAAAGAAAAATCACAACTTGATAACAAGAGCTGGCCCTTGATGCACTAGCTCCTTCTCCCACTGCCACTGATTTTTGCCATGCCAGCCCAGTTTGATTAATACAGCAGAAGCAGGAACAATTCATTCAAAAACATTCAAGCACTGAAGAAAACCTCATGTGAGCCCAGATTAAAACCCAACCAAAAAACAACAACAACAAAAAACCAACCAAACAACAGAAAAAAACCCTCAAAGTGTTCAACTTTGCCAAATCTGAGACTGCTTGTTCCTTTTCATTAAAATGAAAAGCGAGTCAAATACTCGACTTCCTCCAGAAATCCATTTCCAGGTCAGCTTCCAAAGCCAAAATGTCTTGTCTCCTGCATTATTTTTACATTGTATTGTAACATCAGAGCAATTGTAACATTTGAGCAGTTGTAGGCTGGATGCTGATGATTCCAGGCACTCACAGCTATGCCAGGGCTGTGGTTGCTGCAACTGGAACAACAGCAAACCCTTGGAAAAGTCTCAAAAATGCCTTCGCAACTTTTGATATCTGTTTGTGATATTTGGAAACAGAAGATTTGTAGGAAGAAGTCCAGAAATACAACACAGCAAAATGAAATCAATGGGAAATAAATAACAAGCCAAAATTTGTCTCATTATTTGTATTGCCAGGACAATTCTGTAAATACTGAGTTGTAACAAGTTTCCACAGAGTCTCTGGGTTTTGAACATAAAATTTCTGGAGGTTCATTGACTTTCACAGGCAGGAATTTGTAATGGGACTTTGGGAAGGAGTTTAGCAGGCTTTGGGGGGAGCCCCACACACAGATCTGAACGTGCAGGCAGCTGTAGGACACCCCTTCCTGCTCCTGGGAAAAGCAGTGACAGCAAACCCTCACCCCAGGCATTCTTTGCCCAAAAACCAAGTCCAGTGTTAGTCCAGAGGATCACCAAGGTTGGAAATCCCTTTAGGGTCATGGAGTGCAGCCAGTGACCAGCACTGCCAGACCCAACACTGACCCCATCCCCAAACACAACATCCACGTGGGTTTTGAGCACTTCCAGGGATGGGGTCTCTACCACTGCCTTGGGCAGCTCTGCCAGGGCTTGAGAACCCTTCTTATGGAGAAGTTTTCCCTCATATCCAACCTGAACCTCCCCTGGCCCAGCCTGAGGCCGTTCCCTCTCCTCCTGTCCCTGTTCCCTGGGAGCAGAGCCCGATCCCCCCCAGCTGTCCCCTCCTGTCAGGAGCTGTGCAGAGCCACAAGGTGCCCCCTGAGCCTCCTTTGCTCCAGGCTGAGCCCACTCCCAGCTCCCTCAGCCCCTCCTGGTGCTCCAGACCCTGCCCCAGCCATGTTGCCTTTCTCTGGACACACTGCACCAAAATTTCCCATTTTACCCAGGAAGTTCCTTCCTCCCATGCCAGACCGTGAGCCACTGCTGCTGTTAAAGCAAAACCTCAGAATTTTCTCACTTTGAGAGACTCAAATTGTAGATCAGAGATATGTCCAATGAGCCCAGGGAAAATCCAACCTTGAATCTCTGCTGGAAGGTGAGCAAAGCAGGAGCAATTCCCTATGTGAATTTCCTAAAACAAACCAATATTTGTTAAGTTTTTTAAATAGCTGCAAGCAACAGTAGGCGAGGCAAGGTCAGTCCCCCAGGCACAGTGTCCACCACACTAAAAGTATCCCTCAGAAATTCCAAGTTCCCAGCAGCAGGAGAGCTGCTGCCCATCTGAAGGAAAACCCACCTGGCAGGTCTGGGTCTTCTTTTAACCATTCACAATTATATTGTATAATATAATATTATGGTTGTTATAAACAACCATTTCAGCTTCCCAGGGGGTGGATTAGGACCTTCTGCCCTCACCTGGGACTGGTTGTCTTCTACTCTTGATGCAGAGGTTCCACAGCACCACCACAAAGCAAAGCCCAGGGAGGTCACCAGGCTTAGGAATTGTTTAGGATCCTTTTTTTTCTGAAAGGTTTTAATGTGTAATGAAAGTTCAACGTGATTTTTCTGCATTTAGAAGAAAAAGGATTTAAACTGTTCTCCAGATTTTCCTTTTCTTGCAGGAAAGAAATCTGAACAATTAATTAATTAATTAGATAGACATGAGAATGTATTTTACCCTACAAATTTTGCCCTGGCTGTCACCTGGCTCTCTGCTGCTCCCTGGGGCAGCTGCTTCTGTCCCAGCACTGCGTGGCTGTAACTCCACTTACCCAATTCCAACCATTTCAGAGGAAAGGAGGAACTTTTAATACACCATGCAGCACTAGCAGTTACCACTTTTCCCCAAAACTCTGAGCTGACAGCCCTTTGCCCCAGATGTTTAACTCTAGGAAGTGTAAAACACCACTGGTAATCCAAGCTCCTACCTAAGCTGAAAGTCTAGGCATAAAATAATTAAACTGGCTCTTTCCAAATCTTTATTTAATGCAAGTTATAGTCTTTCTCTCCTTTCTGTGATGGTCTAAGGGCAGAGAGGTGAGGTTTGGAGGGAGTGTCATGACTTTTATAAGCTCGAGCAGCCTGGCTGGAAGGAGAGGGACAAGCTCCCAGGCACACAAGGACACACACGCTCTAAATAATTTATAAGTCTGTTGACAACTCCAAGTTGTGCCATGTGTTATTTTGATACCTTACTCTTCAAACGTATAATGCCCCTCTCTGTCAACTCTAAGGCTGTCCTGTGCCCCAAAGCTTGTTCATTTTTTCCACCCCTAGCAGCCAGTCTAAGAAAAGCTCGTCCCTCGCCTTGCAGATTTGGCCTCTTGAGAACAATGTGGGCTTCTAAATGTCACCTGCCCCTGGTCACGTTCAGACCTTGGCTGCTTTACAAGGCCAGCCCGAGCTGTAAAGAATTTCCACTGCTAAGAGGCTGCTGCCACTGCTCTGTGCAGAAAATAAATGCATAAATACAGGGACACTATCAAATATATAATGGCTTATAACAGATTATGGTTTTCTTTTCCTTAGCAAAAATATCTTCAATTCATAGGGGAAATATTTCTATTAGTGTTTATCCTTTAAACACGGCCAAGGAAAATATTTGGAGAGAAAAAAATCTCTTGAAGACACCACAGTTCTTTTGTGTCTTTAGTTTTCAGCCCGTCACTCACATTGTTTCTCCTCAGTCAGCTCAACAGACTAATTCTATTTAATCCTTTTCTTTTTATATGTAAAATGATACAGTTTAATGCTCCACAGTTTAATATCTGTGAAGTTTTATCTTTATTTGTTTGGGAAATTTGAGTCAGATACTCACCTACTGTAATTTCCCAAGAACAAACAAATGAAAAAGGGCAGTCCATTTTCATGCAAATCCAGCCAGCTGTTTAGCTCGGCCTGCCCTTGCCTTCTGATGTGAGGATCTGCATAAAAACCAAAGTGGAGATATGATAAAATATAAAAGGCTGACAATAACATGCAAATCGAAATCAGTCATTGGAAAACTGTGGACTCATTGTCATCAAAAGAATTAGGTGGCAGAACAAAACAAAAGAGCCCGGCTGATAAAAGTAACTATGGCACGATGGCTTTAAAATCTACAGATTTCTTATACCACAAAGAAAATTGAAATTAAACACCTCTCTAGACTGCCTGCTTTTAATCTTTTCCTTCTGAGCTGCTTCCTGACATATTCTCTGTTAACTTTTTATCAAAGGTCATTTATAATCATATTTCAGAGATAAAATAAAAATAAAATTGCATTTATTTCCAAAGTTTTAATCAAGTGCCCAGAAAAAAAAAAGGCAACAAAGCCCAACAAAAATAAGCAGCTGAACTCTAAGAACTGTAGTCCAGACACACTAAAATATTTACAGAAAATATTAGTGGCCCCTTATGTTTCAAACCTAGAACTTTTGGGTATAATTTTGCTGTCTTTTAGTCTTAGAGTTAAATCTGAGGATGAATTTTGGGTAGTTTTGAGGCCACACAAAACAACAGCAAATCCCTGAGTGCTGAGATCCCACGAGGCAAAGATGGTGCCAGAGGGTCTCTTACAAGGATCAGTTTTTATATATGAGAATATCCCCCCATTTAGGAAGCTGAGGGAGTACTTCAGTGATTTCTTAGAAGAATTTTCTGAAAATCTTCAACAAAGTATCCAACTTGCTTTACAGTTTTCTCACTAATCTTGTTCCTTCCTCATAGAAAAAACATGGATTTCCAATGCAACCTATTTTTGATTACAGAGGAATAAAACCAGTTCCCCAAAAAATCCAAAATATTTTCCTAATTAGGCCACCCTAGGAACAGAAATGTAAGAATTTCACTCTGAAGTTGAACATGAAATAAATTTAGTTTTTGGGGTTTTTTGTGTGGATATTTAATTTATATTGATGGATTTGGGGTTTTCTTTTGGAGACAGCATCAAGAATTTGGTTTTAAAGAGAGAACTAAAAATAAGAAATTTAAAAGTGTTTTAAAATACAGTTTTTCAGTTCATGTGGATACATCCTTAGCTTAAAAACTGGGCTAAAAATTGCTAATTCCACATACTGAAATGCTCAATAGCTGAGAAATGCTGGAACTAAAGGTCCCTCTGCAACTCTAATTTGGCCCTTGCCTGTCTTCACCATGATGTGGTTGTTAATTACTTGCTCACACACAGCTTTGAAATATTTTTTGCCAGAGAAACTCAGTCTCATAAGTGCCCAGGGATGACTGTGCATGGAAATAAATCAGGATTTTTATTTTGCTGCTGCTGTCTGTAGTTGGTGGATACAGCATAAGTCATGGAACTGTAGAATGTGTTGGGTTGGAAGAGACCTTAAAGCCCATCCAGTCCCACCCCTGCCATGGGCAGGGACACCTTCCACTAGTCCAGGTTGCTCCAAGCCCCATCCAACCTTGGACACTTCCAGGCACCAGTGACCTCACAGTCAAGATTTCCTTTCTATCAATGACTGGAGGTGAATGAAGCCAGAAAGATAAAAACCAATTTATCGGTGCTTTGGAAATATCTTTTGTCTCAGTGCCTGATTATGAACGTGTAAAATGGAGCCAACCCCCTCTGGAAGGAGGAGATGCCTCTCTACTCCTACTCAAACAATTAGCAAAGATCTGTTCCTGGTAAAGAGCCCTGGGGAGAGGGTCAGGGGAAAATCATGAGGAAAAGTCCAAAATTTGGACAGTGTTTGGGAAATAAGAGGTGATGAACATGAAAAAACCACATGTGCTGGAAGAGGAGGAGAGACCATTCCGTAGGATCATGGAATCCATAAGGTTGGAAAAGACCTTTGAGATCGTCAAGTCCAACCATCAACTCTGCCACCCATGTCCTCAAGGGCCACATCCACAGTTTTTGGACAATTCCATGGAATGATAAGCCCACCTTTTCCCTGGTTCCCTATTCTAATGCTTTACAATAAAAAAATTCTTCCTAATATCCAATCTAAACTTGTCCTTGTGACATTTGAGGCTGTTTGCTCTCATCCTGTCATTTGTCACCTGGGAGCAGAGCCCAACCCCACCCTGGTTCCTCCCTCCTGTAGGGAGGTACACATCCATAAAGTCTCCCTGGAACCTCCTTTTCTCCAGGCTGAGCAACCCCACAACATATTTTAGTGCACAGCACAGAAGTTATATAAATATACAAAAATATAAAAAATGCATCTGTAACAGCATTTTCTGACTTTTCAGTCCTTAACTTCCCAACCTTTGCATTCCATTGCTCTCTTTCAAATGCAATTCCCCAAACAACAAGCAAGCCAAGCCTGAAAAGTGTTCAGCCTGCAGGACCAGATGACCTTCCTTCACTTCATCAGCAAAACTGGGACCTCTAGACTCGTTCTGCCACCTCCTGTGCCCGAGCTCCCCACACGCCCTGTGACAGCAAGCAGCTTTTTGTCCGTGCCCCGCCGCTCCAGACATGGAAAACACACGATTTGCTGGCGTTTGCACAAACATTCAGCACCGAGAAAATAATGCTCAGTTGTGTGGGGTTTGTGCTGTCCTTGGATCAGCAGGAGGTGACCCCAGAGCAGAGGGAGAAGTGTTCTCTGCTCAGCTCCTCCGGTGTGGCCGCGCCACGGGTGCTCCGTATGGGCGTCGCATCCGCGCTCGGAACTGCGAGGAGACGGATCAGCCTCGGTGCAGATGGACTCAGCAAGTGCAAACAGATTTTTAACATGCCTATAAAGTGGGGCACAGGAGGGTTTTTTGACAAGAACGAAAAAAAAAAAAGGAAAAAGTGTCAAGTAATGAAGTACCTGCTCCAAGCCTGAAGGAACTGGAGCTGCTCGGGAAAATTATTATAATTTTGAAGACTGTGAAAGAACACGCATTCCCGCAATCTCTTAAAAAAAAAAAAGGGAGGAAAAATGTTACTCGTTTTAGCAAAAAGATTCTAAAAAACTGTTCGACTCACAGCTGGCACAGAAAATATCACCTCCAGCGTTTGAAGTCTGCCAAAACTCCAGGCAGATTCCAGCGGGGAGTTAAACATGGAGCGCTGGGCAGCTCACCCAGCACAGAGCCTGTCACTGCTGCAGAGGAGATGCTTCAGGAGCAGGGAGATAAGAGGGACTGGGAATTTATGAAGGTGAATTGTTCCCAGCCCTGGTGTGATGTCTCTGGCCAGATAATTTTGATTAGGATTGTGAACATCTCGGTTCTCATCCCTTGGGGAAGAAAATCCCCCTGCTGAGGGTTATCCTGGAGGTGATGGGGATGGGTGATTGCGGTGCCCATGGAAGCAGAACCCCCAGGCAGGGTGGAATCAGCTCAAAGGACAAGGAAGAGGTTCCAAGGTCTCCCTGGAGCCTTCTCTTCACCAGGTGGACGCCCTCAGCTCTCCCAGCCTGGCTCCAGAGGGGTTCCAGCCCTTGGAGCATCTCTGTGGCCTCCTCCACATCCTTCTGCTGTTGGACCCAGGGCTGGGGCAGCTCTGCAGGTGGGGTCTCACCTGAATGGGGCAGATGGGCAGAATCCCTTCCTTCCTGCTGCCCACGCTGAGGAGGAACCCAGGACATGGGGAGGTTCTGGGATCCAGTGCCCACAGCTGGGATTTGCAGAGCTTCATATCCACCACCACCCCCAATTCCTTCTCCTTGGGGCTGCTCTCCATCCATTCCCCATCCAGCCTGGATTTGTGCTTGGGATTGCCCTGACCCAGGGCAGCACCTTGCACTGGTTGAGCTCCATGAGCTTTGCATGGTGTGATGCTTTGAAGATGCCAGTCATGGCAGAGGGAAGGTTATCCTTCCTTCCTGAGCATCCTAGAGGATCATCTCAGACCTAAGCAACGCCCATCCCCTCTTCTCTGACTGGTTTATCTTTGTCAGGTTTGTGGAAGATTCCCTGTTCTTTCAGCCAGCCAATAATTTTGCTGGAGAAAGAACAAACATCATTTTAATTGTGCACAGTTATCATTCAAATCTGTTGCCTAAACCAGGATTTCAGGAATCACAACTCAAGCTTCAGGAAATAATGAAATTAGCTCCAAACTCAGAAGACTTTAACAAAAATAAGTGAAGTCTTTTTTTTTTTTTTTTTGACTCTTAGTTTATAAAACACAAGGTAATTTGAAACCAGTAAACTAGCAACTCACTTTTCCATTTTTTCATGGAAACCAGGAATTCCCAGCCCACTGTTGCTCAGCAAAGAGAGTTTTAAACAGCCAGTGGGTCTGGGTGGTTGTAATGTCCCCAGATTTGAACCCTGAACTTGGTGCAAAATTTAACACCAAGTTCAGGTCCTTGTGCACTTATCCAAACCAAGCCAGGCACCCCAAACCTCTCCAATTATCCCCAATACCTTTGGTGACACACAGAGGTTCATCAGAGCCACAGGAGCATCGTGAGGACTCGAGCAGACCAAAACATTTCAAAAGCAGCATGAGATGAC
Source organism: Geospiza fortis (assembly GCF_000277835.1). Classification (NCBI taxonomy): domain Eukaryota; kingdom Metazoa; phylum Chordata; class Aves; order Passeriformes; family Thraupidae; genus Geospiza; species Geospiza fortis. Next base: position 4,629,294 of record NW_005054349.1, on the reverse strand, counting down.
ACAAATGCTCAGCCCTGAAAATAAGTCATTTAGCAATAAGTACATTTTTCTTGTCGTTGAGAACAACATGAAAGTTTTGTGTCAGTTTTTATCCTCCAGATGTGTTCCTAATGTTGTCATCGATAGCAGCACTTAGTATTATACCATTTTAATAGAAAAAAATATTCAACTCCTATTTTGAACTTTTCTTTCCCTATGTGCCAGAAAGTAGAATAACTAAAGCTTATCTATTTATGCCTGTGCCTAAATCTTCAATGCATATATAAATTTAAATCTCATTACAATATAACACACTGCTTTAGAAATAGGGATACATTTTAAGAGTCTGCTACACATTTTTATCAAACAGAGGGACTTAATTTTTATTTTTCTTCCACATAAAGCCAGCGAAATCCTGCATGTTAATACTTCAAGAAAATAAACTTGTGTAAAGATTTGCCTATCCAAAGTACAGTATAATTTAAATTTAAATCCCTCAGAAACCCAAAGCACTGTGTTTATAATATGAGAACAGCGGGCAGTCATGCCCTTGACTGGAGGGCATGTCAGCCAGTCCTCTCCTTCCCTGCAAAACCATCAGGCTGGCAGTAGTGACAGATGAACAGCTTACCATTAATTTCTCCTCTTTCATGCCTTCAATCCAAATGGTGCATATTCTCCACAGGGAGGCATCAAGGTCTTTGCCTTTATTTCTCTTGCATACTCGCACTGACTTATAAATCAAGTGCAGATAAGAAGAGAGGGCAAATATCAATCTTTTTTTTTTTTTCCTGGCCAGTGCCCACTGGCACAAAACTGAGCTTTGACTGAAAGGTTCTTCAAATCTTTCTGTGATTCATAGGCAAGGGAGTGCTCGGCGAGGACAAAACAACAAAGGAAATTTGAGAGAGAGGATTTGTATATCTTGGCTTATAAATTAGAAGGCTCCTCTCCATGATGTTTAAATATGGGTTCCCAAAAAAAAAAAAAAAAGAAAAAAAGAAAAAAAAAGTGAATCTAAGTTGTTATTACTTTATTGAAAAAATCTTCGTGGAATATAAAGCAGGCAGTCACTGGAGCAGCTCTAATCAGCATGTGGTGTTTTCCCCAAACAGGCTGACTTTTGGGGGGGCATCTCTTTGCCACTGAAGCAATTCAATCCTTCAAAACAAAGTGTCTTTTGCTGTTACTTTGCAGAATTAATGATTAGGTTTTGTTTCTCTATAAAAAAAGAAAAAAATGTAAGAAATCTTATTTCAATTTAAAATACAAAGAGCCAGATCTACATCCTGTGCAAACCAGTGGAGCTCCACGGGCTCTTGTACAGCTCTGCTGATTGACAGCCAGTGGAAAATTGTGCCCCAATGTTTTTTAAGCTCAGTGGTTCATTAACTATATTTTCTTTGAAGCTGCTGCTGCATCTTTCAAAGTTCAAAGAAAAAGTATTTTTATATATTGTTTAAACCAAGTTTCAAAAATCATCTGAGTTTGCTGTGATTTGGGGGGTTCACTAGAGACTTAGATGCTAATTCTGGAACCAACTGCAACGAGGGATGTGGGTCTTCCTCCTCTGGCTCTCTTATTTTCTTTTGGTGCATTACTAGAAGAATTTGCTATTCAGTTGCAATAAATTGATCTTGCATTTAAAACATATATTAAATCATTGGTGTGAGTGATGCAACATTATTACATGTCAGGAAAAAAATCTATATTATGATAGTTGTTGACAAATGATAATATTATTTTCCGGCTAAGCATGAGGTGTTAATGCTGCTAAATGGCTGCAAATGTTGATGTTAAAGGCTGCCTGCTGGCCATTTCCAGGTGACATATCTGGGGATTTGGGGCTATTTCATTTTCCAGCCTTTTTTAAGGCTTCAGGCCCCATCCATAAATTACAGCTGATGACAAAAGTGGAAGCTAACAGTGGCAAAATTAGGCCCACAGGCAAAATAATTATATATACAGCCTTTAGCAGTGAGGGAGAAAGCCATCAATCAGCCCCCAATTATTCACTAGTTAATCAGCTCTGCCCTTCCTTTATTGAAGGGTTACAGTGTAATTAAGTTGGCAGCATCCTTTTAATTCATCAAACATACAACACATGGCGGTGTTTGCTGCAATCAGGGGACAGCACCTTTGTGTGCCTGACCTCGCACTGCTGCAGGAGAGGGGGAAAACTTCAGAGGGAAGGGAGACAATTTCTGGGAGGGCAGAGCAGAGCAGCCCCCAGCCCTGCAGGGTGGGCAGGGCTCTGCCAGCACGTGAGGAACACGTGTCTGCACCCAGGAGTGAGCCCAGTGGGGGAAGCACTGCGGAGAGCTTGTGGTTAATGGGGTTGGTCACTCCTCAGCCTGGGCAGGGCGTTCTAGACCACTGCACTTATGGATGTAACCCCCTCGTGCCTCTCCCCAGCAATCCTGCTCTGATAATGAGAGCCAAGCATCCCTCTGGGATCCCTGGATCCATGGTGGAAACGCCACCAGGCACATGTTGGCCCCTTCCAGGCCAGCAGAGCAAACAGCTAATGGATTCTTTTCTCCACAAAATACTTTTGTGGAAACCACATTTCAGGGAACCACAAAAGTATTTTTTTGAAGGCAGCATGGAGTTTGTATCATCCCTCAAATTAGTGACATTGGATTTTGATATTATACAGCAGATTGTTATTTTCAGTGGTTTTTGCCAGTAAGGAAGTATTTGGACATTGATTTTTATCTCATTAGTAATGGAAATGACTCAAAATCCTGCACTTTTCTCTCTGTACTAAATTTTAACCTGTGGATGCCCTCAATGGCTTTGACTTCTGTCTTTGTATGTAAACCCCACTAATGCCATTTATTGTGAGTGTCATTTCCTTCCTATATTTACCTGACCATAAATCTGCTTTCCTGCCACATATACTTCCTGCTCACGGCATCCTTGGAGAGGTTGAACGTCCTAAGTGTCCTTCCTACCTTGCAGAATAGACACAGAATTATTTATTCATAAACAAGCTCCGTGTTTCTAACCTGCTTGTAATAATGAAGTTTTATACAATCATCAGCTCTACCGATGAGTCAGGCAAACAAACCCAAACCCCTCAACATCTGCACGTGCTGGGACTCCCAATGTTCAGAAGCTTTGGCTTTTGGACAAAAACCTTTTTTGCTCTCACATAAAAAGTAAAAGACCATTGTCCTTCTGGACACTTTTGAATGGTTGTTTTTCCTCATTCAATTGGATTGAAGACATTGGGGTTTTCTCATTATTTAGCAAAATAGCTTTCCTGAAAACAGGAATTATAATGATATTTCACTCTGTTTTTGTGGGTTTGGGGTGTTTTTCTTTGGAGGAGAAGCGCACACACACAGGAATTTTACATCTACCCACAGATCTCCAAGACACCAAGCGCAAAGTCTTGGCCAAGTCTGGCCAGCAACTTCCAGCAGTTCCAGCAGTGATCCCACCTGGACCTTGCCCTGTCCATTTGCCCGTTACCTGGAGTCTCGCCAGGAGTGTTTGACACCGTCTGTGCTGTTCTCCCTTTCAGCACTTTTGCCCCCCCAAACACCCCAAAGTCCAGCAGCTTCCCAATGTCCCCCTTTCCCTGGAATGAGGAGCTCAGACCAAGGAAGGACAGAAGGTGGAAACATTGGCTCTCCTGGCCAGGAGCTGTGCTCATCTTGTCAACAACACAGGCTCCCCCAACACCTCAGCGAACCTGATGTTCTGGAGTCACTTTGGCTTTTTCAACCACTGAATACCCACCTGGACAGCTGTCCTAGTCTAGGAGTGAGCTTGGTTTGCCAGATCCCAGCAGAGAAGATCTCTCACTGACAGCCACAGCCAGAGATTTCCAATTCCAATCTCCTTTTTCTCCCTTTTCCTCCCAGCTCTGGAAGGTGAACTGAGCCACCCAACATCAGCAACAGCTACCAAAGAACCTGCCCCAGCAAAGAAATTTGTGTTAAATAACAGTTCTGTTCTTGCTAAACACAGCAGTATTTGACTATTTATTTGTCTCCTGGTTGTACACACACAGCTCTTTACTCTTGGGGGATTTTTTTCATGACAGAAGCTCAGGCTGCACAATTTAGATCCTGCATTATCTCAATGTCAATAAGTATCATCTTCTCCTAAAGAAAACACGTGCCATATTGCAAGTCAACCTCAGTCATAACTCAACACAATCATGTCATAATATAATTTTATACAATGAGATTGTATCTGTTGTTATTGAGGGTCATTGAATTCCGTCTGTCAGGGTGATGTTATTGAATAGGTTCAAGTAATAGTTTGTGCTGATTATCAGAAAATATGTTTAAAACTGTCACTATGTTTATATCTTTCAGGGTTGCATTTGAATTATGCAGATAAACGGGATCAAGAGGTGTAATGCAGCAAAGAACAATTCTTGATAGGAGCTGCAGAATTAAGTTTATATGAAATTTTCTGAGAAAAAAAGGGACTTCGTACATGCTGGGTCTGCTTAAAATGTAAAAGACTGAATATAAAAAAAGCACACTTAGATTTCGTGGTGTTAAGCCTAACGTGCATTCTTAGATGACAAACAATAACCAAAAAAAAAAATCATTATGCACATGAGCAAGAACAATATTTTACAAATGCAATAATTTGATTTTTTAAAAAATTATCACAACACATCAGGTCAGGATGGTCAGGGAAAACACTTTCTGTGGACAAGATTCATATTAAAAACTGCCAGCTGCAATTTTAAGTCCTGCAATAAAAAAATCCTAACAGTAAGTAAGAATGTAAACCGCATCATATTTTTTTCCTAACTACCTAATTTTGCCATTTTAATATACAATTTAAAATTCATTGCATCGTGGTTAATTACATAAATTATCCACTTGAAAAAAAAAAAGACAATCCAGTGTGTCTGCTGGAGCTGAACACGACAGCCCTGGTTGCAATTGTATATTTTTGAAATTTGAATAATTTGAATAATGTTTTGTTCTCACATATTTTCAATTGCAAATATTTTAGTCATGTTCCTATGAACGTGCTCATTTTTTCATGGACAATTTTTAAGTAAGAAGATAAAGAACCCTAAGAAAACACAGATTATGTGGGAATTTATTCTCTTGGTGATTTGGCTTAGATTATAGTGAGGTATAGCAAGAAGAAGCACCAGCACTGCCACTGGGGTTTTAGTTAATGCTGAACTTTGGTTAAACTCACAATTTTTCTGTAGGTGGTAAGAATAACACCCTCTTGCCCAGAAGAATTTGGAAGACTCCTCTATAACTGCTATTTTTTAATGATAGCTCTTCCTAAAATTAAAATTATGTATTACATTGCTTAGAGAAATTAAAAATAAATTATGAAAGTTCAGTCACATTCAGGTTTTATATAATCAAGAAAAAAAATCTTCCTTAAGGTCTCTTTCTGGATATTCATATTTCCTTATGCAGAACATCAAAGGAATTCAACTGCACTTACTCATAGTTCCCAAGATAACTTTGGAAATAAATACATTTTCTGTGGTAGAGATATTGGGGGTAGAGTGGAATTAAAGGACAAGATTCCTTGGAGCCAAACTCACGACTACTCTCTCCTCACAAAAACACATTTCAGCCACCTATCAATAGCCTAGAACAGAGATTTTTTGGAAAAGTTGTGAAAACAAAACCTTTGCTCAATCTGGAAATCAAATATTTGGAATAACCTCTGAGCAGGAACAAGCACTGAAAATCATGCTTTTGCATAGACAATAAAATCTACTTTAAACCTGACTTTCTAAGCAATGCAACTTGAAATAATTGAGGAAAAATCAACTTCCTTACAGAAAAATGAGAAAGGGAAAACCAGACTTAGATGTGGAAGGGGATTCTTTGCTTTGATTGGCACATGAGGTGGAAAGTGATCCTCAAGGCATGAAGGGGTTTTGTACACAGCAAAGTTTCCTGCTTGTCCCATTGAAAAAAAAAAATGCTCCTTTTCCAGTGATCTGTACCAAAACGCAGACTCCAGGAAATGCATTTGTAAAAGGATCAGAGCTGCAACAACTGTGTGGAATGAGCATCTCAACAGCCCAACGTTACACCACACCATTCCAACGTGGCACGATCCATGTCTGGAATATCAGACATCAGCAGAACAAGAGGAGACAATGAAAGGAGGCAGAAAACTTTGCATTCTTACCACATAAACTCCAAGGGGAATATTAAGTTGAAAAACAACATTTTATATAAAATATTTGCACGGCTCTTGAGCGAGGATTTTTCTTTGCATTCACCCTGCAAGAGCATGGCTCAGCCTAATGCATTAGATTCATTTATTTTGTTGTGGAGCTGATGGGATGAAGATAAAGTGACTTCCAGGCAGAAAACCTTGTTAATCAAAACCAATTTGGGCCACTTGTACATGTTGTTCTGACTTCCTGAGTTGGAACATCCATTTTTTACCAGAAACGAACATGCCTGCAATGAAAAAGTGAACTTGAGTTTGTGCTTCATTTTTGGACAGCTACTTAGACTATGTAAATGTTTTTATCTGAGATATCACTTATAGACAGGTTTTTCTTCCCTCAAACAAAAGCCCTTTATATTTGGGAAAGACTTCTTTCTATTTTAAAGGCTATTTCCAAGATGTGTTTGTGAGTGGATTCAGTCCTTGATATATTTTGCAGAACTCTGAGTAACTTGATGGCCTACTGGAAGCCAAATTCACATCCTGGAAAGAAGAAAATTGAGAAAAATTTCCTAAAAGGTGTTTAAAACATAATATGGATGGTTGTGATTCCTTAATGATTGGTAGCTTGATGGTTTTAATGTGTTATTTAAAGAACCAAGGTGCCCCCATGGCAGCAGGCACCAGAATGGAGTAAGTGACCAATAAACATTTTGACCTCTTGCCATGTTTTCCACAAATTATTAAGAATGTGTGCCAAAATAAAAGGCACTGGAAGTGAGATAGTTAATATTAAAAGACAAAGCAACAAACACTAATGAAGCATTTGAATGTTTGTGAGCGAGAAGGAAATGTAAATTTACCAGGGACATTTATTAGCAGTAGAAGCAGAAAGGTGTTGAAATCTTGCATTTGTGTAAAAAACACTTGACAGTAGCTCCCAGCACTAAAGCTCTCACCCCTTCTACACACCAGGGCCCGGATTTGCCTTAATTTCTCTTTACTCTGTTTCTTGGGAAGTAGACAGGCTGTACTAAGGCAGACCAGTGTACAGAAACAGCAAATTTAACTCCTTTAAGCCTCCCTGTGCCCATTTCTCTTTGTAAATTCAGACAAACCACTGGTCAGATTGTCCAGGTTCAACAAGTCATGAGTGAAACTCTTTAGACCCAGGGTTTAGGCCTCCATCTATTTATAGTTCCTCAATACTGGGTTAAAATCTCCCAGAAAAACTAAAAATCTGCTTGAAGACGGAGTAAATTAAGTCAACAGAAAGTTTTGCACAGTTTCAGATGAATTATTAAATCACCTTCTGCAGTGCACAGCAAGAAACCCAAAACTGCCCTTGGGATTTCAAACTCCAGTGAGCTTGGTCAGTGCTCTGCATCCCTAACAAGCCTTGCAGTCAGACCAAGGGGCTTCTTTGTGGACCTTTTTTTCCCATGCACCATCTGGTAAACACATCCCTTTTTATCCCACTTACTTTTGTTTGCATGGTCCATGTATTTCTTTATCTGTATTTTCAGATGCTGTTAAATTCCCCTCAGTGTTTCTGAGGAAAGTCTGAAACTCAGTAACACAGTATTCCCGAGGCAACCTGCAATAACAACCAGCTCAGGACTGTAAAGGATCCTCGGTCAGGAAAGGGATTTCGTTTCTAGTGGGCAATTGCAAACAACAAGGGAAATATTATTTTTTTAAATTAAGATAAATACCTTAATGGTGTACTATTAAAATAATGTGCCCAGTTTACAGAGACCTGAAAAAAGAGGCTCCTATCAAGTTTTCCCTCTTGTTACCCTCACAGGAACATCAATCACACTGAGGCTGCCTGGTGGAGCCACACTGGAAAAAAAGTCCCTTTGTCCCCATCTAGCCAAAGTCCCTTTTCCTCACACCCACAACTTCCCTCTCTGCCACCCCCCAGCTCCTCCCCAATGGCCACTTCATTGTGGGGATGCCAGGAATGGGAGGCAACTCTTCCTTCTCTCCTGAGCTGCAGTAATTTACTGTTACATCATCTCCAAACCTCTGCACACATCTGTAAACACCGTGAAAATGCTGCTCCTGGACCCATCTCTGCCAGCCCAGCACGGTGTAGGAACTCCTCTAGAGCAAGGGCTATAAGGCAAATAATCACAGAATCTGGGAATTACTGAGGCTGAAAAAGACCTTTGAGATCATGGAGTCCAACCTGTGACCTGACACCACCTTGTCACCCAGGGCATGGCACTGAGTGCCAATCTAGCCTTCTCTTAAACACCTCCAGGGATGGGGACTCCACCACCCTCTTTCAATGCCCAATCACTCTTTCTCTGAAGAATTTCTTCCTATTGTCCAACCTAAACCTCTTCTGGGACCAGGTTGGACCAGACAGAGGAAAAAAATCAAGAGGTGGACCCAAGAATTGCATTTCTGTGAGGAGCTGCACGTTGACCTCAGGCACAGAGCAATGTAAAGCCAATGCTGTGGGTGATGTGCCACCACCAGGAGCAGGCCCAGGTTTGTGGGTCAACATCTTGACACAAAACTGCTGTGGTAGAGCCTGTCACACACTTGTACAGCTCTCATTTAGCAGGTGGAATAGTAAAGAATATAAATAACCAGCACTGAAAGCAACAGTCCTGTCCTCTACTGTGCAGGTCACGCTACTTCTCTATCCTACGCAAGGCAATGAGAAAATAATGACATGCAATATAGTTAAAAGTGAATGCCTTCATCCTTTTGTTGTTTATCAGTTAACAAAATGACATTATAGAGATGCTTTATGTATTTATTGAAGGGCTGGGAACATCTATCAAAGCTCATTTTAGCTATTGTTAGTGCCATCAGACTTGTTCTCTTCTGCCACGAGCTGGAGCAAGACTGTCAGCGAGAGATGACTGATATAGGCAAATGATTTTGCATCATTTGAGATACATACAGAAATATAATCATACCCAAGGTCAAACATTAGAGAAAGGTTGGGCATTTGGGGCAATGAAAGCAATGCTGTCAGATATTGAAATCTCAGCAGGAGATTCAGCTCCATTAAAACTGAATACACAATTACTTTCAGCTTGCTACTTTCCATGCATGTATAACTAGTTTGTTCATCTTGGTGCCCCCTGCGTTAGGCAGAAAAGGTATGGTTTGAATATTTGGAGGAATGGGGATGGTACTTCTTTCACAGGAGTGATAAAATGACTCTATAATACCCATGCAACTAGTGCATCACTTCAACAATTAATCTGCCTTGGAGAGCAGACCTCAGTGATGGAAGGAACTGGCTCTGCCCAGGTATCTTGGAATTCCCCACAAGTATTTGACTGAATTTAGGCAAGTGGCCTTCCAGAAGATGCTCCTTTGGTGGCCAGGAAAGGAACACTGAGGTTCCTGCCAAGCAATGCCAATGGAATTGCACGAGGAAAAAAGAGCCAAAGGAAAGGAACGAGGGGAGAAATGAATGAAGGATCATTTGGAAAATGAATTGTAAGTAGATATTTAAAACAGCAAGGGAGAAAGGGGGTGGGAAGGGTTTCACTCAGATTGGGAATTGCACAGAAAATAGCAATTTGGAATTGTTTTGAAATTAAGCTGTTTCCAAAAGCTCCAGTTATCCATAAATTTTGCAGGAAGGAGAGAAACTCCACGTGCTGTCTCTGCCACTTGATGCAGCCCTAAGGACACACTTCCAGCCTGAGATGCCCCACCATCTTCAAACAACCAACACTTTTTTAAAAAATCATCTTTTTAAGGGAAGTTCCTCAAAATCCAGACTCTTTATCCAAGACAACACTAGCTCAGGCTCTGAGATCAGAGACAGAATGGTATTTTGGGATCTCAGGATCAGGCTAAAGTGATAAATTTTCTTATCTGGCCCCAAAAAATAAATAATTCTTGTAATATTGGGAAGATTTTGCATTTGTATGTCCTTTTTCTATTTCTGAGAGATTTGCACTGAACCTCAAAAAGTAACAACATCAAAGTTTTGAATTTTATGGAAAACCCAACCCCCTGATAATTTTCAACTTACATTTCCACATTATTAATGTTATGAAGTTTCAGCTAAGATTGAATTATATGGTTATAAACTTCCTATTGTTGATGTTAGCCACCAAAAATATTCAGTTTATCTTATCTGTGTCCTTCATAACAATATTTCCTGATCTGTTTGGGGTCATGAGTACCCATGTGATGTGTAGTGCCAGGAACATATAAATAATTGCTTTTACTCTCTGATTTTGCCACTGTATCATGCAGAGTTCACGCAAATTAATTTCTGATATTACACTCAAAATTTTTACTTCACACAGAGTTTTTAAGGAGTAAACACTACTAATAAATAATATCAATTAATACTGAATAGTTTTGATATTTATTGAAGTTGCTATAAATAAAATATATCCACATTGTGCCCTTCAACTCTGAGTACGATGAGTAGTAAGATTTACATTACCAGCTCCAAATACCAAGGAATTGTTGGGAATGTAATTTCTCATTCCATGTTAACACATTTGTTCTCTACTTGCCAAGACTGTGAAGCACTGACTGAATTAAAAAAAAAAAAAACAACAAAAAAAACCTTTAAGTGTGGGATAAATGGGAAACACTATTTTTTTAGAAATTTCTGCCTATGCAGACTTTTATCTCCTTGCAGTTGTGGAACACCAGGGTTCCACTGGCACACAGGGAATGTGTGACTTATCCAGTAATTCTGAATTGCCCACATCTTTCACATCAGCCTCCTCCAGGGATCATCTCTGGGCTCAGGGCTCCCCAGACATCACCTGTCCCAAGTGGGACCTGTGTTGTCCTCTCTGGGGTCTGGGGTGGGAAGGCTGAGCTTCCCTCACACCCCACCGCAAACCCTCCTCATGCTGACCCAGTGTTTCTTTCTGAACAAATCATTACAAGGCACAAAAGTAACCATCTTGAACAATTCTGCCCTTTAAAGGCAAAAAAACCCCAATTGTTGCGCAAGCTCTCCTGGAAGAACAAACTCTCTTGGCCACATCCCCCAGCAGCAGCACAAGAGGAACTGGTACACACTCACATCTCCTGGTTCCAGGCAGGGTCTCCAGCCACGGCTCCTCCAGCCCATCCCCTTCTTTCTTTGGGAAGCCTCTGGAAATAAAATGAAACAACAATGAAAATAGTAAATTCTTTGAGGTTGTCCTGTTCCCTGGGGACCCGAATCACGTGTGTAAACATGTACATGCGTGCACACACATGTGCAGGAGAGGGATCACCCAAAGCATTGGTAGAGCAGCCTCTTGCTATTTTTAATTTTATTTTCTCCTGCTCCACATGTCCATGGTGTGTAACACATCTCAATGGTCTTTGAAGTTCCCATGCTTTCAAGGTCTCACATCTGTCATGCTATCAGAATCCTGCCACAGATGAAAAGAATATAATTATGGATTTAGTGTAATCATTGATTTCTGGGCTCCAAACCATTCAAAGAAAGGTCACGAGTCCACACGGCTGCCCCTTAGGAAAAGGATTTGCATACGACTATTTTATTTAGCTGAAGACACCCCCAATTAAATGTAGGCTCTTCTCTTTGGGCTCTGCACCTGAGGCAAGTGGAGGAAGATGGATCAGCCTCTCCCTGTGCCAACGGCGCCGGGTTTGCGCGGCAGAGGCGGCAGCGGTGGCTTTGTGCTCCAGCCCCTCTCATCCAGGAGGCAGCAGCATCTCCCTTTGGAGAGGTGCCACGGCGAGACGTGGAGGACGTGCATCCGAGGAGCTGCACTTTTGGGAAGGTGGCAGGGTGCCAGAAGATTGTGCCTGAAGCAGGGGAGCTGCTGTCAACCCTTCAAGCGTTTAAGTTACTGCAGCTCCGCCGGAGCCGCAGTGCAGATGTAAAGACATAATTTTGCCCACAGTGTTTGGATTAGCAGTAAATCTACTAATCCAACACAATATCCAAGGGGGCATGGCTGGATCTATGGGTTCATAAATTCACACCACTCCTTTTATTATTCCGGGCCCCAGATGGTTTCAAATGGGCACGGGCATAATGAGATCTTGGAAGACATTATTATATTCTTAGGTCAAAATTCTCAGTCCAATCTCTTTTATCAGGCTCAGAGCCTTTGTGTCCCTGAAGTGCTAATACTTTATGCTGATTGACTGTGCAGGCGTCGGTGGGAGTTCACATTATTTTTGATACAATTATTATTGACAGCAAAAACTCCACCAACAAGAGAAAAATCCCATTTTTATTACTTATGGTATCACATTGCCTGGAATATACAATGCCTGAGACCTTCATTATGGTTATGTTTTCATAACAAAACAGATGAGAGGGGAAAAAGAGGGCAGGATAAAAGTATTATTTTAGTAACGGGAAGACAAAGTATGAGCTTGATCATAAAGACCAGTGAGCTTTATAAATGCATCTTTGAACTGAGAAAGGCTTTTTTTTTTTTTTAAATAAATGGTTCTTTGAACCTGGTGGTTGTAAGGAAGTGAAACAGAACAAACTTTGAAAAGTGTGCTTGTCTGAGGCTCCTTACACCATATCTGGCTGAGAGTACAGGTGGCCAAGCACAGAAAGTTCCTGCCAATTTCTAAAGTTACACTTTTATCCACTAAACAAGCATCCTGATCCGGGTTACCAAACAGGGCACTCAACAGGAGCCTCCAAGTGCATGTATTAAATATCACTTATTCCACAGCCTGGGCCATCCAGCCTAGTAAAGCTTGATCTAATAGTGTTTCACCCTTTTCCTGTGCTCGCTGGATTTTGGGTAATGGACCTTCCCAGGAGACTGCTCTCAGAAAGTGTCTTCAGTAGAAGAGTTGATGCACATGCTTCTATTTTAAAAAGCACATGTTCAGCACATTTCACTTTTGTGAAATGGAATATGGTTTAAGTTTGTTTCAATAAAAAAAAAGGGATTCTGCTGGAAGGACTTATGTCAAAGTGCAAAAGGTTTTGTACACAATGAACAGATTTTTTTTCTTGAGGGCCAAAGAGGAGACACTAAAATGAAATCTCCCTGCCACAAAAGCAGTTGCTGTTTTACACACAGAGAATCTACGAGGCGGCTTGTTATGAATTTTCCATCTTTGTATTTATTTTGGATTAGACTGATTTAATCTAAGAGTCACATCAAGAAAACCAGACCTTGTCTTTAATGAGAAACTTAATATGTATTCACAGTAAACACTTCAAATGTCAAAGTTTAATGGACAGTATTCAAAGGCCATTATTGTAGTAATGTGCTTTTATATCAACATGGCTGATGAAGAGCAATTCTTTTAAAGACACTCTTCAAAAAAAATCAATATAAACTTCAAATAATAATAATAAAAACCCCCTACAGTGCATCTTAATCCAAAGGAAGGACAGTAACAAACCCCTACATAACCAGGAGACCCAAAATCAAGCCTTGGCAATGACTTTCCTCCTGAGAAAAAGGGTGAGTTGCGTGACTGCAGTGCCCTGTACCAGTGAGAAATATGAACAGAACAAATTTATATTCCTGTCCCAAGTTCATGCCTAAACCCACGTCAGCATCAACCTCCCTGAGCTCAGCTCTTCCCTCCTCTGTGCTTTCCTCCTCCAGGTCCTTCTCACCCAAAGAACATCCCCACGTCACAGGACACAGACAAATGCACCCCCAGGAGTCACTTGTGCATCATTTGAAAGTTCTGCACAGCAGAACTTGACAGAGTCTTGCTCTCTGTATAAAAAATGTCTGGAGTCTCCCATCTTATTAAGAGGAGCCTCTGCCCCAAATTCCAGGTCTTCCAACACGCCTTCTCCATCCCACTTTCCCAGGAGTGCGGGGGCTGTTGGGATATGGAGAGCTCAACCCAGCAGGCACAGAGTGCTGGCATCTTTAGCTTGATTTTGCTGATTAAAAACGGTATCAAAATCTGCCTTTTTTCCCCCATAACTCCTGCAAGGTCTGATCCACCCTTGGTCCAAACACATCCAAGATGTTCTACATTTCTGTACATTTCTGACACCTTTGGTGTCATTATATCACATTTTATTTACAGATCTACAGTGGACACTTAGACCTTCTCAATAGTATTTAAGGAATGTTTCCATAAAGATCCTTGCACATATTCCAGCATGATTATTGCTCACTGAAACAGAGGGTGGGAAAGCTCTGGAATGCCTGAGTGAAGATTTGTCTTGATCTGGAAGAAGCTGCTTCATACATCAGTCCCAAAATCAAAGGCTGTGACATTGTGATGTTTATCAGAAAGAAGGAAGCCTGTTCAAGCAGGCTGAGTTTTTATTTGAGCCACGGATATATTTACCAATTTATAGATAATTTTATTTAATTGCATTTTGAATCAATTAAAGTAGTTCATTTATATGGAACGATGTAGCAACAAAAAGCTGCTGCTTACTCATTTTCTATGCTGAGAAATTTTCCCTTTGGCAGTGGGGCTGAACTTTAAAAGGAAATGATAATAGTTACATTCATGCAAACCCAGAAAGGCACCAAAATAATTCCTTTTCAAACAGATTTAGGGAGATCAAAACCTGTAGTTTATGTGGATTCAGTCTCTGTAACCAACTAACATGATGCCGTGTTATTTTTATCTGGGCATGCAGAAAATACAGAAATGGGAAAAAGCAGAGAATTTCTTTATCCAAGTGTTGTTACTGTATGGAGTCCCTTAAGGAAAATGAGCAATTATTGCATATTTATTTAATTTGCTGAGTAATGATTGCATATGTCCTGTTCCACTTTGGTTACATCTCTGCTCCAGTCTGAGCTGCTGACAAGGGAGAAAACACCACAGACAACCCCCAGTCATGGAATTTCCAGAATTATCCTTAAACCGTTCTTAGAGAGCAGCAAAAGGCACAAATATTAATTGGTTCTGACTTATTTTGCTCCACAGTGTGCACCTCTCCTGCTTTGCTGCCAGCTGCTAATCAAGGATGGAGTTCTTTGGCAAAGAGCAGCGGCAGCAGTGGAACGGCACCAAAGCAGCGCCGTACACAGGACCTGGCTCTCTGCTAATCCCACTCAGATCAGATCCCTCCCAACAGAGTTTGCACTGCCAGGTGCCCAGGGAGAGATGAGGTCCATGCCCTGCACATGGAAAGGGAAAAAAGTCCTAAAAGTCTGCAATTGATACCCCCCAACCAGAGCAGATGTTTAAAGGGATGCACCATTGACCAGTTGGGTGCACCTCGAGCTCTGCACTCAGATCTTTGAGGTAAGAGCAGAAATGCCAACTAAAAAAAAAATAATATATATACATATAAAAAGAAAAGAAAAATTATAATAATCCTTCAATGAGTCACATTCTTGCCACTTTGTGTTTGTGGAATCGTTGAATCTTCCTACAAAACACTTGCCAGGCAAAGACTGACAATACGCTGAAACAGTCAAGATTGGGCTCCTAGAAGTTGTTGCCCTCTTTTTGTCCTTTGGAAAGGACTTTGTGGCTACTGCTCTGAAAGGAATTTTTAAAAAAGGCATTGATTGATCACAAAGCAGAAATCTGTGAAATCCACAAAAAAGTGCAAAAGCAAACAAGCCCATAAAATTTACTACTGGATTTTAGTATCTGGATCCAAATAGAGTGCACTTGATACACAGCATTTGTAAAGATGCTGAGAGAAGGTGCAGAGGCATCTTCAACCTTAAATAGCACATTAAATAAATGCAGGCAAAATATTCCAAATAGCCCTGAAATGGTCCTTAGCAGTTGTCCTCTCAAACTGAAAATTTGTGTTTTTCTAATCAGCTTTAGTTGCCCTGATGGGGAAGAAATAAACCAGAAGTGATTGTACTTCACCTCTCCATTTATTTTTATTCTTAGCAGGAACCAAAGAATGCACTTTGGATATCTTGAAGCCACAGGAACATCTCAGAAGCCTGAACAGCCCTTGCTCTTCTCCCTTGTGCCTGGGGACATATGGGACAACCCTGAAGCCAAAAATGTGAAGGAAGAGGTCAATCCCTGTCCCTTGCAACCCTCACTGGGCTATTTTGAATTTCTGAGGATCAGCTACTCAGTTTAATGATGTTAAAAACATGATTTGAGAGATCCATGTCTACCATATTTCTAAGCAGTCAGAACTGAAAGTAGCAGGAAACTGTTTTTTTTTTGTATTTAATGTATTATGCCACGTCCTCTGGTCGGTTTTAGATCACAGAGATTACAGGATTATCCCTCTCCCAAACTTTGAATCATCTTCTCACGTGTGATATTGTTAAAATTGCTTTCTGGCCTCTTTTCAAATGGTGGCTGCTGAAGGATCTGCTCTGCATTCTAAATAAAGTGAAACTTTAAATATCCCATGCTCTGTGTTTGGAGCATTCAGCTTTGGAATGTGCCAATTCCTCGTGCTCAGGAAAAAAACGTCCTTTTCAATAGCAGGTGAATCTATAAAGTCAGTGCTGTTGTAACCTTCTGTGTAAGAGGGAACTTTGCTGGGTGCTCCAAACTATCTGAGAGCATCACAAACACCAGGTGTGACGAAGGGGAGCACAAGAAATTGGATCTGGTTTTGTTTCTGGGATCTATTGCTACGTGGCACAAGAAATGGATGGAAACATCTCAACCCAAACACTGAGATTATCCAAAGCTCCCTGATCCCCCTGGAAACAAAGCAGCAAAGTGAGAGGTGCCTCATACAACACACAAAAGGAAAGGACTGGAAAACAGATTTGCTGATTAGTCTTTTTTTTAATCAATTATCCAACAATGGATAATTGAAGCCAATCTGAAAATGGATTTTTCTCATGAGAGTTGCCATTCTATCCATGGCACTGAAGAGGGGTGAACAAGAATTTTTTTGGCTGGTTGGGTTTTGTTTGGTTTCTTTTGGGGGGTTTGTTTGTTTCTTGGTTGGCTGGGTTGGGTTTTTCCCCGCCCTTGGATTCCAGCTGGGATGATTGGCATCTTCCTTAAAAAAAATAGTATTTTTTTCATTATTTCACGTTTCAGTTTTTCTTGCTTTAGTCACAAACTGCTCAGGCAAGAAAAAGTAGCTCCAAACCCCTTTTCAGCCTGAACAACAAAAAATAATCCCTCCCTATCCAGCAAAACCTGAATTTTTGAGATGCTCTGATTTAGAGAACTGTTCCCTTTCCCAGGTAAACTCCACCAGGACACAGCAGCAGCAGAATTCCTGTCCCACGATTCTGCCCGGAACACTGAGGAATTTTTAGGGATCTTTCTCTGGCCAAATTTTTCCCAAAATCATTGAGCTGCCATGGGTTTAAAACAACCTCTATTACCAAAATTGGAATAAATTCCGATTTTACTGCTAATGTTTTTCAGGAAGACAAACGATTAAACCAATTTTTATGCACACGGACATAGGGAAACTTCATGAGCCAAATTCTTCCATGTCTCCTGACAATTTAAGTATTTCACCACTTCATTTGACTACAAGACATCCAGGTTTTGCAGTCCAGCTCCTTTTGTGCTCCAAGACTGAGTAAGTGGATCCCTACCCTCAACTCCCCACATTCCAGATGTGGCTGAGGGTGGTTCACATCTGGATGATTTAACCATTATACTCCAAAATGAATTATCCAACCTAAAGCTTTGCCATGCCAAGAACCTGCAATTGTCTCTTGAAACCAGAGGTTTAATCACTGAGATCCAGCAATTCAAATGTCTTCATTTATTTCTGACATATATATGTATATCTGACTTGTAAAATTTACTGGGTGATAAACAGGATTCAGTTGTTTATAAAGAATGTAATTTTCCATTGAAAGTTTCCTACAAGTGCCTCGTTTGGAATTATTTTTATTCCTTGCTTTTTTTTTATTTTATTTTTTTTTTACTTGCTAAAAGACTAAGCATTATCTACTAATAACATGAAGATGCAGAAAAGAAAAGGTCAATTTAATTGGAGCTACTATTTCCCGGGGTTTAAAAGGAAAATGTTGAAGCTAAGATGACATTGACAAATTGCTACTATTTATTTAAATTGTGTAATGCAATCTACCAGTAGTTCTATAATCTGCATGTTTGAAGCAGTTGACCCGTCCAACTAATGCAAACAAATTAGCCTCCTGGGTCCTCCCTAGATCCTATAAGCCATTAAATATCCTAATCTAACATCATTTAATACACAAACTCTCTCAGTTAAAGTGTTACAGTGAATGTGTGTTATAAAAATTACAATATACAGGGTCTAAGCACACCAAAGCCCAGGTCAGTAAATTTGTCTTTTCTGCCATTCATCCCATTATTTATTTATTTATTGTATTATTTATTGGTTATTTAACCACAATAGGGACACATTTTGGGTTTCCCTGTGCCCTCCCTTGTAATAACTTCATTGCCATGGGGTTCATTCCCTCAAAAGTCCAGCATTGGTTTAAATGTTTAAAGTTCAAGGGTTCCTACCACAAATATATTGTATAAATTTCATCCCAATCAGTAAATTGGTCTCAGGGAAGTGTTTGCATATTAAATGTTCCTAAGGAAATTAAGGCTCTATTATGCCCATGATACACAGGCTACCAGCAACTCTGGTTTTCCCCCTGATTTATAGAAATGCCAATTCTGAGACTTCACAATTCATGCAAACAAACTCACCTGAAGGGAATGGGATTGTTTGTCCCAGTAAAAAATGAATAAAACCTGGTGTAATTAGTAAAGCAATAATTCCCCCAGGAACTCAATTCTGGTGCTTTGTGAAGAGGGAAAATTGCCTGTTCTCCATTATGATAAATACACCAATAGAAACCCACATAATTATTATTTTATCATACTCAGAGGTCTGTTCTGGAATTTATCCATGAGTAAAGTCCACCTCAGGCAGGAATAAAACCGAGGGACATCTGAGGGCTGCCACGTCCTCCCCTTGATTTCCCCTGCCCTTGGCTCAGCCCTTTAAAGATCAGGGAGTCAATCGTGTTTCATAAGAGCAAGGAGACAGATAAAGGTAGCATGGAATGATTAAATCAATCAGGAAAGTAATAGTCCCATAACCAAAGGAAAGTCAATAGGTTATATATCACTGGCAGCCCATAAAGTCATTACAGGAGCTTATGGGACTGAGTCACACAATTAATTGCCAAAGAAAAATCTCGTGGTTGCAGTAAAAAAGTGTATTTTTAGCAAATTGATACAAGGAAGCTGATCCTTTCTGTGGACTTTTCTGGAAGATAACTAAGCAACAACAAAAATAACCCCACAAATCTGAATCCCCTCAAATTACCAAACCATGTGGAAGAAGCTTTTTCCAAGCTGTTACTAAACTTCCTTCTTACAAAATATGTTTTAGGTGAAAAAAGAAACCTTGTAGATTTTATAAGGAACAAGCTGAACCTGTTTTTCACAAGGGAAAGAAATAGATGGGATCAAGAACCACCTATAGAAATTGCAAAACTGAGGAGAAAAAAGAGAGATTCTGCAGGAATTTGGGAAATCTTGCTGCCAGAGCACAGATATTAATAGTTTCACGTGCCTGGTTGTGAAAAGCACAATGGGTTTGAAGAGCCCTCTGAAGACATTTAATTTCAATGAATGTAAGAGCAAGAAGGAGCTGAGCAAAGTGCTCTGATTCAGAGCCTGTGACCTTTCTCAGCAGAGTCATCCACAACTGCTCCACTTCTTGTACTCACAAATACAGAAAATAAACCCCTGTTATTTTAAAACTTTGATCAATAAATTACAAAACCAAAGAGATTTAGGCAAATCCGATCACGAGACCCCAATCTCTGCCTCCTGCTGCAGGTGTGATGATTTTACCTCAAAGGGGGTTGTTTTTTCACTACAAAAATTACCACATATTTTCCTTTCTCTGAGGAGTAATTAAGTGACTCATGGATGAGATCTAGAAAATTGATACTTGTCAGAGGTAAAAACAATGATCAGTGGAAGGGGTAAGTTTATCATAGAATTGTGATTTTAGGCTTTTTTCACATTCCTTGCCTAGTTTGGAATTGTTCTGGTTCATAACAATCAGCTATTGTCAGCTGCTAATTATTAATTTCTCTTGGTTTAAGATCTTTTAAGCTGAAATGACATTGAAAGGCAGTTTGAAAGGTAAAGTCACTCAACCTTTTCTGAATTTTGGTTCAAAACCACATTTTTTAATTGGACCAGTACCAACTGATGGTTCAATTTTCCCTTTCTACCTTGGACCTGCATTAAACATCCCATTACCCTGAGAAACCCAAATCACTTTGCAGGTTACTTCAACCTGAATTTGGGATCTACAGAGAAACATTTACAGAGAAACAAATCCGCATTACCATGAATGATAACATATGAGGTATTTTAAATGAATAGTAATTAAAATTTAGTAGGATGATAATACGGTAATTAAATATCAATTGTTTGCGCAGGACCACTTATTGAGTTTAATAAGTATGTAAAAGATATTAATCTAGTTGTCATGCAATTACCTCATTGAGGGGGAGTGGGAATATGTGCGTGTGTGTGGGAAGAACAAATCATGAAATGCAAAATTCAGTTTTAAAGCTGCGCTAAGGTTATGACAGAACCAAACGAAGAATAAAAAAATTAATGAATTGCTCTTCCTTTCCTCAGCGGGAGATATTCAGGGAGGTGCAGTGGGGTGAGCTGTGGGCATTCAAAGGGATGAGGAGGGGATGTGGGCAGGGAGCAGAGTCACAGGATCATGGAATGGGTTGGGAGGGACCTTAAATCCCATCCAGGGCCGCCCCTGCCATGGGTAAGGGCACCTTTCACCAGCCCAGCTTGCTCCAAGCCCTGGCCAAGCACAGGAAACCATGACAAACACAGCTCTCCAAATGTTCTATTTAAAAAGAGCATTTGTGCATTTCTTATGACACCTGCACTTCATCAGGTATCAACCACCACACCTAAACTCCCTCTTTCAGCACTCAAAAGAATTATTTGGCATTCTACCTGCCATGGGCTGATGTTGCATTAAGTGCCCAATACCTGTGGAGCAAATCTTTGGTCATTTTCCTGGGAATTGCACGTTAATGAAGTTTTCTGCAAGGTTATTGTGACAATTGCACACAGCCTTATCAACTTCACCCCCACAAATCAAAACAGGCACTTTAGGGATCATAATTCCAACCTGGCAGGTTTTGAAAACAGAAGATGGGACAGTCCCCACACTTTTCTTATAAATTATCCATCCTTTCTGCAGCAACTTTGGAAGCAGTGCCAATTTTTTTATAGCTCAGAGCAGTTATAAAATATTAACCATATCAGACTTGATTTTTCAACAGCCCTGTGTGGAAAAAATCAAGATTTTTATGCTCCCATGTTTACACAGATATTAGAAGAAGAGAAAGGTGGCAGGAAGTTCGAGTTCACTTCCCTGCCAAGCCAGGAGAAAT
>NW_005054349.1:4596391-4607844 GCF_000277835.1 Geospiza fortis | reverse complement strand
GCAGGAATTTGAGAAAGCTGTTCTCAAAAACTCTGAGAAGCCCTCACTTTCTGAGACTCGTCTTAATGTTTCACAGCCCTTTTTATCCAAAATCTTTGCTGCAGAGGAAGCTAATTCCTTCTTTTCCTAAGCTCAACAGAGAGAAAGAGATATTGACTTTTCTGCCAGCAAACCCAGCTCCTTCAGCCCTGTCTCCAACCCACTTTTCTGAATTTTTCATCAGTTTTGGTCCTTCTCAGAGCTCTGATTCCTGCACAGCATCCTTAAAGAACTGTTTTAAATGGGATCCTGCAGCACCCAGAGCCTCTCCTGCCCCCAGGCTTCACAAAAACAGCAAAGACAGAATAAAAAAAATGCTTTAAGCACAAACAGAAATGAACATGAGGAGAGGCTTTGAGACAAATTACAGGGGACAGGGTTCCCCTCCATGCTCCTTTGTGAAGGTGCCCAGATTTAGGAGCTGAGGGCAGAGAATGGGCAGCAAAAAGGGTTTTCCTCTTCCAAACACAAGCTTTTAGACTATCAGAAAGCTTAATATGAATAGAGAAAGGAAGAAAAGATGAGTGAGGTAAAAATGAGGGTTTGGGGAAGAAAATGGAGCTGGGTCTGTGTGGGGATTGGGGTACCAGCAGTGGGGTCATGGCAGGACAGCTCAGTGGAGCCTCTCCAGGGAACTTCTCTCAGCCTCTATTTTATCCCCGCCAATCATCCCTGCAGCCATGCTTCAACACGCCCATGTTCTGAGCCTCTTTAATTAATTAAAAGGAGAGAATAATTAATGCAGCAACTCTTATTCTGGTTTAGGCCATCAGAGAGAGGGTGGGAAGGGAGGCAGGGGACAAATGCACCTGAAATTGAGCTCTTGGGTGATGCAAAGCTGCTGCAAACCCAATAGAGAGATAACTCCAAATAATTTTAATATGGTTCTGCATCCCCCCAAGGCAGCTGCAGGATACTGGTGAGTCCAAGCCCCAGAAGCAGCCAAGCTGGAAACTTTTATAGCAGAGAAAATACTCTCTCTAAATATTAGGAGCTTCTGTAGGCTCAAATATGTTGATGGCTCACATAATTTCTGCAGATCATACCAGTAGATATTGGGAAGACTTGCTGTGCCATATGTGCATCCTTCTTCTCTTTCAAAGCCATCAGTTGTCGAAGGGAAAAAATAAAGAGTTGTGTTTGGGGGAGAAAAAGCAATATGCACTGAAGCTCAAAAGCAGGCACGCGTTTGAAGTGTCACTTTTGGTTTTTATCACCATTTTATCACCACTAAGGGAAAGTGCTCTGCAGCTCACAGAGCACTGCCTCATCCAATAACCCGCTCAGAGCAGGCTTTTTAGCCTGGTGATGGAAACAAGCACAGGCAAAGGTAGAGGCAGATGATTAAATGGGCTGAAAATCCAGCCTGACACGTTGGTACCAATTGAACAAAACTGGGGTCGGGGGAGAGGAACAAGAGCACGAACCAGAGCTTAAATTATCCAGCCTAAATTCCTGCTTTTCACAGTACACCCCCAGCTCCTGGCATTGTATCACCTTGGTTTCACGTCTCTATTCTGCAGACTGGGCAAAAAATTCCCAGTTATGAGGGGGCAGATGAATATTTCCACCATTCCAGGATTATGCAGGAGCCCAAAAAGGCTCCTCCAGCATCATCCCCACATGGGCAGTGCTATAAAATCCCATTGTTGTCTCAGACCACTGGGCCAATTCCCTGAAAGGATTTCTTAGGAGATGTTGCTCTCTAATATCTCTAAACCTACTTACAGATTTTTTTTTTCTTCATTTGAAGATCACTGACCTGGTGCAAGAAAATATTTTCGCTCCATAGGAGGCAGACCTCTTCCCTTCCTGTGACTCTCAAACCACCAGAACTTTGAAGAGTTACTGTGCATCTTTTCCCACTCTCTTGAGCACCCAGTTCCTTACCCAGGCAGACCCCCTGATGTTTTCAAAACATCAATAAACACTGTATACATTCAAACTCTCAATTTCCATTTATACCTGCATATGTTTTACAGATTTCCCTGCCAGCCCACTAAAAGTATATTTTTGCCAACCTCTGTAAGCAGTGATTTTTTAAGTCTCAGGACTCAAATGATCAAAAAGTGATTTTTACCCTTGATTCTGCTGTTCTTTCATATTGGATCTGTGTGAAGTTCTCACACACTTTCAGCAAATAAAATCTTATTCCTAGATTTATCACAGAATAGCAGGAAGCTGACCTTCCAGCTGCTCTGACCTGGACCTAGGAATGGTTTTGATTTCATTACACAGATATTTGGGGTTGTAGTTACACAGAGCTGGGTGGGCCAGGTCAGTCTGGTCATGACAAAAGGCTGGTGGAGAGCTGGAACTTTGCTAGGCTGTTTTGGTGGCAGGCATTTGGACATTCTGTGAAATCAAGGACAGCAGAAGAACTGTAAAAAAGTGAATTCCAAGATTCAAAGAGCAAATTTTCACTGGACTTGAAATCAAAGTGATGGAATCGAGTCGTGGACGTTGCACATCCAAAGGAACCAGACTCCAGCCAAGCTGGAACACAAAGAGAATACAAAATCAGCTGGAAGGCCATTGTTTGTCAAGGCATCACCATCTTTGGACTTTGGAAATGTCCTGCCTTTCTGTGGGAATTGCCATGTATGATAATGAAGGAAGAAAACAACTTTAAAGAGAGCTTCCAGGAAAACAAATTAAAACGTTGTGGCTGTTTTCTATTCTAGTGCCTCTCCCTCCCCAGGGCTCTGCCCACACAGCTTTTTATATAAAATATTCTTGTCAGGAAGCTCTGGAATGGTCATTACAGCTTCCTGTGGGGTCACAGCAAAAGCATTTTTAGAATAAAGGGCTCACAGCATTCCCAGGTGGGCAGTGCTGGAACAGGAGCTGCAAGACTGGTTCTGGTGAGGGACCAAAGGTCCTCCCTCAGCTGTAGGGATGGGTCAGGACACCAAGGAATTGCCACAAAAGACTGGGATCCATGTGATTTCTCCAGCTATTCCACAATCCCCTCCACATCTTTCCTTACTCCTCTCAGACCAGGCTAATCTTTCTTTGATTCACATTTACAAGATCTGTAACAAAAATACTCCAAAAATTGAAAAGGGTCTGATCCTGCTTCCCCAAAAGCAGTGCCTAAAGCAGCAGATGGACTGTGGCTGCAGTGCTGCAATATATTCATTATTTAGGCCATTAATTTCCTTTGCACTGAAAACATCTGGCTTCTGATGCTCAGGGGGAAAAACAACATGCCCCAAAACTAGTTTAAACTACAGGTTCATCTTCTAGGAGGGCAGGTTAAATCACACCCTAGTAGAAAAAAGGACGTTTTTTTCACTATTGGAGAGGATGGAGGGAGGTAAAAATCTTTTCTGTGAAACGCTCTTGAAGTGATTTTTGTCAGGAAAGCTCACTGTATCCAGTTTTCTAATTGCTGCCTGGAACGCCCCTGGGAAGAGCTGCTGCTTTTCCTCTTTCCTCGGGTGTTTCTCACAAGCAGAGCTGTGCCTGTAACTAAAGCTGTGGAGAATCCCGCACGGGGGCTCAGAGCATCCCCTGTCCCCAAAAACCCCTCTCCCCCAAAGGTTCCAGCCCCAAAAGGGATTCCTGACACCAAATGTGTTTCTAGCAAAACCAGCAGTGTCTGCTCAAATGTGGGTTTTTAAAAAAGAGATTTTTGTGGAGATTGCTGAGAAAGTGGGGAGGGGTTTCACACATCAGGGAAGGCAAATCCCACCTAGTAAGACAGAAAGGTGTGGCACAATAGCCTGAAAATGAAACAATATTTTTCTACAAATAATCTCAAATGAAGTGTTTTTAAAACACAGAGAAACCAACTATTTCCAGGCTCTGACACAGTAATTAATTGTCCTATGGCAGTGTCCCATGTTAAGAGGAATTAAGGTTGAGTTGTTTAATAAAATAACAATCCTAGGGAGAAATTATTAACCTGTTTCCTGATTATTATGATTTCTTAAACTCTCCAAATTTTATGGTCTCAAGTAGGAAAGACAGAAAAGGATAACTTGGTGGGATTAAAGAACAGGGACCAGGCCTGTTTCCTCCAGCTCCTCATCTCCTTCACTCACCTAACATGGTCAGAAATATGCCATGATTTTCTGTGTTGTCATGCCAGGATAAGCTTCCTAAACATTACTTTTTTGACTTTTTACCTCTTAAATGACAGGAGTTGCACAGGTCTGTAGACAAATCAGAATTTCAGAGCCAGTGTGTGCTTTTTCCACACAAATTCATCTTTCAAGAGGTAGAACGAAGCCTTTGAAGAGAGGTGACATCTCCAGCCACATGCTCTGTGCTGAGAGCCTTATTTATAAACCACCTTCACCCACCAGGTTTGGAGAGAAGGGCTCTTAAAATTTAACAAAATAATGAATCACTGCTTTATATTCCTGGTTTTGCAACTTTTTTATCTTTTTACAAAATACCTGTTCATTAAACAGCGGGGGAAAAAACCCAGATAAGCCAAACTGTATTTCCAACCTATCATTTTGCAATGAGTTGTCCTCTTTCCGTGCCTGAAAGCTTCCAAACAAGAAACATGAAACGGTTCTCAAGTGTTTGTGGTTACAGATGAGCTTATTTTTAAGCTGCTCACAAAATGAGAGAACTCCACTAGCCTGTAAAATAATTATTCCTGCAACAAGGTGGATTGTGCATAAGAAAGATTTCAAAGGTTAGATTTTACTCTAAGAAAATACTGCTTTAAATCTGAAGTTGTTCTTCAGCTACAGCATCACCCCAGCATCGGTGCTGGCCTGAACAGATAATTCTAGGAATTTCCTGCCCAAAATGCTTTACCTTTAAATTATTGGAAATTAAATTCATGATGAGAAATTGAGAGAACATGAAACAGATGATGATGTCCTGCTAAAAGCAGAGGGAGAACTTAAAGAGCACCTTCTCTGCAGTGGTAGCCTTTAAAATCTCTCATAAAAAGAGCTGTAATTTTGGAATTACAGATTACCAGGTTACTCCTCACCAGAAACCTGATGTCCTCAGAATTCAGCTGTAACTGGGACAAAGACACCTCTCCAAGAATTCAGTGTACAGCAATGAAACAGCCCATAATGCTGCACTAATGCAAGGCAGAAGCAGCTCTCATTAGATGGCTACCTCTGCATGAATAATGCACTATTACCTGTTTGGGTTTAATTAAATGTAATACAGAACATTTGCTTGTAATGACTATAGGTATCCATACGCCTCTATTATACCTGACTTCAATAATTCATTCATTTTCCTCTCATCCCCTCATTTGGACAATTTATCATTTTGCCAGGCTCCTAATATTAGTCATTTATGAGAAAAGTTTTTATAGTGTTTTCCAGGCTGACTGGGATTAACACAGTCACTGCAGACCTTCAGTATTTCTGCAAACCTGCACTGAACATAATAATTCTGCGTGGATAGCTACATTTAGAGGGAAAATCAAAAAGCTTCCTGACATGATGAAAGGGTTTTAGGAGGATTTAGCCTTGGATTATTAAATTCTTGTGCAGAGATTGATGTGCCTGTTGTAAATCCCATTTCTTTTCTATTGCCCCTTCCCAAAACACAGGGAGAAGAGGGGTAAAAAACTTTACCAAGCCTGGGACAAAGAGTAACTCACACCTGGACTGAAAGTTGGGATTTGCTTTGGATGAAGTTGAAGAGTGCTGAAGCCAACAGCCCTGCAAGGGTTTAAAAGCTGTGCAGAGGGGACACTTGGGGACATGGGGCAGGGGTGGCCCTGGCAGTGCTGGAGGAGTGGTTGAACTCCATTATGTTTGAGGGTTTTCTAAACAATTCTGTGTTTTTGTAAAACATTCCTTTGCTGCTTTTATTCACGTATTTTTGGTGCATAGCGCACATTGATGGATTCCACTCATTTTCAGTCTCTGGGCATTTGGAAATCTGCCTCCTCTCAGACTCCTCAATTTGGAAACTCTCCAGAAGAGCTTTTTCCCTTTCTCAAGACTCACCTATTTCTTCAGAAGAGGTACCTATATCCCTGTGCTCCTTGTATTCAGTGAAATCTGCTTTGTTTTGGGATCCCAGCTACCCCACCCCACAGATTTCTGCAAAGCGAGGAGAATTACACCTCCACACTCCTTCCCCAGCATCTGCAGATCTGATTTCCCTCTGTAAATAGATTATATCCAATATTTATAAAAAGATTAAGCTAATCTGACATTTAATTAATGGAAACGGCAATGTTTGACTTTTTATTTTAATAAGCAACACCCTTTGTTCACACAGAAATCATTACTAGCGGTACGCTCAAAAAAAAATAAAAGAAGAAAAGGCAGAAAGATTTAACAAAAGGTTCCATTAAATTAGAGAGCAATAAACAAACACAGCCAATTTATGCATCGGAGTCATTAAATGTGTATCCTCTCCACCACTCCCTTCACAGACACTACTTAGGGCTGCTGCAATGGATCTGCAGGGAGCAGTTACCTTAATTATAAAATGAAACACCTCTGCTAATGCAGTCTTGGAGCCTTGTTAGTTTACACCCCAGACATGTGGCTCCGAATGGGCTCCAAATGCTAATTCAGGGATGCTCCGGGGTGCCCGGCGTTCCATGACCGCGCTGCCTGCGGGGCTCCCTGGATTTTTTCCCCCCTCCCTGTCGCCCTTGGGGTGGAGATAAAAACGCAGGAACTCTTTGGTCCGGCTTAGCATGGACTTGTGAATAGTTCATTCATGGGCGGCCATTTGGACAAGCAGCCTCTTTATCTGATTATCTGCCCTCATTGTTAGAGCCCTGCCTCGATGTGATGAGCCTTGCAGGAAAAATTAAAGAAGATGTAAACAGTAAATGCAGACATTTTGCAACATAGCTAAAAATAAATTGCACTACAGGCAATTATGCAAGTTTTACTGGATACATTAAAAAGACATTAAATGCACAGCTGTTTTAAGTGTCTTTTAAGCTGATAAATTAACTGTCTAATAAATTGTAAGATTTGTCAGCTAATAATGCTATTTTATCTGCTTTAACATATGCCTTCCTAGTTCATGAAGCATTATTGTAAGTGCCAAAAGGAGATAATGTGCATTTTACAGTGTTATGTCTTAAGTGGAATGGATCATTGGCCATGAAGAAGTGTGTTAATAAATCTCCTAGGCTTTGTTAATTGCACTCAATGAAGTGTCACTGTTAAAACACAAAAGATGTGATAGAGAAAGCTGAACATAATGTCTTTCAGTTTTACAATTAACAGTTCACTAGGCAAATCGACCAAAAAGACCATAATTTGTTGAAGCCTTATTAACTTACATTTTCCTAGTCAAGGTCATAATTGTGAATGGCTCAAAGCTATCTTTTAATGCTCATCAAGAAGAGTAACCTTGATGGAGAGAATGAACTTTTCCATCTCTCAGCAGCA
Organism: Geospiza fortis; assembly: GCF_000277835.1. Taxonomy (NCBI): domain Eukaryota; kingdom Metazoa; phylum Chordata; class Aves; order Passeriformes; family Thraupidae; genus Geospiza; species Geospiza fortis. Next base: position 4,600,450 of record NW_005054349.1, on the reverse strand, counting down.
CTTATCCCTCGCTTTGCAGGTAGCAGATAAATAAAGCTGAACTTTGCTGTACACCCCCAATGAGCACCACTCCTGAGCTGGGAGATACAACTTCAACCAGCTTTCCTGCACAGAAAATAGAAAAAGTGACAAAAAATTTAAAAAAAGGTTTTAGAAGGAGTGCATTAAGCTACCGGAGCTGTTGTCATGCAGAAAGACTGCTCTTAATTTTAATTTGGAGAATTAATCATCAAGATTTGAGGTTTTTCCCCTGGAAACTCAACCCAGTGCAGAAGACAAAACAAATAACCCAACACATTTCACAAACAATTATCAAAACCAAATACAATCACTAAATATCCTTCATAAAGAAGAGCTATTTCCATAATTCTTATTAAATATTGATTATTAAACATATTAACACTTGTCAACATCTCATCAGACTGGCACGACTGGGTTTTGTTGCACAATCTCACCACTTCAGACTGTTTTGTGCTAATGTAGAGTATTTTCTCCACCAGGGTAATCACAGTAAATACCAATGATGATGCCTTGGCACACAAATACAGATGTATGATCACCATCTCCCTAATCCTCATGAAGCAATGAGAGCACATGATAGAGCAATAATGACTGAGCATTAATTCAAGTCTGTCATTTCTTCCTAAAAGCCTCAAGATGCAGAGCGCGATGATTCCACGGGAATCACCATATATTCAAATCTCAGATCACAAATGCCACCACTTCGAGCACTTTAAAGTGCTCAGCACTGGTGGTTTGGTAACAGTTGTGACACTGTGATGCACGAGATGTTGGGATATATAAAAATATGCATTAATAAATTGTTCCACCATCATTGAAAATAATGAAAGATGCCCATTTTAGTGGTTACAGGTTCCACCTGAGCCAGGCAGGAGCTCAGAGCCTGTTTCTCCTCAGCTCAGGGATTGCCTGTGGCTGGACAAAGAGCGAGTTTCCCACTCCAGGACCAGGCTCCTTGCTGAGGGATAGGTTATGGAAGAAGGCAGAAGTTTAACAGGATGGGCATCATGGACAAGTATGTCCAAAAACCACAATTTGGGATGAGTCTGAAAGACTGCGCTGGCACGAGACTTATAGGGAAAAAACAAAGATAATTCCTTCCCTTCCCACAAGGCTCTGCCTTAACAACAGGATTGTTTAAACAATCATAAAATCCAGATATGGTTTATGCTGGAAAGGACCTATAAGCCCATCCATTGCCACCCCCTGCCATGGGCAGGGACACTTTCCACTGTCCCAGGGTGCTCCAAGCCCCATCCAACCTTGGACACTTCCAAGAATGGGATCGACACCCAGCAGTGCATTTCCATGTTAGAGAACACCTACAGAAAATTATAATTTTTGACTAATACATGTGGACATACACCTGAGAAATTTCTCCAGAGGAAAGAACTCATCCAACCAGAAAAGAGAAAATTAACATTGTCTCCATTTCAAACTCCACAGCTAGCAGAGGGCAGAAATTCTCCTTACAAACTGTGCTGTGAATGGTTTTCACAATTTTCTATTAATTAATAGCATCAGTGGAAGAACTAGATTAAAACTTAATTGAGAGCAGTATCTGATGTAAATAGAGATGTGCATGTACACATGTAGAGAATGAAATAAAAAGGTGCACACACAAATATATTTCCAACTCCCAGTTACCCCACAGCTACCAGAAGCAATTTCAAGAAATCATATTGAGACCACTGACACCAAGATAACACGAAACAGCTGAAACACTGTGTTTTATAAATAAAGAGATTTATGTTTGTGCTACAATACCTCAGCTACATAAAGAGTAATAGCTACAGAAGCCACGCTGGGAACCTGGGAGGCCTTTAAGGATTTGAACATCACTGTTGCAGCTGGCTCACTTTCTTCTTCACATGGATATCAACCAAAGGGCTGGGACAGGAGCACCTCAGGGATTCAGGGATGTGCTGCTCTGCTCCCAGCAGGATGCATCCCCTTGTACAAGCCTTGATATCACAGCTCAGTCTTGTCCCTGCTCAGGTACAACTTTGTGTTTGATCCATTAGGGACAAGCAGGGGAATGCTGTGCTCTCAAACCACACCCAGACAGCTCCCACCCCTCTCACAAGTTGTTTACTCATGGTTTAACAAATCGGGATGCTGAAGCCTGTTATTTGTCTTTGTGTGCTGTTTCTAGAAATGTGATTAGCAGAAATGCCCTGAAGGTTTAGGGTTTGATTTCCTGTGTAAATCAGTCAGGCATATGCCCATCATGAAAAGAACTGCAAACTTTGCTCAGTCTGAGGTTTCACACAGTGCTTTAGACCATCTAATCAGGGTGTACAGTCAGATTCCGGCCTCTTTAGAGTGAAATGGAGTCCAGTTTTGAGATCCTAGATTTACTTTATGATGATGCAATTCGATGAAGGGTAGGCTGTTGCTGTTCATAGACTGTTAGTGTGAAACCAGATGAACAGAGCTGGTTTGGCCCTGGCAAATTGAGATCCCTTTAAACCTCAACACCAATCAGTGCTTTGGGAATCACAATGGGAAGGTCTCAGCTGTCCCTCATCAACCCAAGCCCCACAAATACCCTTCAAAGATGTACAACACAAGTTTTGCAGAATTCAGGGAACAAATCTCCTATGAAATGTATAGTAATTCCCTCCTCCAACCCCAGAATGTTTGAGTAGCATGATTTGCAGAGATAATAATGAATTGCCATTATGTGGATTGGAGGAGGTTGGCACAAGCAGACACATTTCCTGGGGCAGTCCCATGGCCCCCTGGACACGGAATTTGGGTGGAAAGGTCCCCATGGATCCCTGGGAATGGTGCTGGCTCTCCAACATTGGAGATGCCTGGGCAAGAGCAAACAAAGCCAACTTCAAGGTGTTCTTTTCTGCTTTTTGTTTTTCCTTTAAGTTGGTTTCAGCAGCTCTCAAAGAGTTCTTAACTCACCTTGAATTTAATTTCTCTAAGCCACGTTTAAAGGGAAGAATTACCATCTGTCACAGTTGGTTAATCAGAATCAGCGCGCTCCATCTCACTCACTTTTTATTAAAAAATAACCCTTCAGCTACTAAACTTTCTGAGATCTCTTCCATGAATGTGTAAGCCATGCTTATCCCACAGGAGCTACTGACACCACTCACAGAAGTTAACCAACCCATGAACAAGCACGGGATGCTGGTTTACGTAATGTCACCACATCATTTTTATTACCTATAACAGTGGCTTCTTTTTTTATTTCTTTACTGTCTTGTGAGGCTCAGGAAATATTAACATGATTCAGATAAATGTCCACCCCATAAAGAGAGGGAAATTTCAGAAAGTGGAGTCCCTGCAAAAATATTAAGATTGTAAAAATAAATGTTCTGCTGGTGTTGGTTTGAAAACAAAATACTCCAGGAAAAGCAGTAAAAAGAGAAGAAAATCCAGCCCTGCTCGCTCCCAGATTAGTGGATGTGAATGAATCCAGAGAAATCTGAGCATTGGCTTAACCAAGCATGGCTAAAGCTGGAACAGTAGCAAGAAAAGATTGCAATTTTCTCCAAACTGTGAACAAAAGGTCTGAACGCCTGCAAAAAGCAATGAATCCTCTTCATTCACCGAAACCAACTAAGTGATAACAAATTGTGAATTTCCAGTTGGAGACAACCGGGCAGCAATAATTACGTGGGATGCTAAAGGCTGATTTAACCCTTTCTTCCCCCATTTCTGGGGGGCATCACAGGGAGAACAGTCCTGAGCATGTCCATACAATCAATTCACTTTCCCACAGAAAGTTCATCCTGCTGAGGGAGCAGGTTCCCACAGATAAAAGAGAGGATCTCAAGACAACTTAAGGCTATGTGGGGCCTGTCCATGTTTTCCTGGTGGCAGGGAGAAGCTGTTATGACTTAAGCAGGTACCCATCTGAGATATAATAATAAATATAAATAAACAAATAAATATAATACATATAAATATATATATAACGATATCTATAATGTAATAATATCTATAATATATAATGAAATCTATCTATCTATCTATCTATCTATCTATCTATCTATCTATCTATCTATATATATATCT
>NW_005054349.1:4587242-4593045 GCF_000277835.1 Geospiza fortis | reverse complement strand
TTTTCCTTTAAGTTGGTTTCAGCAGCTCTCAAAGAGTTCTTAAATCACCTTGAATTTAATTTCTCTAAGCCACGTTTAAAGGGAAGAATTACCATCTGTCACAGTTGGTTAATCAGAATCAGCGCGCTCCATCTCACTCACTTTTTATTAAAAAATAACCCTTCAGCTACTAAACTTTCTGAGATCTCTTCCATGAATGTGTAAGCCATGCTTATCCCACAGGAGCTACTGACACCACTCACAGAAGTTAACCAACCCATGAACAAGCACGGGATGCTGGTTTACGTAATGTCACCACATCATTTTTATTACCTATAACAGTGGCTTCTTTTTTTATTTCTTTACTGTCTTGTGAGGCTCAGGAAATATTAACATGATTCAGATAAATGTCCACCCCATAAAGAGAGGGAAATTTCAGAAAGTGGAGTCCCTGCAAAAATATTAAGATTGTAAAAATAAATGTTCTGCTGGTGTTGGTTTGAAAACAAAATACTCCAGGAAAAGCAGTAAAAAGAGAAGAAAATCCAGCCCTGCTCGCTCCCAGATTAGTGGATGTGAATGAATCCAGAGAAATCTGAGCATTGGCTTAACCAAGCATGGCTAAAGCTGGAACAGTAGCAAGAAAAGATTGCAATTTTCTCCAAACTGTGAACAAAAGGTCTGAACGCCTGCAAAAAGCAATGAATCCTCTTCATTCACCGAAACCAACTAAGTGATAACAAATTGTGAATTTCCAGTTGGAGACAACCGGGCAGCAATAATTACGTGGGATGCTAAAGGCTGATTTAACCCTTTCTTCCCCCATTTCTGGGGGGCATCACAGGGAGAACAGTCCTGAGCATGTCCATACAATCAATTCACTTTCCCACAGAAAGTTCATCCTGCTGAGGGAGCAGGTTCCCACAGATAAAAGAGAGGATCTCAAGACAACTTAAGGCTATGTGGGGCCTGTCCATGTTTTCCTGGTGGCAGGGAGAAGCTGTTATGACTTAAGCAGGTACCCATCTGAGATATAATAATAAATATAAATAAACAAATAAATATAATACATATAAATATATATATAACGATATCTATAATGTAATAATATCTATAATATATAATGAAATCTATCTATCTATCTATCTATCTATCTATCTATCTATCTATCTATATATCTAAGGAAATGAAAGAGCTGAAATTTCTTAACCAAGCCCAGAGCACTGCAAGGAACAATAGTAGGTATAGCCTTTACTTCCTCTAACATTTCAGTCTTTCATTATTTATTTTAAGAGCAGCTTGGTGGTAAATATAGTCCTCAGGCCAAAAAAAACCCCAAACCAATAAAAAATTAAAAAATAAAAATTTACTCAGAGATGGCACAGGAGGATTTCAAAATCTTTTGTTTCAGATTATGTTTAAGCATTGGGGGTATCCCACAAGTCTTTTGAGATGCTGTTGGATTTTGCATTTAAAACGTTGCATTATCAGATTCTAATAATAGTTTAGCAAGGAATATAGATAACAAGAGTTTTCTCAAGCACTTTTTTCTGAGTAATTTTGTTTACTAGCCAATTGTTTCACATGTGTCTCTTTGAAAGCACATTTTGTTTTCACCCACCCTTTGCAGCCTTGAAGACAAGAAGAAATGCTGAAATTATTTGCAAGTGAGAATCATCTTCACATCCAGATACTGCAGAACAGGCAGTGTAGAAATTGCAATTCCAACAGAAATTGCTCATGTAGGCATGTAATTAAATTTCTCATTGAAACAAAAAGAAACCCCACAACGCCATTTGAAGCAGGACAGACCTGACCTTAAAACTTTGCCCAAAAGCTGCATGAAGCCAGGGCTCTGCATTATTTTCTGTATGGTGGCATTGGCATGGGTTGGGCTGCAGGGGATCTGAATCCCAGAATTGCTGAGATTGGAAAAGTCCAACCTGTACCCAATTCCCACCCTGTCATCTCCAGGTATGGGGACTCCAAACCTCCCTGGGCAGTTCCAGTGTTTAACAACCTTTCCCATGAAAAAATTCTCCTGATGACCAACCTGAAGGCTATGCTTCGTTTCCTTTACTTATTTCTTTCTCTTCCCTAATGTGCCCTCAGCAGAACTTGTCACTGCTTCCCTCTCAAACGTGGGGAGAATTGCTTGATCTTGAATTTAAAAAGAGTCTTTAAATCAGCATTGGTGCATTATTACACTGGGTGTAATAATAGAATCGTTACAAGATAATTATACTGGCATTATTTTATATTATTATAACAGCAATATAGCAATGCTATAATAACACCATACTATACAATAATAAAAATATACTTTAAGATTGCGCACTTTAGTAATAATAAAATAATTACAAGATTAAATGCCTGCAGGGAGAAAACATCATTGAAACATCACCTTGCAAGCCCTCCCTGCACAACTAAAAGCCCAGTTCTTCCCAAATTCCCATCTCTGGCACTATTACTTTCTTATCCTCCTGTAGTACAGACCCAGGTGTTATTCACACCTCCAATTCACAGAGGTGATTTATTAGGAGATCTACTGGAATGCACTTGCCAAGGGAGGATGGGGAATTTACCTTTTCCTGATTATGGCCCATTCTTTAAGAGCTCAGTAAATATTTTCCTCATCCCTTTAACACACATTTGAAGGATAAACAACCCAAAGGAGGGAAATCAGTCAGATGAAAAAAAAAAAGGCCACGCAGGTTTCCATCAGTCTAAGTGTATATTTTGGCAACAAATAAAACAGATTGCAAGAATTGCCAAAAGACAAATGCACAGATTTGGAGGAAATTTGTCTATTAGTCTGCTCAGAGCACAGGACAAGCAGCCTCCTCACTGAACCATGGGATATATATGTGAACATTCTGTACATAAAGGGTTATAAATAAAAGAAAAAAAAGGGGTTGCTGTTATTTTAGATGAGATAAAGCTGAGCCCACCTTTGGTGTTTGTATAATCTCAGTATTTTAGCACTTAACGACTTTCTCTCTTGCAGATGTGTGTGCAGGGAAGTGCACCCTGTCTGCAGGGTGTGGATTGGGAAGACAAATCTGGGAACACCTCACTGAGGGGCCCAAGGAAGAGGAAAAGGCCAATATTTTCCGGCCAAATATTGAAAACCAGCCTTGTACACCTGCCCTCATCCTCTTTTTCAAGCCAGCATTTTCACACACACTCACATGGAGAACAACCTCACAGCTTCTGCCCACCACCCAAATTCATTCCATTCCAGAGACTTTGTTTCATAATAGAATTTAGCAGCAGTAAAACAAATTCTAATCAATCTTTTAATGATCTTAACCCCTTCTGAATGCTCCCTACAGGATTTATCCTCATTATTCTCCATGACACTCCCCACAAAAGCCAAGGCTGCCTTCTTCACACTCTGGCTAGAGCAGCACTCCTGGTCTCTCATCCTCTTCTCAGCTTTTATCCAACTCTAACATTTTTTTTTTGAAGCAAACAGTATTTTAGTCCAAGGATGTAAATTAGACACAGATATTGGCATCATCTGTCCCTTTATGTTACTTAAGAACAATAACCAAGTGCTACCTTCACCCTTACTGTTGAAAAACTGTAGCAAGGCTTCAAAGCAGGGTTTTTAGATTTCTTATTCGTTCCATCAGAACCAGAAGATTTCTGGTGCAAGGAACCAGGATCAAAGAACACCAAATCATCTGCTTGGTTGCAATCTCCATCAGAATTCTATTTCCTCAGAGCACAGGAACACTTTATAACAGCACAAAACCTTATGCATGCGCTCTAATGAACATAATCCTGGAAACCTCACATGAAACCCACTGTGTCAGCCTGAAATAACAGCAGCAACATGCCTAAAATAAAAACTCAGGGTTAAACAGCAGTTCTTGATTCTTGGGTCTGAGCAGATGAGCAACATCCATCCACCAGCCACTCAGAATTGTTGTCATCCTCTACCATACACTTTCCATAAATCCCTTCTGAATGCAGTGGGGTTGTGCTGTTGGAAACATAAACCTCAAGTAGCCACCACCCAAACCTGACCACTCCCCAGCTCACCCCATCCTTCTTCCCCACTTGCCCACGATAATGTCCTTTCAATATACCATGGCGGAGGGTTAACCAAGCTCGTGTTACCTTCTGTGGGAATTCCAGCCCCAAAGTGTTTAGGAGCTTAAAAACCAGAAGGCAAACAAGCCTAACATTCACCACAGAGCTTGTAGCAGCCAGCAGGATTTACCATGGGTATTAAGGAGATTGTGGTGTGCATATGCCAACCCCACAGCCTGCTGCCATCCCGCTGCTCCCACCACTGTGGGACTCGGAGCTGCAGCTCCCTTTGTTTCCGTCTCTTGCAAGAAAAAACTCGAGTTACTAAAATATCCCCCTCTCCCTCTGTAATTTTTTTTTTTTTTTTTTCTATATTAGGTTGACACATCGGTGTCAGAGCGAACCCTCCGCTCTCCAGATGCTCCGCCCGCTCCCGCGGCACGCTGCGGAGGGGAAGGTGGCAGGGAGCCAGCTGGAGCGCTCATCCTGACAACATATTTTTGCAGATTATGCAAAAGCGGCAACATTTAGCTTCAGAGGAACATCACAGCTGTTCCCCTTCCCCTGTCAATCCCAGGCTCAAACCCGCAACAGGTTTCATTTAGGAAGGGCCAAAAGTGCTCCCAAAGTGGCGCTTTCCGCGCGCGCGGCCGCGTGCGGGGAACGTGAGAAGTTGAGGAGCCACCCTTCGAGGACAGAACCAACTCTCCCAGCCAGCAGAGATATCACAGGCTGCCAGGAAGGGACCAGAACAGAAAACTGATCTTTGTCATCACTTTAGGTGCTCGTGCCAGATTTGCTTCTTGATGAATTATAAAAAAAAAAAAAATAAAAATTAAAAACTTCAGTATCAGGCAGACTTCATTCATTCATAGTTGTACAAATGCTCACAGCACAGAAGGCTCCTGCTCCAACCCAGAGGATGAAATGGAGCCCTTCAACAGCAGAGGAACCTTCCTGGCTCTGGCCAAGCTCCCAAAGAGCACAGGAGCACTCTGGAGACAGAAATCAGACTGAAACTCCCATTAACAGAGTCAGGGTGACTCAACAATGCACATTTAAGAGGATATTTTAATTTTAAAGCAGGAGAGAGCATACGCTTGCTGGTACACAAACTATTACAATGCTCCAGTCATCCATAACCTGTAAACTCTTTGGTTCATGGCTCATTTTGGACCAAGTGCCTTCACATGGTGCTAAAACCAGATTTTTGCCCATCAGCAGGAGGCTCATCTACTTATTAATGCATTGCTCCTAACAGCAGTACATGATGATTTTTCTAACATATTTCTAAAGGCCCATATGGGGAAAATAACTTGTGAAAAACTTGAATATTAAGCCCATAAATAAAATTAAACTTGACATCTTATTGCACGATAAACCAAATGGAGGTGACACTGAATGTGTAGGTGTGTTCAAAGGGAACAGAGATGCAGCAGAACAAGCTGCATTCAAAATCTCAATATTCCTCTAAACACTCCTTTAAAATAAGCAAAAAAATTCTGCCCCAGCTTGAGACAGTTCCTACAGTAACTTTTCCCCCTGTATAGAGCCTACAGAGCTTCCTGTGCAGAAAGAAGAATTAGAGTCCTCACAAAATACCAAAAACTCAAATTATTCTGAAAACTGCAGATAAAAGCAGCCTCAGTTTCCTTAGGTATAAACCTGTGTTCACTGGGGCTTCACACCAGGAGTTTATTTACACAAATTGGGGCAGAGGAACATGGGGTTGGGTCCTGCCATGGTCCCTCTGCTCAGCTCAGGCTCTCCAGCCGTTCCTGCT
>NW_005054349.1:4570472-4587229 GCF_000277835.1 Geospiza fortis | reverse complement strand
TTTCTCATTGATTATTTTTTATTGTCCATTAGAGCCATTTCTGGATTTCTGACACAAACTACCACTAGGTCTCAGGTTTATGGCATCTTACAGTGCTCAGCTGCCATGGGGGACAAGAACACTGAAAGGGAGGGAACTGTGCCTAAAACCATTAAACCAGAGCAAACCTTCATTGATCTTTTAATCTTATTTTTGTTATGATCTACCTAGAGACCTGTGAAAAACCACGAGCTATTGAAAGACTAAAAAATATTGAAGGACTTGATGCTTTGTGGCAGAACTTCTTTCAGTGAACTGCAGAACAGGAAGGACAATCAGAGCCTCCTGTGTAATTCCAGAAAACCTTTGGTCATGACAAATCATTTGAATGGTGCTTTTTTTCTCTAATAAGGAGTTTATTCCATGGTTGATTGCTCCTGGCAGCCAGAAGGTAATGGCTGCTTTAGAGAAACTGCTGATAAATATGAGCTAGATGCTTTTTAAAGTCCCTTCCAGCCCAAACCACTCTGTGAAGAGAAGCCAGTGACCAGGGATGAGCGCTCACATAATAAGGTTGGACTCACAGGAAAACCCACATCATTTTTAGGTACCTTCTAAATATTATTTAGGTTTGATTACATTACTCATGGTAAGCCTAGGGTTTGTCAGGTGGTACACAGAGGCAGAGCTGTTCTTGCTCCTGCACTTCAGCTACATTTGCCAGTCCACAAAACCCATCCGACCCCACTCAGTGGAGAGAGAGCTACCTAAAAACCCAGAAAGTCACAAGTTAGACTTCAGTTCTCCAAAGGTGTTTGAAGAGAGTAGAAGGGGAGGCTGTGAAATGGAGGAATACATGGGAGGGAAGAGGGCTGCACAAAGGTTTGGTTTCAGTTGCAAATTTTCAGGATTATTGATGTCCCCGCTCCGTGTGCCGAGGCAGAGCATTGCCAACAGCTGCATTTGATGGGCAAGGGGAGTAATGAATTCCTCATCACAGAGATGTGAATTCTCAGATCTAATCTTCACTGATATTGGCGCAGAATTTTCACAGCCTCTTCATCTACCCATATTGAAGTCATAGTTTTAAAATAATACAGAAAGATTTATTTTTATTAGAGGCTCTGAGAGCCCGGTTGTCAGCTCCAGTTTGCCCAGCAATGGGCATCCAGAAAAGGTGGAGTTCAGAGCCAAACATCAGCACTGATATCCAATGCAGGTGATGTCAAACTCCTCCTATGAGGCACAAAAAGGCACCAGGCTGGAAATCTTGTGCTAAATAAACATGTCACTTCAACAGCAGCAAGCATGAAACACAAGCCTGGCACTGCGCACTCCTAATACGTGTCAAGGTGTGTTAAAGGGCTCAGTGCAATGATTTTCTAAGGGCTGATATCAAGCACCAGAAAAAAAAAATTATTCCCTTTATTTGTTAAAGCAGCCAGCACTGAAACACCCTGAGCAGATTTGAGGGGTTAAATTGTTATTTCTGCTCAAATGTGTTGCAAAAGACATTTGAAGAGGCTGTTTCGTGAAAGGAATGGAGGTGGTCTTTTTTTTTTTTCGTTTAATTGAGAGTTAAAACTAAAAATTCCCATATACTCTCACTTCCCTTTAGAGGTCTGCTGGGCTTGGCTTGTTCCTCTGCTTTGATATGCAAATGGGCAGCTTGCTTTCCTGCAGGGGACACTGGCTGGGGGCCAAGGCACACAGAGGAGATGTCCTGTCAGGAGAGCAGCCCCGAACGCTCCTTGGGCAGCGCCGGAGCCAAGCCTGGGCTTTGGCTTCAAAATAAAATACCTTTGTTAATAGTTTATCCTTCCAATATAAATGTTTATGTATTTACCCTTCAAGTCATCTCTGCTGGCCAATGGCAGGAGCACAAGAGTTGAGCTGTTCCTTTTGGGCCAGAGTGGTGCTAAACTCAGATTCCTCTTTGAAGATATTCTTAAAGCTGCCCTTCATTAAAATCATAGAGTATGGGTTTTTTAAGGAGCATTTAAACCATCCAGCTGCAGACAGTCATATTTTAGAAATGTGATAAACTTATTTCTACTGGGCAGTTTTCTCATCACTTTTCCATCTGGCCCATTTTGGGGGCATGGTACAAGGGAAAACCCATTTTAGTTTCTGTGTCCTGGTCCCTTTAAGTTCCACTCTCTCACTTTCTTGTTTTTCTGCCTTTTCTTTTAACTGACATAATGGAGTACCTATAAAAAAAGATTAAATGGGACCATAAAGTTTTATTAATGCCTTACATCACTGATATCGTCTCTGTATTGATAGTTCCACTTCCATTATTGCTACTTAGGCATTTAATTAGTGATTCATACAGTATGTTGTAAACTACAGTATTAGCGTTAACCATCTATATAAAAGCCCTCATTATGTAAAAACTCTTCCTGATATCATAATTGGAGTATAGTTATCCACTTTAACTGACTTGAATTAGATTATTATAGATTAATTTATAAAAAGTTACTTGTAAAGGACATTGAAGATCATGGAATATTAAGAGTGGAACTTCATTACAATAAAATGGACTTCAAGAACAATGGCACTGTCTGAGTTTTATATAAATCCATTAAAATCTTCTGGTAATATGAACAATAACTGTGTTATCTGGCAACTCAGTGATACTTAAGGATGGAAAGACAGAAGGTAAAAAAAGAAGTGTGCAGAATTAAAGGGAGAGCATGCACTTAAATCCTGGATAAAGCAGCAGAGAGATTAATTGCTCTTTGCAGAGGAAATTGGGGTAAGAGCATAAGATATAACAGGCATCGCACATGGAAGAAGTGCATGGAAAACTGCATTTTCCAGAGCATGGTGGTTAAATACCAAAATCAGTTAAGATTAATATGAACTCTTGAGAAAGCTTTGATCCAAATGCAGTTGTTATTAAATCACAGTAAAAAAGAACAGAATTTGGGCCACCTCCCCAAAAAACCATTCATATTTTGGTCTCTCTGCTGTCACCATCTACATTATTCCACTCAGCTCCTGAAATTACATGGTCTGGAGCCCAGTTTGCTGACCTGGCAAAGGGAATGCTGAGCTCAGGCCTGAGTTTGGTCACTTTGCAAGGGAAGATGTTGAAGTTCCTGTAAATTGGGTCTTCCCACACATCTCCACTTGCCAGTGGATCCCTCCTGGTGAGCAGGGGATGCAGAACCTGGTTTTCTGCCCCAGCTCTGTACTTTGTCCTTTATGTCCAAGGCATCCACTTTTGCCAAAGCCAAAAAATGAGCAGATACCACTCTGCTCTTTGCTGCTGGGGGATTTCCCCTTACTATGGGATTGCTCAGAAAATCATATATATGGGCTTTATAGAGGCTCCAAAAGAAAAAATGAAAGACCGAAAACATCACTTTATGGTCACAGAACCAGACATGGTTCTTCAACATCAACCTTCACACCTACGCACCAAGGGAAACCCCCAAGTCAGACCAAGGGGTGTCTGTGTGGCTCCTGCTCCAGGACCAACAAATCCTCCAGGACTTGGGGCGGTGGTTCCAGAGGTTAATGCACAGCTGGAACAGGACCAAACAGTGCTAACAAGGACAGTGAGGAGAAGGGACAGGGCTGGAAGAGCATTTGTCATCTCAGGCCACTCCAGAGCTCTAATTAACACCAGATGCTTTTCCAAAACTCATTTCCCTGCCCAGTAGCCCGTCTCTCCTCCTGCTTTTGGCCAGGTTGACTAAAGGCGCTTCCATTACATCCCATCTTTATTAAAGCTGTCTTAAGCCACACTTTTTTCTGTCCCTGACATACTTCAATCCCCAAAGTTTTGTTTTAATTAAACTAACCTGACATCCTTTCCCAGCTCCCAATTTGCCTTTTCTTCAACTATTCCAAACCGCTATATTTTTTAAAAACCAGAATGCAGCAGAAAGATTAGAATCCAGCTCTCCCTGCCCATACTGTTTCTCGCAGTCTCTCTCTGGCCATAAATTTTGTAGGAGAGCAATAGAATGCAAAACACATTAGCAGTAACGCCGAAATCCCTGTGCTACAGGGTAAATAGGAAATGGAACAGCACATTTACAATTTTGGCCAGCAAAGTACCAGCACTATTCATTGATCTCATTAAAGACCAATCTACATTCAGGGAAGAATAAGATTGATGAGCTGTTAGACTCTTTAAACACAAAAAAAAAGTTACCAGCTACATGCATGTGTAAACAGCCCAAAGAGAGGCACGAGGGGCTCTCTGCTCCTTCAGCCTCATGGCAATAATCACTGGGTAATGGAAGTGGAGCCTCCTGCCATTCCAAGAATTGGATGGGAACCTGCTCTCACACTTTGGAACAACCAGTGCACAGAAGAAAAAGTGATATATTGAAATTCCATTTATCCTGGAAATTTATCATTTCATATAATTTTTTGTACTGTAAAAGAGAAAGAGAAAAATACTTTCGTTTAGATATTTCTCATCTTTCATTAAGCATACACAGATCTAAACTGCAGCCTCTTCACCCACATTCAACTGAGACATTACAGGTGACTCCTCCTAGGAACCTGAATTGTTATCCCAGTTCTGCCATAGCCTTCACTCCCTTTGGAAAATGTCCTTTTTTTCCCTCTAATCTCAAGTTTCCCCAATTGAAAAATGGAAATGCTGATACTTGCACAGCTTTGGAGCCCAGAGATGTAAAGCACTCCATTGGTGCAAGGTATTACTGTGTTGATGATGATGAAATAAGCTTTCATACACCACTAAATTATTCAGGAACATCTACTTTGGTTTCACCCCTGGCACTCCCAGAATGCACCTCCACTGCCATTACTCTGCAGGGAACAGCAGTGGTGAGTAAATGCCTATGAAACTCATATATTAACCTCACTTGGTGGCTGGAATATTCATTTCTTTTTGAGTCATTTCAAGCAAGAAAGGAAAATCTTCACTCTTGGAAATCATCTTTAGCTGACACATTAAGGAGCGGAGCTGAACAAATAATTTCCAATGAATAATGTGATGAATTTATTTTCCTTTTCTCTGTCCCCAAGCAGACTGGGATTTCCTCAAATGTATTTGTTATTCAAATGTATTCCACAACTATCCTTTGCAGTGTTTTTCTTCTGTGTTTATCATGCCTGAATGTACTTAATATCCTTCTTTCTTTCTGCTTTCAGCTCTGGGGTTTTTCTGGGGTTTCTGGGGAGCAGAGTCTGGGGGATTGCTTCCATTGATCATCCAGGTGTATTTTAGGGGTGCGAAAACATCTGATTTGCAACATCCTGATATAATAACAACATATGATGGCGGTGCGTGCCTGTCCAAACCCCCTGCCCAGACCTCCCTGGAGAATTCACCAGGTTTTTGGGGGGATTTTGCAGTGCCCCGTGTGTCTGGCACCTGAAGGAGCAGGTGAGACACGACGTGTGTCCAATGTGCTGCCCAGGAGCTGCTCCTCTCCCGACACCTGACGTGCGGCAGAGCCCTGCAGCTCCAACCACCCGAGCACAGACTCTGTGACAGAAGGAGAGGAAATGCTGAGGATTTTTTTCTCAGTTTGGACAGCCTCTTAATGTGTTAAGAGAGACATCTTGTCAAGGATATTTTCAGTTTTGTCGTTTGCTTTATCCCAAGCTCTGGAGTTGGCACATTTCGGAGCCATCCTAATGTATTAGCAAAAGTATGGCCTTGGCTGTTTTCCTTAACTCTGCTGTAAACCTGGCACAGGACTCTTGCTTTTTCCCACTCTAAGTTTTGCTCCATAAAAGGTGGATTCTATCACTTTTTGAGAGCTCTTCCAAGACCCCCTGACCCAAGTATTACAGTCATTTATAGGTACAGAGCTCAAGGAGACACTTCCCAGCAATGAGTGCCCAGAGATGTATTTCCTGAGTACAGTGAGTAAATCAAAGCTGGAGCTTGTACATTCCTGCGTCTGAGCACATCCTGCATATTTCAGCTGATTTTAGTACCCTCTGATATGTCCCATGGTGGCTCCTCTCTGTACCCAGAGATATTTGAAGAGCAGGCTTACTTGTTTTCTTCCTGTGACTTTGCTACCGAGGAGCCTGGTCACACAAAGGGAAATAAAGCGGCTAATCAATACTCTGGGATTGTGATATATTAACAGGCATCCCCAACCATTAGCAGAGAATTACCCATTAACAGATTAATAATCAAAGAACAGCCAGAAAAAATATGTTGTTATTGCTGGTGAGGCAGTGGGCAGTAGGGCAGCTTAATTCAAAATAAGCAGCCAAATTTCAACAAATTTAGAGGTCCCTTCTTCCAGAAAACTTCTTCTGCCTTTAATTACATCAGTAGATCCTCAAGAGCCACCCCTACCAGAACCAATCCTTGGTAAAAATTGCCCCTTTGGTGACTGAAATGGAAATAATTCCATTATGTAACTGAAAGAAGGGTATTTCAGGCAGCTGCTGGCCCATGCTCAATGCAGTCTCCCTTCTCCACGTGCTGCCAGAGAGGCCACATCTGGTTCTATGAAAACTGGCACTTGGCACAGGCTATGGCATTCTTATTTCTTATTCTGACCCTTCTTTTAATTTCTTTAAAATCACACACCATTAAGTATAACCACACAGTTCAGAATTTCATCCAAGCCATTTCTAACCAAGAAGTCACACAGAAATATTTGGGGGGTTCCAAACCTGTCCTATTCCATGTGCCCCACCTTTAACAGGCACCAAATACTCACGAGCCGCTGTCTGAAACATCATTTTTACAACAATTTTCCAAAAATATTTTCCTTATTGAAATAAACAGAGACTTCAGTGACTCCTTTCTGCCTTTCTTCCCATCCTCCACAGCTCCCAAAGCCCAGGGAGTGGGAAGGAAACGTTTCTTTCAGCAAGATGCTTGTTTCCCCTCGCCTTTGAATTCTTAAAAGAAGAATATTGTTTCATACTCTTCCAAATCTGCTCTGCCTTCCCCGACTCTCACCTTACCTTCTCTTCCTCCCTCTTCTTGATGACTATTTTCTTTCTTCCTCACTGTTTTTCTTTCCTCTCGTCCTCTCCTGCCTCTGCTGCTCTGGTTTCACCATCTGGTTCTGCTCTCCTTATCGCTCTCCTTCCCTCTGCCACAACCGCGCTTTCCCCCTCTCCCACCTTCCCCACCCTTGTTTCTCCTCTCCTTTCCACTCACTCCTTTCCTGTCTTATTTCCCCCAAGGTTTTCAAAGGGAAGCCCAGCCAGGGCCAGCTCTCCCTTCCTGCCTGCTGCTAATTGAGCAGTTCATGAATTCCCACTTCTGGTGGCGGCTTTGCAACTTTCCACTTCGCCGTTCGACGAGATGGGGACGGCACCAGACAAATCCCAACCAGAAAATTATCCTGGAGGCTGAAAGTCACAGCTCCCACTTGGGTTTTATTTTATTTTACCGCTTACTTTTAAAAATTTCTTTAGCATTTTCTCTGTTTCTTAAACAGGCAAGCTGGACTTTAATATACAGCTAAAAAAATCTTATCAAGAACCTTTATACGTTTTCAATGCTGAAGCAACAAGTAACTAAATTGGGAGCCTTTTTGTTTCCTTATCGAGCAAATCTATTCCTGAATGCTAACAAGCAGGTCTTTATATACTTTGTCCACTTGATAATAGACTAATAATCTTATCATGATGTTTTCTTGAACTTGAACTAGGTGTACAAAGTTAAGGCTGGAAACGTGGGAAATTACTAAATTATATAATGTGGCAGAGATATTACAAGGAATTTCTTATATTGCGCAGCGAAATATTGCCAATTATTGTAGCTGTCAATTTAACAATAGGCTTATTCACTATGGTGTTTGATTAATGTGAAATTATTCAGTTGGCTACCTTGTAGTTGGCCTATTTTTGTGTCCAATTAGTATGCTAATAATGGTAATTATGTTCTATACTGCATGTCTCATCACCTAGAGGGTTTTTAAAATGATAAAATAATGAGAATAAACAAGCTGATGCTGACATTCACTGGGCCATTCTAATTACTTACTGAGAGCACACTGGGGAATCAACACTCAACCAAAGAAAATGATTCTTGCTTACTTTGTTAAAACTACTCTTTTCAAAGAGCATTAATAGTTTGCTGCTGTTTTCTTTATTACAAGGGACTGCACTATTTTCCCTTTTATTTGCCCTGTTAATGTACAGTACCAGGAAAAAGGAAAAAAAAAGATAATTTGATTATGTTTGACTGAAGCGATAACTGTTTGCAGGGGGTGTCAGAAAAAACAAATAACTGTAATTGCTGAATTATACACCTTTGTAATGGCTCCCATTTATTTCTTGGCTGTGTGATAAACATACCATCACCTTTCTCACCACGGGAATGGGGCATTTTTCCAGTGCTGGGCTTGCTGTGGGATGGAGAGCTGCCAGGGACGGACCCGAGGTGGGATTGCCGCGGCAGCCGGACCCGCTGCCTCTGCTCCCCCTCCATCCTCTTCCCCACACTCACACACCCCTCAGGGTTTGGGGGATTTTTTTGGCTATTTGTAAAGATCATGCCCTACAATTTTTTCTGATAAAAGCTTTCATGTTGCATAAGAGACATTATTAATAAAAAATAACACATATTCTTGTTTACAGGCTCGGCTTTAAAACAATGCCTGGCACCTTGTGAACAAACACACAGGGTTTGAAAATCCCTGTCATTTCTTACTCCTCCCTTATCCTGCAATAACAACATCCCTACTCACTGGCTGCACCAGAAATGCCAGCTGAGGATGGGACTCAGACATCTGTTGCACTGACACCAGAATAAAGAGTCAGGATTTTCCAGCTTCAACACAAAAGGAAACAGAGCCAGGCACAGAGGGTAAAGCTGAGCAGAGCGTGTGGGAATTCTGAATCCTTTATAGAGCAATTTGGGATCCATGCGCAGCTCTATTTGTTTTTTAAAAGGAATTCAAGTGAAAAATTATATAAAGGAAACAAATACGATGAAAGGAAAAATATTACTTGAAAAATCACTATGCCAGGTACAAGGGAAACTATACAAAAACTTAGGATAATGGGAAAAATTCAAGGAAGCTGCAGACCTGAGGCAGACAGCTGGTCAGGTATGCCTTAACTCTCAGATTAATTGATTGTGCAGAAGAGGGATGCTGAAATACCTCCAAGCTTCGCAATCCAGGCTGCCCTGGGAAGCCTATTTAAAACTACGAGCTGTGATTAAAAAGATTGTTTGAATGGAAATCCCTACAAAGACAATACAAAGGAAAAACCCTCCATTATGACAACATTGTGTGTTTATATGGATGCTGATATTTTACTCCACATACGACCAAGCTCCAGGACAATCCATCATAAAGCTGTGCTGGGGGATGGCTGGAAATGCTGTTTGCCAACACGGAGCAGGGGCTGGTTTTAATAAAGGATGTAATACGTGACATGTTAACAGGGAGTCATTTGTGCACCGTGTATTGGTTACTCCTGTCCTGTCAAATTGAATTATGTCTCAATATATCTCACTTGCTAAAGAAACCAACTACCAGCAAACAAAAAGTTACTGTAATCCAGGAAAAAAACAACAAAAAATTATTGAGATAAGAAATTCCAAAAGACTTTTGTTTCACACCATAATAAACATATATTTAACTTAGAAATAGAGTTGCAGTGCTAAAGAGAAAATCCCTGGATGTACCTGTTCCCCTTTCCCACCCCAGCAGCAAAATGTCACCCTCATCTCATGGACTGAGTTTAAATTTCTGTTTGGTGAATAATCCCTGTGTTTATTTTCCACCCCACTGTAGGGTTTGAAGAGGCTCAGGAACATTTGGAATTGCAGTTTGAATTCCGCAGCGTCCCTGCTGGTGTGGGAAATCTCCCTGACACTTCCTAATTATTTTGGACATTATTTTTTTTTCATTTCACAACGGCAAGCTACTCAAGAAAGGGGAAACTCCAGGAATTTATCTGAGATCAGCGTTTATTTGTGCCTTTTGTCTGTCAGGGAGATCATCAGTATTTATGCCACAAAATCCTAAAAATTAATTTAACTCCCTTTAATAATTCTGGAGACAGATTCTAAGCAGTAGCTTCACTCTGAGGAGTGTTGAGAGAGTTCAGCTCTCAGTGGAGTTTGAGTCACCAGTGCCCAAGATAAATTCAGCAGCCTCGTGGCAAATATAATCTTAAACTGTTTTTAAAAGGAAGACTGAAGGAGTGAGGAGGTAATTTAGAAGTGAAAGCTGGTAGTGCAGGAGCTAATAATTAACTGCTGTACAAAGGTGATCTGGATCAACTCATCTGTAAATCCTGGAACTTTTAGTAAGGGTTGTTATAAATGACAAATTATGCCAAACTGCAGATACCTTCTACTTGATAACCTCAGCAATTACCATCTCACAGTAAATTCTAGGCTGATATCTTTGATTCAGCATGGAATTTAGCACTATCTACATCATTATCTTTGTAAGTTTCTCCCAAATTAATTAGCCATTAGTGAGAACAAATAAGTACAGCCAACTAATAATAAACATAAGTATGTGCATTTGTATATAATGCTTATATGGACATTATTTATATAAAAATTCTTACAGTAGGTTCATCTTTAAGGAACGGGGGGAAGATCATAAGTAAAGAAAACCTTGCTCCAAAATCTTCAGGTTTCACTGCAAAGGTGAACCATTAATGATTTGTAGGCACCCTGGATTATGTTGTTCAACAGGAACAGTGTCAGAAAGCTGGGGACTTTTACAGATGGGTTGGAATCTGATAAAGAAAAATACAGAAAATGTGAACTTGGTAGTTCTGATACATCAGATCTCAGCAGCTACAGGAGATTGATCTGCAAAATCCAGGCTGCTATCTTGGCATCAGCTGCTGCAATAAATTAGAGATTTTCAAATACTAGCTAGCAAAAGTAGCTGATATTTCTCACAACTGCTTTACTGATCACTGTTTGCTAAAACTTCATAGATGGAAGTGAAAAACTTCCTGCTTTTTTTCTTCTACCCTGAAAGAATTAAGGGGGGAAAAAGTATTTTTCTCTTTGTTTTTGCTGAGCACTGCCTGATGAATTATCTCAGAGCCATATTTTCTTTTTTGTTACCCAAGGGTGAGGTTTGGAGGGTTTTTATTACTTATTTAAATTTGCATTGCTCTTATCAGTTAAACTTCTGAGTACTTTTACAACTAAGATAAGCCCTCCATATCTTCCTCCGAGTCTGCTCCCTGTTAACAATTTCCCTAAAGTAAAACTAGGGGGGATTTCAAAGGGAAAGGGGGGAGAAGGAAAAAAAAAATAGTTTGGGAAAACTACAGAAGTAGCTGACAGTGCACACAGCAAACCATGGGAGGAGAATTTACCTACAGACCATCACTGCCTGCCATGACTGCATTGACCAGGACAGGATTTAACTAATTCTTCTCAAAACACGGTATCCACACACCTTTTAAACCCCTCATTCTCTTTAGGAGGGATGTTTTGGGTTGAATTAACCTTTCTTGTTGGTAGTGAACATCTCTGTTGCAGATACAGGGAAAACACCTGAATTTAACACCCTCTCAGCTTTTCCAAATTGAACAGAGGAGTTAGAGCAGAGAAAATAGAAGACAGTGGGTTGAAGCTTCTCTGACACCCTTCTGCACTAAGAATCAAAGGAGCAATAAACCAGATTTTTTTATTTTTATCAGAGTTTGGATGCAGCAGGACAATGAAACTGAAAAGAAAGGATGTGACCTTCATCTTCAACCACCACCACCAAGAACTACAGCCAGTCACAGAGACATTTAAATTTTATGCCATTTTAAGCCTGGCCTCTCATGTATTTTTGCACTTTAACATCTGATTTCCCAGCACATGACATCAGCAAGAAGTGGAATAGATAAGTATCTTCCACCAAAACATAGTTCAGTGACCCAAATTACATATTCAGCAATGGGAACGCTGCAAGTCCTAAATCTCACCACCATCTCTCTGGGATCAAAGGCTGTTTCTGCTACAGCAGCACTTTTGGGATGAGGAGTGATCCCTTCCTGAACTCAAGTCTCCCCTCTCTGCTTCCCAAGATCAGCCATAGCAGCATAATGGGAAAGGCAGTACAGATACAAATAAATTACACAGAATCCATTAATTAACAGGCAAACTTTGGATGTTTCCTTGTGTAAGAATAATGCAAACATCAGGGCATTATGTTCCTTCTCTGGGTTTGTTCCTTTAGAACTGTAATTAAATCATAAAACACACTTTTGAATAAGTATTAATGTATAAATTCACTCCTGATTCATCTGAACCTATACTGCTCACTTCAAAATGTGCAGCATATTATTACAGTTAATCACTTAATTATTAGCTAGTGTTGGGCTTTTCTCCTTTCAAGTCTGAAGATGTAATGCACTAAAAATAACATTTTCAGTGGACGTGAAAGACAAGCTCCTGGCCTCCACCAACGCCTCTGATATGAAGATACTGAATTTATCCACCAGGATTTTGGAAACATTTAGTGCTGTCCCAGCCAAGGCAGTTTGTTTCTCATCTCTGCAATGTCAGAGGTACAGGAGGGGGTTTGGGTTGTGTTGCTCAATTCCCCCTGCCCTGGTGCTGGGCTTGGTGGATGCCCCAGGACAAAAGGCTCCAGACTGACCAAAGGGGGCTTTTCCAGCTCAGCTCTGCAGCTTTTGGGCCATCAGGTCAGCAAAACAGACCAAGGAAGGTTGGTGACTCCCAGCCTTAAGCCACAGACTGATACCAGCCCATGCTCTACCTGCAATCCTTGCAAGGAAACTGGATGGAGCAAATCTGTCTTTATTTTAATTTTAGACCATATTTGTTTTTAACATCTTTCTGTCTCTTGGTCTCGTTGGTTTCATCTTACAGGAAATATTTGGTCAATTGGGAAGTCTTTGATATTTTCACTGAGCCCTGAAGCCCAAATTCTCTCCCCTCTCCCCATCCAAATCTGTGGTAATTAATTACACCGTTAAAACCTCAACTGCTCTTCCTTTGCTGGAGCCAGGCAGTGATTCCCACTACCCAGAGCTGCTCCCAGACACCACTTCAGTGCCAGCAGCTCCAACCCATTCTTGGCTGGGAATTGCCTTGCCAGGGGAAGCTCTGCGGCATCCCATCCTCCCTGCCAAAGTAATTGGGGCCAGGCAGGGAGTACCCAGCACTCAGAAACCTGGGGCTGCACATGCCACTGCAAAGAGAAAATAAAGTGTTGCAGCCATTAGTGAGTTGTCATTAATTGTTCTCCTGGCGAATGGATGAATGAGGAATCTTGGAGGGAAGAATTCCCATCTTCTCCCAGTAATAATTATTTCTGCCAGCCTGACAAGATATCTCAGACCAGGAAATCCACACAGAAGGGAACAAATCCCTGTTTTATTTTGAGTGCTGTTTAGGCTTGGATGGCACTTCAAGCGTGTGCCATGGGTTCAGTGGGAACTGCCAGGAGTTTTATCCCCTGGCAATTACTTCTCATGCACAGCCCTTCTGACACGGGATAAACAATTCAATAAAGACTCTTCTGCATTATAAAAAGCCCAATTCTCAGCTATGACAGCCCTCAGGTCCCTGCAAACTCCCTGTCCAGTTCAAAACAATCTCAAGCTGAACAAGATACAGCAAAATAAGCAGAAATTCCTTACACAGCAGTTTAACTTTTATAACCAACCACAGTTTTCCCCCCTCAGTTTAACACAGAAGGATTTGTAACCCTCACTTTAGAGACAAGATAAAGAACCTTTTTTGGGTTGGGAGAGCCTTTTTCCCAAAGATTTACAGTTATGGTGGTTTATTGGATGGGAGTGGTCCAACTTTTGATAATTTTCCTGGAAGATGCTAATTAACAGATTAGTGCTGTGGCCCCAGCTGACCTTCAGATGAATTTTCCAAGGGCTCTCTCCATCAGCAAAGCACAAAGATCTACATGTGACACTTGGTCTGGTTTTTGCACCGACAAACAGGAAACACCAGCCGCTAATAAATGCCAGAACTGAAAAAATGCTGCAAAATACTGGGGAAAAACCTCTCCTCGCCTGAATATTTCACATTAAAAAAAAAAAAATCAAATGGGAGGTGGAACCAATGGGTCAAAAGTGTAAAAATCTCCCTTCTGAGCACCTGCTTGAGTAAGGCCTGGGCCAGGCAGGCAGAGAGATGATGTTTTCTTGTTTGTGGCCTGCTGTAAGAGGTGTTCCAGGGAGCTGCAGGACCAAGGAAGGGCATCCAGCATCCGTGTGAAGGACGTGTGTTTACAGCTATATTGAATATTGATCTATGCATACTCCACTGGCAATAAACTTCTTAATATGTACTTGAAAATCCCAATTCATACATCCTCCCCGTGAAGGCTCAAGGGCAGGGGGAGGTCTGATTGCTCTGTGGAAGTGAAATTTCTTCGTGTGTCTGTTGAAGGAGTTAAACAGGGCGTGATACATAATCTGCCCTGAGGAGGGGAAAGCCAAGAGCAATTCTGCAGGTTGGTAAAACCTACAATAAGAACTATTGTGCATGGCTGAAATTTAAAATAGATGGACTTTTTTTTTTAATTCAGCACTTATTCTGCAAATGTTTTAACAACTACTGCAAAAAAAAAAAAAAACCAAGAAATTACAAAAAACAACAACAAAAAAAGAAATATCAAGTGTTTTGACTTGCAAGTGCATGAAGAGCCCACCACAGCTTTATATTGAAGCACAGGAAGCCTAAAGCAAATCCAAGATCTTTAATACCAGCTCTGCCACTCCAGTTCAGAAGTTGCTGTACAACCAACTCCTCCTGCCATTCCTTGGCCTGGGAATCAGCACTAATAAATGCCAAGAGCAAAACTGACCAACTTCCATCTCTTATCAAAGGGCAATGGATGTGGTGCCTCGGGTGCCACTTTGGTGCGATTT
This sequence comes from Geospiza fortis, assembly GCF_000277835.1. Classification (NCBI taxonomy): domain Eukaryota; kingdom Metazoa; phylum Chordata; class Aves; order Passeriformes; family Thraupidae; genus Geospiza; species Geospiza fortis. Next base: position 4,572,439 of record NW_005054349.1, on the reverse strand, counting down.
TTCATCAAAAATAGTAAATTATGTAAAATCCTGTGCACGTGCCTTTTACTGCAGGGGGTTTTATACCTGGAAAGGTTGAAGATATCCAAGTCTTGCAAGTAAATTCAGACATTTGTTTCCATGCTGACCAACTCCAATCACACTTTTCACTCTTATCCAGTTAAAGAAAGGGGAAAAAAGCTTATTTTCTTTCCAGCCCCCACTGCAGCATCCCTCGTAACTTAATAGCAATTGCATATCCACAAAAGCAAAGTATCACTCCATGTATGAGACTAACTAGGAAAAAACCCCTTAATTTACTGAATTCCTCTTCTTCCATGTGGATCTTCCAGGAAATAATATAGAACACACCAAAACTGCACACACATGGAGACTCTTGCTGACTTGCATCTCAAATTTGACAATACTCTCTTAACCACCACTTTATCACTAAGTTGTTGCAAAATGCATTCCCATTAATTTCTCATAACTACTGTGGAAGCTGGGTCTGGGTGGAGATGAGTGTCCAGTTGCACAACCTCCCCAAGCCAGATTTAACAGGAGAGGTGCAACCTCCAAGCCAATTTCCAAACTTCTGGCAACTTTGGAACAAGAAATGGAAATAGGGAGATGCCAACATGAATTCTGACACATCTAGAGTGAATCCTACAGCCTGATCAAACATTTTGATTTAACATTTCCTCCACCACCTCTCCTAAACTCTCCAGCTAAACATTATTGGGAGTTTGCTTCATCTTTCTTAATCACTTCCTAGAACATTTCCCCTTGACAAGAGTTGAATCCAAGCTCCAAGAAGCAGGAGCTTCTGGATTTGGATTGGATCCAAGGATTTGGATGCTTTGGTCCATCCTTTGTGGTCAGCATCCTACAAATCATGGAAATAGCACAGGAAGAGGAGCTGGGACATCCCCAGGACTCACTACGCTTTGATATTCATTGACATCCACTTTGAAAAAAGTTAATATTCCCAGTGTTTCCCAATTTTTATGCTTCCACAGTTTTTTCCTGCCTTTGACTCAATTCCCAAGTAGACTTGTTGGTGTTTTGGCTCGTGGGCAGTCGCACCTGACACAGCTTGGCACAGCCACAGCAAAAACCGAAGTTTTTGAAGTGCAACGTCAAAAACGCAACTTTAGGGGGAACAGAATTCATTCCTGGGAGTCACACCCTCCTGCCTTTTCTGAGAAACTACCACAACAGGAGAAAACAAATGCTGGGAAAAGCATGGAGAAAAACAGGATGTCTAATTCCTGCCTTAAAGCACCGTGTTTAGGTTGAGGTCAGCTCCAATGGCAGAACACGATGATGGAACAAGTTGACCTTCTCTGGCACAGACATGATTTCTCAAGCAAATTAACCTTTTTCTCACCTACAGACAGAACAACAAAAACAAAACAAACAACCCATAAATCAACCAGTAAACCTGTTATTTTAGAAAAGACAGAGTAGTGAAGTAAATTCTTCCAAAATGCCCTTACATCATTCATAGAGACAGAAAAACAATTACAAAGCAAATCAGATCCTTTCTTTAATTGATTGCACTCAAGTTCTTTCCTCGAGTAGAAATGTTGCCAAAAAAAAGAAAGTAAAAATCAACGAGTATTTCAATTCCAGGCATCAGTGAAAACATAACTGCCTCTGGATTGCTGGATTGCTTTCCAGCAGTTTATCCACTACAGGAAAGATTAAAACAGTCCCTGTTAATCCCTTCCAAAAATGAAGCTTCAAAATGTTGCCTTGGATTATTACACAAACATAAAAGATCATTAAAAATGCAACATGGAGTTTTGAAGAGGCTGTTTGGGTGTTTGGTTTTTTGCTGTTTGGGAGTTTAAAACTTCTCTTTTAGAAATAAAAGGAATAGAAGAGTTAGAGGAAAGCAGCAGGTTCAAAAAACACCCAACCAAAACCCTCTCATCATATCTGTCATCAACCCTGGCCATGCCCTACTGACAGAGCTTCAGCAG